>NC_086320.1:246550682-246852348 GCF_036172605.1 Pelobates fuscus
AGTTCTGTTCATACCCAAATGTTGTTTAGGCCCCAATCAAGTGCTCTCTGAGTGCGGGTGTTGTGTATTGTGTATTGTGTATTATGTAAGTTATGGTTCTTCAGAACTCACATATGTGGTTATTGTTAGTATTATACCAATTTAAGGATGCAATCCATAGGTCGGGAGGAGCCTCAAAGCCCCTCGTCGTGTCACTCCTGGGTACTACAGTTTTACCCTGAGAATGACTACGTTTGTTAACCTTACCAAGGGTTATGTATGTAAATACTTTCGTTACTGGTATATTTTCTCTTCTGTGTTTCCCCTCCCCCTTCCCCCTTTTGTTCCCCACCTAGATGGTTCCCAGGAAAACCCATTACAGGAAAGACGTACTACCTGCCGTCCCCCCGTGACCACTCGTTCTGTCTGCATGGCTTCAAAGTTTCAGAAAGACCCAAAACTCTCATGGCTCCAGGTACTCAGAGCTCGCACTACACCTTTCACCAGGATAGTTCGCCCTATAGCCTTATTGATCCTAACTCATTATGGCCCATAAATCAATGACAATCCTCTCCATAAATGCCAAAGGCCTCAATAGCCCTTATAAGAGAAAACAATTATTACAGGAAATGCATAACTCAAAGGCGGCTATTGTATGTGTACAGGAGACTCACTTTTCGAGCAAAAACCCTCCCCAACTTCGTTCCCCGAAGTACCATACAGCTTATTTTGCCCACTCGCGAACAAAATCTAAAGGAGTTGCAATATTATTCCACACGGACTGGGTGTTCACATTACACAAACAATTTACTGACAAAGAAGGCAGGTTACTTATATTGGTAGGAGAATTAAATGGAATAATGGTGACAGTAACATCCCTTTACGCCCCCAATGAGGCCCAAATTTCGTTTCTAGGCAAAGCATTCAAAAAAATTTCATCCATCAAACAAGGTCACTTAATCGTGTGCGGCGACTGTAACTGCACCCTAGATCCCTCCCTGGACATCAAACGCACACACAACAAGTCTCCCATCAAATCCTCCGCACACAACAGCAAATTACTCTCCCAACTCATTCATACACACGACCTCTACGATACATGGATAAATTTATTTCCCAAAGCTCAGGATTACACATACTTTTCACCCGTCCACTTGACGTATACGCGCATTGATATGTGTTTTATTGACAAATCTACACTTCCCCACCTGTTAGATCACACCATCGGTCTTAGAACGTGGTCAGACCATGCTCCAATACTGATCACGCTTGAGGTACCATACCCCCCAAGAGGGAGAGGGAAATGGCGCTTAAATGAGGCCATCCTTGACGACCCCAAAAACAGTCGACAGATTTCCACAACCCTCGATACTTACTTTTCCCTCAACTCTACTGAAGACACTTCAGTTGAAACTCAGTGGCTTGCACACAAGGCGGTTATCAGAGGGGAATTCATAAAAATAGGATCTATGGCCAAAAAACGCATCATTTCCAGAGACGCCACACTCCGTCAAAACCTCCTGACACTGGAAACCTCCAATAAAAAATCTCCTTCTAAATCTATCTCCAAACAAATTGCTAAACTGCAAGAGGAAATTCATAATCTCCAGGCCCAGGTGTACGCCAAACGCCTACTTAAAACCCGCCAATCATACTACGTTCAGGGTAATAAAGCAGGGAAACTCCTAGCCAATCAATTAAAAGTCAGATACTTGCAGACAAAAATCCCATATATCCTATCCAAAGACAACACCAGAATTTACAACCCTAACGGTATTGTGGAGGAATTGTCCCATTACTATGAAGATCTATATAACCTAGCCGCTAACGGGACCACGCACATACCAAACTCTACTGAGATATCACACTTTCTATCCCAAATCACGTTGCCACAAACAACAGAACATCAAAATGAACTACTAGACGCACCTTTCACTGAGGAAGAAGTAGCACAGGCGATACGTTCCCTACCCAAATATAAAGCCCCAGGACCTGATGGCCTCTCCAATTATTACTATATCAAATTGTCGTCATCCCTAACACCGCATATCACTAAACTATTTAATAAAATTAGATTGATAGGCAAATTTCCTGGCGAAATGTTAGAAGCTTACATCATCACCCTGCCTAAACCTAACAAATCACCAACAATCTGCAGCAATCTACGCCCTATCTCCCTACTTAACGCTGATGTTAAATTGTACGCTAAACTGATTGCCAATAGACTTAAACCCCTCTTACATAGCCTAATCTCGGAGGAACAAGCAGGATTTGTTCCCGGGCGACAAGTAGGCGACAATACTAGGTATTGTATGGATCTGATTGATTGGGCCAGTAAGCATAAAATACAGGGCGTCTTAATGGCGCTAGACGCAGAAAAGGCGTTCGATCGCCTGAACTGGGAATATATGACCGCAACACTGTCGACATTCGGCTTCTCACAAGCCTTTCAGACCAGTGTTCTGGCCCTTTACTCAGCACCATCTGCTAAAGTATTTAATTCTGGCTTCACATCTAGAAATTTCCGAATATCTAACGGAACAAGGCAGGGGTGTCCCCTGTCTCCGCTGATATTCATCCTATGCCTAGAGCCATTGATTAAAATAATAAAACAGGACAGGAATTTACCCGGCCTTGTTACTCCAACAGGAGAGAAAAAACTGGCTCTCTTTGCGGACGATATTGTGCTTTTCCTTGCCAAACCGACTGAATCTATTCCACGACTCTTAAGTACTTTATCTACCTACGGCTCCATATCGTACTACAAAAACAATGTCGGTAAAACACAAATCCTCCCTATAGGCGTTAGCAAACAAGTGACACAGGAACTGACAGATAAATACCCCTTTGACTGGAAAACGAAGGCCCTTTCCTACCTAGGGATAAAACTAACTCACTCTAGATCACAGACAATAAAAGAAAACCATATAGCGGTCCTCACCAAAATCACTAAACAAATGGCAGGGTGGGAAAAACTGTATACTTCCTGGATAGGCAGGATCAACTCAGTAAAGATGATGATTCTCCCACACATACTCTATTTGTTCAGAACGCTGCCCATAGCTTTGCCTACTTCTCTTATAAAACGGTTCCAAGCAGCAATTAATGCCCACATTTGGAAACGAAAGCCACCGAGAGTGGCCTTTCGGTCGCTCTGGCGTCCACTCCGACAAGGCGGGCTCAGTGTGCCAAACATTGCACATTACTACAGAGCAACACTGTTGGCGCAAGGCCTAAACCTCCTATTGGGTACGACGACGCCGGTATGGGTGAATCTTGAATCCGCCTGCGGCAACTTAATCTCCCTCCCAAATGCCTTGTGGGCCTCCATTTCCCCGTCCACTCCCTCCATGCTCCCAACAACCCGATTCTTATTAAATTCTTGGCAAAAGTGGAGCACATCACTGTGGTCCAAGGAGGAGTCACTGTATCTGGCACCTCTATCAGCCCTCTCCAGTATCTCACCTGATCTCCCAACTCACAGGTGGATGTCACTAGGTATATCCCATGTTCACAAATTATTTGATAGGAATGGGCTACACCCGTTTCCAACACTGCAGGCGAAATATAGCTTACCACCAAGAGATATATTTTTATACATCCGACTGAAAAACATACTTCACTCCAATTCGATCACACATATCAACCCATTGGCATTTGGCAGTCTAGGGAGGAAATGCTTCAACGCAACAATGTCTCGTCAATCTTGTAAGTTTCTCTCCCTATGTTACTCAATGCAACACGATATCAACAAGCTTGCAAAATTGCCCTACATGCTTAAATGGGAGGAAACTTTAGATATAGCCCCCACTATAGATGAATGGGAATATGTTATTTCGTGTACTCAAAAGTCATCGCATTGTGCCACGCTTTGGGAAGCATACGCAAAAATGCTGATGAGGTGGTACCTGGTCCCGAGCAGACTTCACAAAATATATCCTGACTCCTCCCCATTGTGCTGGAGATGTAATAAGGCGGAAGGGTCCCTAGAACACATATTCTGGTACTGTGAAGACATACGTGATTTCTGGCGTGACATACAAAACGCCATTCACTCACTTTGCAAAATTAAGATCCCATTATCACCCAAAAGCTACCTGGTTCACATTATTGATGACCTGCAAATTTTGCCTGCAAGGGATGCGGTACTTAATATACTCTTAGCTGCCAAAATCAGCATAGCAACCCACTGGAAAAGTCCCACCTGCCCCACGGTAACAGAGGTTCTTCGTAGAACTGACACCACATACTACCACGAAAAAGAATGGGCAAAACAGGGAGGACTGGCCAAATTCCTAGTCAAATGGCAAGATTGGGAGACATTCAGAGAAACGGCCTTCTAAGAATTGTAATCGTACTGATATTTTACTGTTTGGGGTAGCATGCTGGTCACCACACCCACTCCCCTATCCTCCCCCCTTTTGTGTCCCATTGTATTCTTGTTCTTCACTCTACTCCCCTGGGGTACCTGCCTTAAGAGGTTAAAAGTGTTTTTGAATGTTATTGTGTACAACATTTGACAAACAGCCGCTTACACTCACGCATCTTGTAACACAATAGGTGGTGCCTCCTTGTAAATGCCCACCGAAGAGTATCCGTGTAAGACACAGCAGATGTATCAAGTAGATACCTAACCGCGCTGTAGTGTATTGTTGTATCTGTCGCTGTCCAAACTTTTACCTCAAGCATTGTAATACTATGTTTAAACCTCCTAACCCGGTACATTTTATCTTTTGTTATTGTATTGTACTGTATTATTTTCCCCCTGTCTGTAAGTCTGTTATTATTTGTAAAATCCAATAAAACATATACATTGAAAAAAAAAAAAAAATGGCATGAATCAGACCAGGGGTGCAAAACTTAGTAAAAGTATATTTTGGTCCCTGGCTGGCAGCATGGCAATCTGGTTTAAGCAGGTTTTACAGAGGCCTCTATCCTGGAGACAAAGGGGAACGTAATCCAATTATCCAGGGCTAGAGGCAGACTCCATTAACCACATGGTTACAGAAAGACATAAAATACATAAAGTAATCTTTTACACATAACACACAGACATTTCACATATCCCCAGATAGCTGGGATCTGAGCGCACAAAACTACCGAATAGCGCGCAGATCCTATTCACACAGTTCAATTGCCATGGAGCTAAAGTCTTTCATTATATGAATAGGCTCCATGGCATAGCTATCTGGGGTATCACCGCTCACACAGGGCCATAGTCATAAGGAAGGAGGCTGGCAAATAGGCTTCTCCACAATCCAGGGAAGCAGGGCAATTTTCCATTTAAAGGGCCAGTTACAAATAGCGATTTGTAACACAAATGTACATTGTAACGAACCGTTTCGCCCACAAGAGGATAAAAACCGTTTAGGCGATATCCCCCTTTCCAGATACACAGGCAGCTACTGTAAGCACCAATCTCCCGAACTGCAAACGACACGAACCTGGAAACAGCCGAACAGGAAAAACCATACGAAAGGTTTACACTCCTGGCAGTCAGCATACAATCCAATTCCCCCAATAACGAGACGACACTTCGTTTTGAGGGTCAAGCAGAATCTCAGGTGCTGGCACACCCAGCCTGTTTTTTATTACAGTCATTTCAAATACAGGACCGCCCACAGGGAGGTATAAAACAACCAATCACATCAGTTACATCCCACATATTCCCTCCCCTTATCCTGAGAGGAAACTCAATTACACATACAGTTAAAACATACTTTTTATCCAACTTTCATAACTCTAAAACCATACATCACATTCACATAAATTACAATTACATATTCACAATCAATCCATTCAGGGGAACAACATATCAAAAAATGGCATGAATCAGACCAGGGGTTCAGAAGTTAGTAAAATATCTTTTGGGCCCTGGCTGGCACATGGCTATCTGGCCCAGACCGGTTTCAGAGTCTTCTATCCTGGAGATAATTGAGAAGTAATTCAATTATCTCCTAGGACAGAGACAAGACTCAATTATGCACATGGTGAGCACAAAGAATTAAAATACTATAAAATACACAAAGTCACATTTTATACATAAAACACAGACATGTCACATATTCCCAGATAGCTGGGATCTGAGCGCACAAAACTACCGAATAGCGCTCAGATCCTATTCACACAGTTCAATTGCCATGGAGCCGAAGTCTTTAACTACATGAATGGGCTCCATGGCATAGCTATCTGGGTTAACACATTCACATAAAGTTGGGTCCATAGTCCAAAGGCAAGAGGCGGGCAAGCAGCCCCCTCCAAGGACACGTGGCGAGGTCGGTTTCGCCACATTTCTCCCCTTTACCAGCCAGACTAACAGGGTATCTGATCTCCTGTCGGTCAGTGCCCTGGTTAGTCCAGCAACCCACCCACGAAGCACAAACAGTAGTACAGCCCACCCGCAATAAATGGTTACTACACCTGAGTAAGAGATAAACTTGTCCCGGTCCAGGTGCCTCACCACGGCTGTGTGGGAAACTGGTAGGCTGCCTTGGTGGGTTGCTGAGTGGGCAGAGACCAGCTGTACTCTGCCCTGGTGCCAGCGCTACCACTGAAGTAGCCTGGTTTGAGCCTGGTTGTGGAAGGGGGAGATCGACTGTCTCCCCTCTGGATACATAGCTCGGTGGCTGGGGGACAGGACCGCCCGTCCCTACCCCTCGTCCTGTAAGTGCAGAGACTACGGTCCCATCTGCACAGTTGTGGGGCTTAACATCTCCCCTTGGTGGGTTAGGTTGCCACTGGGAAGAGGGGGTAACCAGCTCCTCTCCCTGAATTGTAGACTGCCGCTGGGGAGAGGGGGTAACAATCTCCTCTCCCTGACACTCTCTCTGCTGGTGGAGAGGAGAACCAACTGTCTCCCCTTTCAATATTTTGTCCTGCGGCTGGGGTTACGAGACCGACGGTCTCTGCTTCCTGCAGGACACTCTGCCACTGGGGAGGAAGGACGGTACCTTCAGCTCCCTGTAACACACACTGCCGCTGGGGAGGAAGGACGGCACCTTCAGCTCCCTGGGTTATACGCTGCCAGGAAGGACGACACCTTCAGCTCCCTTGGACTCACGCTGCCGCTAGGGAGGGAGGACGGCACCTTCAGCTCTCTGGGGGACACACTGCCGCTGGGGAGGAAGGACGGCACCTTCAGCTCCCTGGGGTACACACTGCCGCTGGGGAGGAAGGACGGCATCTTCAGCTCCCTGGGACACACACTGCCGCTGGGGAGGAAGGACGACCCCTTCAGCTCCCTGGGACACACACTGCCGCTGGGGAGGAAGGACGGCGCCTTCAGCTCCCTGGGGTATACACTGCCGCTGGGGAGGAAAGACGACACCTTCAGCTCCCTGGGATACACACTGCCGCTGGGGAGGAAGGACGACACCTTCAGCTCCCTGGGACGCACACTGCCGCTGGGGAAGAAGGACTGCACCTTCAGCTCCCTGGGGTATACACTGCCGCTGGGGAGGAAGCTCCCTGGGATACACACTGCCACTGGGGAGGAAGGACGGCGCCTTCAGCTCCCTGGGATACACACTGCCACTGGGGAGGAAGGACGGCACCTTCAGCTCCCTGGGGTACACACTGCCGCTGGGGAGGAAGGAGGGCACCTTCAGCTCCCTGGGGTACACACTGCCTCCCTGGGGTATACTCTGCCACTGTGGAAGAAGGATGACACCTTCAGCTCCCTGTGATACACACTGCTGCTGGGGAGGAAGGACAACACCTTCAGCTCCCTGGGACACACATTGCCGCTGGGGAGGGAGGACGACACCTTCCGCTCCATGGGACACACACTGCCGCTGGGTAGGGAGGACGACACCTTCCGCTCCCTGGGACACACACTGCCGCTTGGGAGGAAGGATGACACCTTCAGCTCCCTGGGACACACACTTCCACTGGGGAGGAAGAACGACACCTTCAGCTCCCTGGGGTACACACTGCCGCTGGGGAGGAAGGACGGCACCTTTGGCTCCCTGTAACTCACTCTGCTGCTGGGGATCTGGGCCTTCTGCCCACCATCCCGTTGGGCCCGGTGGAGAGACCTCGGTCCCATCTCCACCTGCCTGTTGTGGTTCCTCACAGGACCAATCTATGAGGACCCCTACTTCAGGTTCTTCCTGCCGCCTCAGGGGGAGACGGCTAACCTCCTCGGATGCAGCCTCTACTCTGCTGCTGTAACACTCTTTCCGCTGAGCATACTCTCCGTCCATCCTTGAGTTTCGCTCAGCCATGACCTGGTTGCAGATCACCTGGAATATCTCCATGGATACATCACCCCCATACTGGGCCACTCGCTGCCTCACCTCGGCCAGCCAATCATCTTCAGCGTCAGAGCCTTCCATACTTGTCTTCTCCAAGTCGCTGGATACCTCTGCTGCCAGGGGCTAGCGTTGCCCTCAATTTCTTACTCCAAGGAATGATGTTGCCCTGTAGCTGCCCTCCTGGGCTGTGGGAATGATCCTGCCGCTTGCCACCAATTGTAACGGATCACCTGGCACCCCAACTGGGTACCTCCGTTAAAGGATGCTCCTAGCGTTTCCTGAGGACTCCAAGCACTCTGGCAGACACCACAATCACCGAATCTGAGAATCATATAAATCTTCATAAGCCTCTGAATGCTGTAGATAGTTGAATAGGAACCATATGAATAGGTTTGTACTCCTGGCAGTCAGCATACAATCCAATTCCCCCAATAACGAGACGACACTTCGTTTTGAGGGTCAAGCAGAATCTCAAGTGCTGGCACACCCAGCCTGGTTTTTATTACAGTCTTTTCAAATACATGACCACCCACAGGGAGGTATAAAACAAACAATCACATCACAGTTACATTCCACATATTCCCTCCCCTTATCCTGAGAGGAAACTCAATTACACATACAGTTAAAACATACTTTTTACCCAACTTTCATAACTCTAAAACCATACATCACATTCACATACATTACAATTACATATTCACAATCAATCCAACAACATATCAAAAAATGGCATGAATCAGACCAGGGGTTCAGAAGTTAGTAAAATATCTTTTGGGCCCTGGCTGGCACATGGCTATCTGGCCCAGACCGGTTTCAGAGTCTTCTATCCTGGAGATAATTGAGAAGTAATTCAATTATCTCATAGGACAGAGACAAGACTCCATTATGCACATGCTGAGCACAAAGCATTAAAATACTATAAAATACACAAAGTCACATTTTATACATAAAACACAGACATGCCTGGCGGAGCCTAACCCTTCATGGAGACGGACGCGTGAGCCCTTAGCTCTCCGACCCCGGGATTACTATCCGCAACCATCAGCGGATGGTTACACGGCATCTCGCTACCACAACCCGACCTACCGCCACCCCACATACCCCTCACCTACCCACCCCATGGGAGGCAACAAAAAATGCGGGATACCACTCCGTCTGTAGCCACGATGTTCCGCGGAAAGGACGACAGGCGGCCATCTTTATCACAAGGCCGCACAGACTCAGGCTCTGAATCCGACGGGTGCGACCCAACGGAGGAGCTAACGACACCCCTCACTAAAGAGGACCTCAGGAGGATGCTCAGGGAGACCTCGGACGACATCAAGGCCTATACAACGGCCGCCCTGGAGAATCAAATCGCAAGCCTCAAGGAGGACATGGAGGCCTTGGCCTCACGCACCAGTCGCACAGAAAAACAAATAACAGAAACGCAGGCCACAACCAAGATGCACTCCAGAGTCATCGAGACACTTCAGGACAGGGTGTTATACCTGGAGGACGGCCTGGAGGATCTAAATAATAGATCACGAAGACAAAACAGTAGAATCAGGGGCCTGCCCGAATCGGTCCAGCCAGAGGAGATATTACCCACGGTACAAGCAATTTTCCAGGCTATCCTACCAGACACACCTGAACAGGAGCTATACATAGAACGCGCGCACAGGGCCCTGCGGCCCCCAGCCTTCAACCTAAACGCGCCCAGGGACATCATCGCCAAGCTCCTGCACTTCCCTGTAAAAGAACGACTCATGAAAACAGCAAGGGATAACCCCCCAACTTACCAGGGACACACTCTGCACTTCTACCAGGACCTGGCACCGACCACCCTGAAGAAACGCTGGGAACTTAAGCCCCTGACGACCGCGCTCATGGAGAAGGGCTGGCGATACATGTGGGGTCACCCCTTTAAACTTCTCGTCAAAAAGGGCGACCAAACATACACCCTTCACCAAGTCACGGACATGCAGGACTTTGCCACTCACATCGGTCTCTCACTACGCCAACCCACACCGGCCACAGACCACACAGCAGAGAACGACAAACACAGCGAGCTGAGACCCCATCCGCCCAGGCAACAAACCAAGCCGAGACCCTACAACGCACCTACAGAACAACCCCAAATGGACATATGATCTGAGACACATCGAGGAGTCCGACCGTACCATAAGGGTCCCTCCTAAACTGATCCAGTTCTAAACCGCTAAGTATCAAGTTTATTGTTGGTTGTGTATTGCATGATTAGAATAGATACCCAAGGCTCAGGGACTAACCCAGTTAACTTCAAATAGCAGACAATGGCATAGACACCACTGGGGCCCGGCCACAGCTAACGCGCACGAGATTGCCATATATTAGGTGAACATACTCTTTAATGTGGCCAGTCCCGAATTCTGATAAATTGGTCTTAAATTTTTTTGTCAAGGTTAGTTAAATGGAAAGCTATAAGTGAAAAGAAACACACAGGATACATGCAAAGCCGTTTAAATATGAATGCTACGCCCGCGACCTGCAAGCTAGACTCCCAAAGGTCCGGCCTAAAAACCCCCATACACCTATTCACTAGCGGGGACTGCCCCTGCAGACGCCTAAAGGGTCCGCCATACCTGCCCCCAAACCTCCCGCAACTCAGCGAGACTGGGACCGGCGGTCCAGACCAGCCGAAATCCCGGACCACGAGCACGGCACGGCCGGTCGGGAGAAGGGGAAGAACCCACTTACTCAGCGGGACACCCACCAACACCCCCAACTATACTCCGCTAGATACGCAAATAAGGGACACTCAGGTAACATTAACAAGGGCACAGAAAACCCTTCGGGGGCTATACACACCCACACGGCCTTGGAAAGGCCTACAACGAACTGCTTCAAACGTCCCAGGGGGCACCACCCCGCAGTACACGAATCTGATAACATTCACCCCATGCGACACACCCAATATAGGGGCTTGTAGGGGTTTAGACCACGAAGGGATTCTTGAAATCACAATGTGAGAGGGTAGGAGTCCAAACAACCCGAGCCCCTTCTCTCATTACAATACCCAGGGAAATGCAGCATCTACCCACAAACTAAGAAACAACCAAAATGGCCGCTTTTCATGACGTCCCCATTGAGCTCGAAAACTCTGCAGCACACACTTCATGTATGCCCTCTCAGGGAATACCTATAGCCTGGCAACACAGACGAGCAGTGAAGTATATATAATTTCATTTAAAGAACATTCGATATTCATGACCCACCCAGACCACCCCAAACTAGAGACCGATAGGTACGCAATACATGGGAAGCATACAGCGATCCCTGAAATCGTAGACCTCCACACAGAGGACTGAGAGACACCCCACACTTGCATAGACCAACCAAGCCAAACACCAGGCTACACACCATAAAGTACCCCAACTACCAAAAACATCAGACCCCATACCATGCCCCCTCACCTCAACGAACACGAACCCGAGGGGGAAACCACACCAACTTCCCCCAACAGAAGACACGACAACGACCACACTAAAGACAAGATCCACAGGAACCTGGAATACCCTTTCATGACGAGCAACCAACCACTAGGGTAAAAACCACACACCCACTATAACAACTCGAGACAACCCCATACACCCCCTCCCGACTAACCCCTGACCCAAGCCGCACAACAACCCTACCCAGGGTAGACCGACTAGACCGCATAAGGAACCTACCCCCCACCACGCCACACAAAACAGCGAAACACGACTACCAAAGAATCCCGGGGAGGACGGCGACCGTCTTCTTCCCACGTCCCCACACAAACAATCCACCCCTGGCTCTCTCCCCAACCTAGCTCGGGACAGAGGCCACGGAACGGACACACACAAAGACAGCAAACACAGGCTCACAGACGTAAATCCCTCTGCCCACGAGACACCTGGCAGCAGCCTAGTAAGACCAGGTACGTTCACCTCATAACCCCCAGTTAACTCCTAATTTTTTACTTTCCATTTCTCCCTTCTTTCTCTTTCTTCCTCTCCCCCCTCTCTCCCTCCCCCCTTTTTTTTACCCCACCCTACCCACCCAGCCCGCGCAAGATGCCAGCCTCTCTGACCTGCCTATCGATTAACTGCAAAGGCCTAAACAACCCCTCGGTCGGACCACTCATGCGGTGGGCCAATAACACAAAGGCGGATATTCTCCTACTCCAGGAGACGCACTTCACCCAAACTAAACAGTTCCCTCTCCTAAGCCGACACTACCGGGTGAACCACTTCGCCAGTTCCTCAACAGGCAAACAAAATGGAGTAGCGATTATCCTACGGAAGTCATGCCCCCTCGCGGTCACCCACACCATCGCTGACCCACAAGGCAGATATCTCACTATCACAGGTAAAATCGGCCCGCAACAATATGCGTTTACCTCAGTATACGCTCCCAACACACCCACCAGCTCATTCTGGAACACTCTTAGAGCACACCTGGCACTATTCCCCTCCCACCACTCGATCATTGGAGGAGACTTCAATGCCACCCCATCGCCCACCGTAGACAGACGCCGAGCCAGACCCTACACACAACGCCGCCTACCAACGGCAAAAGCTGACAAACTCCTCGCGACATTCCTAGACAGGACCCACCTCATAGACGCCTGGAGATCTCAACACCCCACGACACAAGACTATACCTTCTTCTCCCACCCACATCAATCACATTCCCGCATAGATCTCCTATTAATCTCCCCGGCGATAGCACCCTCGCTCAAGAACACATCCATCGGCCAGATCACCTGGTCCGACCATGCAGACATCGCACTAACATTCACCATCCCAGGCACGGCCCGACCATGGACCTGGAGGCTAAATCCCACCCTCCTCCATAACCCACAGATTCGAACAACGATCACCACAGCCATGACTGAATACTTCGAAACAAACAAAGACTCGGTGGACTCCAAATGCACCTTATGGGCAGCTCACAAAGCGGTCCTACGAGGGACATTAATAAACCAAGTAACCATACATAAGAGAAAGCAGCCCACCTGGAACAAACGCTAGCGACACTTAGAACCCTCGAGACCAAACTGAAACTTGAACCCACACCAGAATTGATAGCTAAGATTACAAAATGTCAGACAGAAATCAAAGAGCACATGAAAAGAGATGCGACAAAAGCCCTGCTGTGGTCCAAACAACTTTTCTATGACAAGGCGAATAAAGCAGACACACTACTGGCACAAAAACTCAGACGATGCACTGCCCAGAAACAGATAACCAAAATAGCCACACCGAACGGGACTATAACGGAGGACCCCAATAAGATAGCTGAAGTATTCCAAAACTACTTCACGTCCCTATACGACCATGACCCCGACTCAAGACGGAACCCAAACACCACCAAAACACTCATTGACCACTACCTGACACATACCCCGCTGCCGTCCCTACCAAACGAAGCGGCGCAAAAACTGATAGAACCAATAACACCAGAAGAACTCACGGGTACCATGAAAACGCTCAAACCAAACAAAAGCCCAGGCCCAGACGGGTTCACGGGATTATACTATAAAACGTTCGCCCCTACACTTTTCCCCCACCTATGCAACCTATATAACGCTATCCTACAGGGCAACCCACTACCACAAGAAATGCTCCAGGCCACAGTCTGCCTACTTCCCAAACCCAATAAAACACACTTAGACCCGGGACACTACAGGCCCATCTCCCTACTTAACGTAGACATAAAATTATTCACCAAACTCATGGCAGACCGGATATGCCCCTACCTACCTCAACTCATCCACCCCGACCAAGTAGGTTTTATCCCCACAAGACAAGCCAGCGACAACACCAGAAGAACATACGACCTCATATGGGCCGCAACAACGAAACAGATCCCCCCTCTACTACTCTCACTTGATGCAGAAAAGGCCTTCGATAGGCTGCTCTGGCCATACCTATTCGCAACACTCCGGAAATTCGGATTCCCCACGGGCTTCATAGAAACTCTACTGGCCGAGGGCCAGTCTGCTATTGCCCCTCACACAACCACCCATGTTCACTATACACAATGGAACACGTCAGGGGTGCCCCCTATCCCCAATACTATTCGCCCTATCCCTGGAACCACTCCTACAGAACCTCAGACGAAACGCAGCCATAAAAGGCCTCAAAATCCGTGAAGAAGAATACAAGACCGCAGCTTACGCGGACGACTTACTCGTCACTGTCACAGACCCAACAGCCTCCTTACCACCACTTATACAAGCCCTAGAACAGTATGCCACAATCTCCGGATATAAACTCAATATCGAGAAAACAGAAGCCCTACCTATTCACATAGAACCCACCATATTAGAGCACCTACAGAAGACATACCCATTTAAGCTAAACTCCAACCAAATACAATACTTGGGCATCACCTTAACAACAGACCTCACCCAAATCTACTCCAATAATTACACTCCAATCATACAAAGAATCACACACGACCTAGCCACATGGCAGAACATGTCGATATCCTGGCTAGGCAGACTGGCCTCGGTAAAAATGAATCTCCTACCCAGACTACTTTACTTATTTCAAGCTCTCCCGATTCCACTCCACACCCCAGACTTCAAACAACTACAGTCACGAATAGATAAGTTCATATGGTCCAATCGACGCACACGAATAAAAAGGCAAACCCTATACGTACCGAATAGGGCAGGAGGCCTTGGCCTCCCCCACCTTATCCACTACTACCAAGCAGCACAATTAACGCAAGCCCAAAATCTACACTCCCCCCGGGAATCAAACGATGGGTAGACCTCGAGCACGATATATTCGGAAGAGACCACCCATCCCTCTACATCTGGCTACCAAAACAAGCCAGACCACCGATGCCGCAGACTACGGCAGCACTGACCAATACAATCAAAATATGGGACAAAGCGGCACACAAAAGCGGCTTAACTACACCTCTGTCCCCCCTCACCCCGATACTCCGCAACACAAAATTCCCCCCAGGTATGACACCCAAAGATTTCACGCGCTACGAAGACAACAACCTCACACGACTATACCACTTCTTCCAGGGCCAGCACCTCACCCCATTCTCCGAACTACAGCAAACGACACCGTTCCGAACATTCGACCTATTCAGGCACATACAGCTCAAAAGCTTCCTAGCAACACCAGAATACACAAAAGCAGGCACTACAGCACTCACAGCCTTCGAGAAACAATGCATGCAAGCCCCAATCCAGAAGGGACAAATCTCAGCACTGTACACACACATTATGAACAGCGCCCCATTCGTGCATTCGAATGGGACTTAGTTATTTTTCTATGGGAAATAGACCGACCCCCCAGCCTGAATCTCTGGAACTGTTTTGGGCATGAAAATGTGCGTGCCGTCGGTCAAAATAGGACTTCCACCTATCTCCTGAACCACTTAACCGATTCAAGTGAATTTTGGATATGTTTGTCCCCAAGCTATGATTGTTGTGAAAATATAAGTTTTATTAGAATTGAATGTATATTGAAATTGTATAAAAGTATGTTTTTTAGCTTGGAGATAATTGAGTTGATACAGTAATTAACTCAATCATCTCCCACTTGCTGTAATAAGTGGGTGTGATTATCTATGTGCCTGTATTTGATTGCTTGCTAAGTTCCCAGTTTCAGTGCTGCACAAGGTCCACGTGGGTGTTAACCTTGTGGGAAAATATGTATAAAAGCAGCAATAAACGCTCAGTGGAGTCAGTTCTACTTCACCCTCAATTTAGAGTCCTGTCTCTTATTGGGGGAATCTGCTACAAGGGATTGCTATGCTCGTCATACTCTCTTGCTATAATCACTAAGCTGTTATAAGAGCTTGTTCCTGTTTTGCTACCTGAAGGAGTCTACGATGGTTATGGTGTCTGCTGGAGTTCTTGGAGTCCTCAGGAAGCGCTAGGAGCATCCTTCAATGGAGGTACCCAGTCGGGGTTCCAGGTGATCCGTTACATGGATTAATAGAACAATCCCACTCCCATAACAACTTACCTTCAATGTTGTTTGGGGGCAGAAGTGCTTGGGTGCTGTCTTTCCTTCAAGGTTAAACTATTAACCTTGAAGTTGTTGCCAGCTGACAGCGCCACCAGGAACTTTCTCCTTAGCTGATGATCTCAACCACCAAGGCAAATATTCCTGGAGCGGAAGGCATTAGTGGTTAAACAAATGAAAAACATTTTAAATTAATTTTAAATCCTGAAGGTAAGATGTGCTCAGGCACCTCTACCCCCAGAGCATCTTCATTCAGATCAAGTTTTACAGGAACAAACAACTTGACTCCCCTGACTTTGACTCATACAGCCTCACTCATTTTTTTTTTTTTTCATTTTTATGGCTATTTTCTCCTGCTCAGTTAATTGAACTTTTATAACTCTGGCAGGCTTCAGAAAACACTTGTTAGAGCAGGAGATAAGACATTTTAAATTGAACACACTGTGAAAAAAAAATAAGCTCAAACATTTTAGCTCTCTTTCAAGAAGTCTGAATTACAGTCAGAGGAGGTAAAGCTAGGGCTGCATAATCAAAGGGATTTTATACCTAAACAACAGAAAATTGGGCAATGAGACTGTACACAAAACACTTCATTAAGATAAAGTTGTGTTGGGGGCGTGTCTGGCGTCCGGCGAGTGCAGTCGCATGGAGTAGGAGCTCCGCCGTCATCCCGACCACGAGCGACTATTTTAGCAACTGATCGAAATTATATCGATATCTTTTATTCCCAAAGTGCTAAGGGAGCATATTATGCCTGCGCCCAAACAGTTGAAACTGTCAGACATGCCGAAAACAAAAAAATCGGAGCGTCGTAGAGAACTCCAAGATGGCGACGACATGTCTCATCTGTCCGACGGATTGTCTGATCCGGAATCAGGTTCGGCAAAATACTCCGACTTGCCGGTTACTGAGCGTAGCCTCCATAGAATGCTACAGGAGTTGAGGGCAACAATAACGGCCGACTTTCATAAGATAGATGGTGAATTAAGGAAAGAACTGTCTGATATTGGCGACAGGACCAACCTTCTGGAAAATAAGACCGACAAACTTTGTGTGGCGCACAACGAAATGGTAGACAAAGTTCAGAAGCTATCCGAAGACAACGCTATACTAAAAGATAAGCTTGCTGATATGGAGGATAGATCCCGTAGACCGAATGTGCGTTTTAGAGGGATACCGGACGAGATCACCCGAGAGGCACTACCGGCCCATATCCTATCTATATGTAAAGCCCTGGTCCCAGGCCTACCAGACTCCGCATGGGCCTATGACCTCATGCACAGGCTTCCGCGGCCTGCTCGCCTGGCGGCTGATGTCCCTAAGGACGTTATAGTGCGATTCCACTACTTTGCACACAAAGAGACCCTGATGGCAGCAGCGAGGAAAGTTCAATCGATCCCGGAACCCCATCAAAAGGTCGCGCTTTTTGCAGACCTGTCGGCGGCTACAATGGAGAAGAGAAGAGGTTTTATATCGATAACCAAAACCTTGCGGAACCACAACGTAGCATACAAATGGGGCTACCCTACTAAACTCATCATTTGGCGGCAAGGCCGGAACTATGTTGCTACGAATCCGTCAGAAGGCATGAAGTTGATCTCCACTTGGGGCCTATGGACAGGGGCGCCCAACCACCACACGGCATCGACTAACGAGTCCCCGAGACGACTACAGGTGGAATGGCAAATGGCGAACTCACCAACTGGAAATCCGTGATTCCCTCAGGATATATCTTTTCACCCCTGGGACAATTTGAATTTGATAAGTATTATGTATAAATGGGGGTCGTAGCAGGGCCTCAGACCCTACCTCTCCGAGCATCCTAACATTAGCTAACTATACCACTTAGCCTACCTTAATATGAGATACTGGTGTATTATGTCATGTACACAGCTAATATCACTACTGTAATTGTGAATAATTCATCGTAACCACATATATTATATAATGTTAGCATGGAGAGGGTTACCCTTTATGCATGCCCCTTCCTTTGATTAATTTACTTTAGTTTTAAGTACAGCGTCACCGTTGGATAGCACCCCATTACATGGGAGGCTTAAATTATAATAGAGGCGGTGTATACGGGGGGAGGGACCCATATACTTGGAGACGTTTGCTCGTAGTATTGACGACACAGGCAAATTGGCTCCACTTTACTCTTACTGGGTGAAATTGTTTAAAAGTCCCATATATTTGGTGTATAAAGGGCACTCAGAAGTATGTGGGTAAAAACTGGGCTCAGTGTGGCCATTTGGGTGTGAAACTCCCTACTCCGATATTTTAACGGCTGCGCTCTACCCCACTCATATAGAGCATTGTATTCAATGTAGCGTCATGTGCATAAGAAATGTAATTCCACCGGTGATTTCCGATCCAGACACATTTTTGCCTGGTAAGATGCTATGTATTACCTCTAGAGGCTCACCCAATTAGCCGAATGCATTGTATAATACCCACACTAGGGATCGCCCAAGTTTCAATTACCACCGTTGCAGAATGTATGACGCATGAGTTTCCTTGGGTTTTCATCTTGGAATTTGCACTCCCTGCCGCAGGGAACGGGATACACAGTATACCCATGGGACATACAGAGTGTATAGCTGTCACTTGCAGCCGTATTCTGTCTTCTCACCCTTCGCCATCCGGCATTTAAGCTGCACGTACTAATAATGGCTAGGCATAAAATGCAGTGTTTACGCTCCCAAACGAGTTAACCTTGTTTTAGTAGCGCTTTCTCGCTGACGTACTTCTTTTTGTGTTTTTTTGTTTTTGTTTTTTTATTAAGAGATCTCACATGGTCGTCCCGTTTAAAACAAGGAATGCGTGACCGACCCAGTGGGCTTCCATTAATGACTGTATGGGTCACATTATTCTAATACCCTTAGGAAGCTCTAAAAATATATCTAGTCGTCCCCCTTAGGTTTACTATGATATTACGATATGTTGGGACAAAGGTCGGGAGGAGCCCCAAAACCCTCCCTAAGTCGTCTAGGGTTATGTGTTTCCCTACCCCTAGGATGGCTGTTTGTGTGAACCTTGGCCAAGGTTCCTTTTGTATATACCTATGTTACTGTTATTGTTTTTATTTACCCCTCATGTTCCCTTGTGCCTCACCCCCTGATGCTCCCGTTCCCCTCTTACATCTACTCATGGAACTCAAGGATTTCAATCCACCAAAATGCCCAGTAGGTTCGATGCTTCCTGCCACACAGGTGCTAGTACGATACACTAGAGAGCCCTTTCAGACACGAGCCCAGGCTCGGAGACAATATACGCCCAGAAGTACAAAACCTAAAGCATTGTACTTATCACTGCAATGCTTACGCTGATATCCCACTAAATTGATTTAATGACACCTCACACACTACAAATCCTTTCTCTAAACGTTAAGGGCCTCAATAGTCCCTATAAACGTAGGCAGCTACTGAAAGATATGCATAAAGCGGAAGCCGCTATTGTATGTGTGCAGGAGACCCATTTTGCGACACACAACCCTCCTCAGATTCGTTCTTTAAAGTACCCAGTCGCATACCACGCATATTCCCCAAATAAATCTAGAGGTGTTGCAATTTTCTTTCACAAAGATTGGGTCTTTACGGCCGCGACGCGATATGTCGATTCGGCTGGTAGGTTACTCATACTAGTAGGTGATCTAAATGGCATACAAATGACAATAGTGTCACTCTATGCACCTAATGAAGCTCAATTTTCATTTCTCAACAAATCGATCAAAAAAATAAATTCCATTAAAAAAGGTCATGTAATAATATGCGGAGATTGTAATTGCACTCTTACACCATCTTTGGACATCAAGCGAGCTAGTAATAAATATCCCAGCAAACTCTCCATTCACAATGGTAAAATGT
The DNA here is from genome assembly GCF_036172605.1 of Pelobates fuscus. Lineage (NCBI taxonomy): Eukaryota > Metazoa > Chordata > Amphibia > Anura > Pelobatidae > Pelobates > Pelobates fuscus. The sequence goes on from NC_086320.1 coordinate 246,570,771, forward strand.
TTTCCAAGCTGCTTCATGAACAAGACCTTTATGACACATGGAGGAACTTATTTCCTAAAGCACAAGACTATACTTACTTCTCACATGTCCAAATGACATATTCGCGCATTGACCTTTGCTTGGTTGACAAAAAAACTCTTCCTCACCTCAAAGACCAATCGATTGGTCTTCGGACTTGGTCCGATCATGCCCCTATTTTAATCACGCTTACCGCACCCTATCCCACAACTGGAAGAGGCAAATGGCGTTTGAATGAGTCTCTTCTTGAGAATCCTTCTAACATTCAACATATATCTACGGAGATCGACAATTATTTTAATACCAATATGACGGACGACACTACTGTAGAAACTCAATGGTTAGCACATAAAGCAGTGCTTAGGGGCCAATTTATTAAATTAGGTTCAATAGCAAAACAAACTTTTACTTCTAAAGAATCCTCACTTCAGGCTACACTCAAAACACTAGAAGACTCCAACAAACACTCCCCGTCCAAATCACTCTCCCGACAGATCACTAAAATACAAAACGACATCCATATGATCCATATGCAAAAATACACTCTCCAAGCACGCAACACCCGACAGACCTACTACATTTCGGGAAACAAGGCTGGCAAGTTATTGGCAGCTCAGCTTAAGACAAAATATTTACAAACCAAAATTCCATATATATACTCCAAGGACAATGTAAAAATTTTCAATCCGACTAACATAGTGGATGAATTAGCCCACTTTTATGAAGGACTATATAACCTCCGCGATAATGTAAACACGACCAATCCAAATCATTCTGACATAGACCGATATCTTTCTCAAATTTCGCTTCCCCAAATTTCGGCTCATAATAACAACCTTTTAGATGCTCCCTTCACAGAACAAGAAGTAGCCTCCACAATCAACTCCCTGCCCAAACATAAAGCGCCTGGGCCTGATGGCCTATCAAACTACTACTATATAAAAATGGCTCCACGTCTAATCCCTCATCTCACAAAACTGTTTAACAAGATTAGAATAACTGGTAAATTCCCCCAAGAAATGCTGGAAGCATATATTATCACACTGCCAAAGCCAAATAAAGCACCAACACTTTGTGGAAACCTAAGGCCGATATCACTACTCCATGCCGATGTCAAATTATACGCCAAATTACTTGCTAATAGACTCCGTCCCCTGTTGGCTGAACTGGTCTCGGAAGAACAGGCGGGTTTTGTTCCCGGCAAACAAGTTGGGGACAACACCAGATACTGTATGGACATGATTGATTGGGCTAAAGCGAACGACAAATCGGGCGTCCTGGTGGCGTTAGACGCGGAAAAGGCCTTTGATCGCCTGAATTGGGAATATATGCCTGGTACTCTATCGGCCTTTGGTTTCACCAAAACCTTTATAACTAGCATCTTAGCCCTATACTCCGCCCCCTCCGCTAAAGTGTTCAACTCGGGTTTCACTTCTAGGAGCTTCAGCATAACTAATGGGACAAGGCAAGGGTGCCCCTTGTCACCCTTGATCTTTATTTTGTGTTTAGAGCCCCTAGTTAGGACGATAAAACTTGACACACAATTACCTGGTCTACTTACTCCGGCGGGAGAAAAAAAGATAGCACTCTTTGCCGATGACATTATCCTCTTTTTAGCCGATCCTTCCAGATCCATTCCTCACCTCATACACACATTAACTACGTATGGAGAGGTCTCCTATTATAGGAATAATATAAGTAAAACCCAGATCCTCCCCATACGACTTAATAAGAAATTAATACAGGACTTGGAAAAGACATACCCATTTGCGTGGCAAAGGAAAGCAATCTCTTATCTAGGGATCAAACTGACGCTTTCAAAACCCCAAACCATAAAAGCCAATCATATAGCAGTCTTATCCAAACTTTCTCGGCAGATGGAGTCATGGGACAAACTCTTTACGTCTTGGTTTGGCCGTATTAGCACAATTAAGATGATGATTTTGCCGCACATACTGGGCTTCACTCATGGAATCCTACTCTGCAACGGGGTAGGAACTATTCACTGTTCACTATTCAATATCCAATAATCATAATTTAGTTCACATTCATCCTACAAATCCCGCAAGCCATAAAGTGGCATTGTATAACACCATCACACCCGGAGAGTATCTAGCTCAGCAAGCCCGAGCTAACCTGAGTTCCTATGTCGAATGTAGTCTTCCTACATGTTCAGATGATCATCAAGTCCCCATACCCACCTTTCCCCCCCTTCCCCTTTTATGTTATATTGTGTTATAAATTTAATTGTTTGGTACATATGTATGCATGTTTACATTTGTTACGTTTCTTTTTTTTTTTACGGTGACTTTGTGGTCGATGTAAAACCACACACTACAAGGCACTGGGATGGTGTGGAATGGCATGATTCAGCATCCTAACTGTGGGTACATAAAGGCTGCTCCTTAACGTATCTACACTCTCCATACAATCCTGACAGTGGGTGAACCCAAATGCCACAGCTGATGTGGATATACAAAACGGCACATAAAATTCAGGGGAACTATATCCTGAACTCCCCACTATATCTACTGCTAAACCTTACCTCGAGTAGCATAACGCCCCAAACACATGGTTGAGCGTCAATGCTGTAGTAAAAAATGGATGCACCATCATGCACATATAAAGACAACATTGGCAGTAGCAGTAGTGACCGTTCGCTGGGCATGCCCTTTTTTACACCCTATCCACTACTAAACACGATAGTACATCATGCGATGTCACCGCCCGGTGCTTTGTACAAGTCAGCAACTGTCAGGTTTACTGTAATATCTGTGGGCTATACACCTATGCAACAAAGTTAACGTCCTCACCGGTATATATTGTAAGAATGTGCTAATCATAATCTTCTCCAACATCTAACTACTTTATGTGCACGGTTGCACGGCATTGTACAAGAAGACTGTAACGTAACGATCAATACTTGGCTTGAATGTAACAGGAACGTTTTCTATATGCTGTAATATGTATGTACGCTGTATGATTTATATGTTCGATACTCACCTAAATTCCAATAAAAATCTATATATTGAAAAAAAAAGATAAAGTTGTGTTGGTGTATAGAGTGTCCCTTTAATTAAGGTATAACTCAAAATAAAGTAAAATTGTAGATTATGCTAGCGCAGTGTACCTATAATCTTAATTTTATTAAGGACAGGAGGCGAGTATTTTGCATAATCTTTCTTTACTAAAACTCCAGCAGCACAGGTTTAACAATAAAGTTTAGTGAAAGGGTAGGGTATAAAAGGCCATTCCTCTTGCATCATTTCCTCTTTCTTTGGTGCGAGATAATCATAAACATATCCTGCTATTACAATAAATAATGATAATTGTGACGAAACCAATCTCGCCACATTGTATTGGAGGAGCCTGGTTGCCCGCCTGCTGCCTTTGGACTATGGACCAGACTTTATGGGAATGTGATACCCCAGATAGCTATACCATGGAGCCTATTCATATAATGAAAGACTATGGGAAAGACTTTAGCTCCATGGCAATTGTACTGTGTGAATAGGATCTGCGCGCTATTCGGTAGTTTTGTGCGCTCAGATCCCAGCTATCTGGGGATATGTGAAATGTCTGTGTGTTATGTATAAAAAGTAACTTTATGTATTTTAAAGTGTTTTACTGTCTTTGTGCTCCCATGTGCTCAATGGAGTCTGTCTCTGTGCTGGAGATAATTGAATTACTTCTCCAGCACAGAGAAGGCTCTGTAAAAAACGGTCTGAGCTGGAAAGCTAGGGGTTTTAAAAGATACTTTACTAACTTTTGAACCCCTGTTGTTCCCCTGAATGGATTGATTGTGGATATGTAATTTTGTGTGAATGTGATGTATGGTTTTAAAGTTATGAAAGTTGTGTAAAAGTATATTTTAAACTGTATGCATAATGGGATTATGTGTCACACTAAGGGGAGGGGATGTGTGGGAGGTAACATCTATGTCATTGGTTATTTTATGCCTCCCCCTGGGTGTGGCCTGTATGTGTACTCATGTAATAAAAACCAGGCTGGGTGTGCCAGCACCGCAGACCACTGCTTGACCTTCAACACGGAGCCTTGTCTCGTTCTTGGGGGGATTCACTGTATGCTGTTGGAGATTGATTGCTAGGAGTGTAAGCTGATGTCTGCTTTTCCTATTCATCTGCTAGCAGCTATTCGTGAGGTTCCAGCTGAGAGTGCTATCTTATTCCCTGGTATACAGTTCGGGAGTTTGATGTATTCGCCTATATCCAATTCATGAGTTTTGATGTTCTGCAGTAGCTGTGCCTTTCTGTAAAAAGGGGATTATCGCCTAAACGGATTTTATTCCCTTTTATGCTGAAACGGTCCGTTACAATAATGACGAAGAATCAGACTGTAAATGATCCAAATCCCGACTGGAAGATTGTCGTAGAGTGTGAAGACGATCCATGTATTGATCCACTGAAAAGAAACAAAAGACGTGAAAGGGATTTGGAAATGAACTGTTTGTCCTCATTATTATTATTATTATTAGCATAATCAATATTACTGTTTATAAAACGCCAGTTTATTCCATAGTACTTTACGTAAAAGGAATTTATCAGATGAGACAAGAATATTTTAACCGAAATAGGTAGCTATGATAGAGACATTAATATAATCAAATTGTATGTATTAGGAAATCATAACAGATAGCAGCCATAATTTCAAGATGTGATATGAAATAAACCATCTAATAATACCATCTAATAAAGAGATAACCACACCCCCTGAATTCAAATATTTTATTGAAGTACAACCCAAGGAATGATAATTAGGGAGGGAAACAGCAGGGTGGTAAAATACTCGCCTCCTGTCCTTAATAAAATTAAGATTATAGGTACACTGCGCTAGCATAATCTACAATTTTATAACAGGACAGGAGGCTTCATATTTTGCATTTTTAACGCTATGGAACAACACAGGATGTGTGAAGAGTCCGAGGAAGTAGAACACCCTGAAATTCTCTTCTTGTGACCCGGCCAATGAACATCAGCGAAGGAAGATGCATCGTGAATGTCTAAGACGCATCCATGACCCGAATGACCGATAACCAATCGATCACCGCAACCATATGAGCAATGGTCAACGTGCCCACTCGGTAAGGTGGTGGCCATAACTGGTGTGAAAGGTATAGTATACAAAGGGAGAGAGAGAGGCTGTCTCGATTGTGAGATTCCTCGAGGGTTAATTGGAGTGAGTATCCAAATCCATAGGACAAACCCGTAGGAATAGAGAGAACCACAACTAAGACCCATAACCGAGTGTATTCTGATACTGGTTCTGGAGCGTATGACGCCTCGCAGCATACGAAAAGTCGTCGTGAAACGTGAGCTGCCAAAGTCTCCGATGGTATCTTGTGGGTTGTCCGTAAGATGGGAGACAGTGGAAGGGCAGTGGATAGCCCAGAATGGAGTCAATAGGATCGGGAGCCCCTTCGATTCTGCTGTAGTGGCGAGGTGCGTGTCACCCAGATCTCCATGATGCGATGGTGACCAAGGAGTCCCGTTGTCAGTTGTTGTCACAAAACCCAGTTCGTGATAAAGGTAATTTCCTGAGGGAACCCTAGTCGTAGAGTAACCTTGCGTGTAATTTAGAAATGGTAAATGTCCTCCGATATTATGAGTCCGATACCAGACTCCATCCAGGTGTTTTGTGTAGTCGGTTGCCGAGATATTGTCCAAATGTAGGAGAATACAACTTTCAGGTCTGTCCCAGGCTAGCTGTAGGTTGTCGGTAATCTCGACGCCGGCTGTCTCTTCTCCAGATCATGGTTCTCCGGTAGGGGTATGTGCAGCGAGCCTTCCAGCCCTAGAGACTGATTGTCGATTACGTGTGTAGTAAGTAACGTCTTGTAGTCTAGATAGGTGAGGTAGTGGATTCCCTTGTGGCAAAGGGCGCCATGACCGGTTAAAAGTTTCTTGGGTACCATGGGTCGTACCTTAATGATAGACATGTGAATTGATTCGTTTGGTCCCGTCGATGAAAAAACGAAATGGACAAATGGGTCCCTGGTGTGACTATCCTGGACGGGTATGTGTCCGTCCAATCCGAATGATTGAACCCACCTAGGTGTGGGGAAGCTGTAGGATGGTGCCAGGATGGTAGTCTCCCAACTACTGTGAGCATAAAATTATCCCCGAGTTAATCAGTGTAAGTTTCCTCATATGTGAGATTTGTGGTCCTCCAGTACCCGTAGAGGGGTGGTACTGGCAGTTGTGGACTTCGACCCCAATGGTCGACCAGGTATCCAGATTAAGCATTAGTTCATGGAGCCAAGTTACCCTACTGGGTCGTTCAGCCCAGGAGTATAGAGGAATCCTATGTCCTATCCTTCGACCATCCGGAGTATTCTAGCCTCCCTACTCGAGTAGAGGTAGCTTCCTTATTTCATAACAAGGTAGACCGCTGCCCATGGTTACACCATGAGAGCGTTGAAACCGGAGAAATGTAAGAGTATAGCTGTTTCTCAGTAATGTTCTGTTGTTGGGGTAAAGTGAGTGAGGGCGTGCGACCCGGAGTCGAACACGCAGTCTCCTTGTCCTAGGTTTTGTGGCTACAATCGTATGGATCGTGGATGAAGGCCTGGCAACCCCCATTTCGTCGATCTCTGTGTGTTGTCTGACCGTGCGGCGGTCAAATCCGTGGAGTCTCCTGAGATTTCCTTAATAGGGTGTTTGGATAACTTTCCGGCACATCAAGGTTCTGTTCCCAGGCTTGATGTAATTATTTGGAGGTTCCGTGATGGAATACTTGCACTTGTCCTTTGTATATGGGTGCTTGGCCCGGGGCCTAGTAGCTCATGAATTCATAGGCAGATGGGGTACCATGGTTCACAGCCTCTGCAAGACCCTGACCCAGCCTATTGGGGATTGTTGTCTGAATTGAGGTTGCCACTGAAGTAACCTACGCTGAAAGTCTTGAGTGAGAGGTCGTCTGTTGACCTTTCAGTCTGTTGAGTCTATATATCTATTTACACGGTCTAGGTACATGTGTAAATGTGTTAGGACACCTAGAGCGCCTCCGGCCATAGTTCCATGTGGAATGCGCATCTGCAAGTGGGGGGATAACCCCAGTAGTAAAGGGGTTCATCCCAATAATAAAGTGCACAAAAGTCAGCAGACGAGTGTTGGAGCCTGATTACTGCAAAATGTTTCCCCTTCCTCAGTGAGGAGTATGTGGATCACCCTAGTCGTATTGTGGGTACCATGCATAGAGTCATATATACATATAATGATATAGCAGGGGGTGAGCCTGCGTGCACTGTGACTCTTAATGATATAGCAGGGGATGAGCCTGCTTGCACTGTTACTCTTAATGATATAGCAGGGGATGAGCCTGCTTGCACTGTGACTCTTAATGATATAGCAGGGGATGAGCCTGCTTGCACTGTGACTCTTAATGATATAGCAGGGGATGAGCCTGCTTGCACTGTTACTCTTAATGATATAGCAGGGGATGAGCCTGCTTGCACTGTGACTCTTAATGATATAGCAGGGGATGAGCCTGCTTGCACTGTTACTCTTAATGATATAGCAGGGGATGAGCTTGCTTGCACTGTGACTCTTAATGATATAGCAGGGGATGAGCCTGCTTGTACTGTGACTCTTAATTGTATAGCAGGGGATGAGCCTGCTTGCACTGTGACTCTTAATGATATAGCAGGGGATGAGCCTGCTTGCACTGTGACTCTTAATGATATAGCAGGGGATGAGCCTGCTTGCACTGTTACTCTTAATGATATAGCAGGGGATGAGCCTGCTTGCACTGTGACTCTTAATGATATAGCAGGGGATGAGCCTGTTTGTACTGTGACTCTTAATTGTATAGCAGGGGATGGGCCTGCTTGTACTGTGACTCTTAATTGTATAGCAGGGGATGAGCCTGCTTGCACTGTGACACTTGAGCCTGTGGGGGTCGCCCCCTATAAAGGGGTCACCCCAATAATAAAGTGCACAGTAACCAATTGGTGAATGCACATCTTTGAGTGTAGGGGGCACCCCAGTAGTAAGGGGGGTCGCCCCAATAATAAAGTGCACAGAAAATAACGTTTGGATAGTTTTATTCTAGGGACTTCTCTAAGGAAGTCAGTGTCTTCCGTTTCAGTGGCCGTTGCGGTGTCGGTGTCGGTTTTCGGGATCTGCACCAGTGGCAATAGCCTTCTCCACTAAGGCAGCCACCGCCAAATTTATCATTGACTGGAAGTCAGATGGTGGTGATAGTGGTGAGTCACTCAACATGATGTAGTGGAGTATTCCTCTCTGTGAAAGACAGGAGAATGTCAGGTACTGAAGTACGTGAGTAGTAGTACAGTCAGCTTCCACTAATGACTGGGGGTCACCCAGTGTTATCTGACCCGAGACCCTCAGGTCGCAAGGGGTCGGTTGGCCTGAGGAGGGGGTCACCCTCTGTGTGACCGGGATGAGCGGTCGTATAAGTGGGCCGCACCCTTCAAGGGTGGAGGGCCTGTTTGGTTTGGGGTTCACTCAACAATATATGAATTGTGGAGCCTGTACATTTGCAATTTCCTCACTCCTTGGTAAGGAGGTGCGTGGATCACCCCAGTCGTAGTGTGGGTGTCCGATATTCACTGCATAGAGTCATATTGTTAGTGTATGGCAGGATGTTGAACCTGCGTGCACTGTGTCTCTTTGAGCCTGTGGGGGGTCACCCCATCTGAAAGGGGGGTCACCCTTGAATAAATCCTGCACCGAGTGCTGTATGGCTCCGCTTGCGGGTCACCCAGCGGAGGGGGTCACTCCTGTTATGGTATTGGCAGGAGCGTGAGTGGGGTTCACCCCCAACTGAGAGGGGTCACCTCTGTATAGACACTCTGCAGCAGTGTAATGGTTAATGTACAGTGCAGTTTGTTATCAGCAATGTTTCACAGTAAATTATTGTTTAATGGAAATACTTAACTATACATATCTTAACAACGTGTGATACTTAACAACGTGTGAGTCATAACCGCTAGGGGCGCAAATTGCAGTCGTGGGTCTCGCAGGTGCGAGATCTAAGCCGCCGTTCGTGCCAAAACGACAGCGCGGTTAGCAGTTGTGGCCCGCCAGCGTGGATACGAAAAATACACAGAAATTAATAGATCACAAGATATAAAATCGTGAACACATTCTCTGGTTACCGAAATAGGTGATTCCTGTTTTATCTACTTCAGTGGGGATAGAACCTGTGAACCATAAGATATGGACAGTGTACTGCTAATGTATTAGCCCATTGAGCTAACCTAATGCATGAAATACATTGTGAAACATCTATATATACATATATAAACACATACATATATACATACATACATACATATATATATATATATATACACACACACATATATACACATGGTGCTATGTATATCACAGCTCCTGACAGGCATTGAAAATCCCTGTAGGAGAAATGAGAGCATTCCAGACCGTGTGAATCACGGTCTGGGAAGGTGGCTGGCCGCCCTGGATCTCGCGGTCTGCGATACCCAAAATGGCCGCCGTTCGCGTGCAAATCTTAATGCCGGTAATGTGGATTCCCACACTCCCGCTGACCCTAACCAATGCCCCAGTCCCTGGTTTGATAAGCAGGATCGTGGTAACTTGCCACGATCGCGAAATGAATGACAGGGAGAAGGGAGAGGGAAGCAAAGGTAGTACAGGTGGGGATATAGGGGAGGAAGGGAAAAATTTAAGAAAATAAATAGTGATAATCAAATATAGAGACAATCCATCAAACCCAGTGTGAATGTAAAACCATAGTAAGAATGGGCAGAGAATACAAGATTCTGACAGAGTAAATGTAAATGCCATAGTAAGAATGAGCAGAGAAAGGAAGCTCTGACAGTGTAAATGTAGATTCCATAGTAAGAATGAGCAGAGAAAGGAAGCTCTGACAGTGTAAATGTAAATTCAATAGCAGAGAATAAAATACTCTGACCTGTCTGACTGGAGCAGCAAAGAAAGAGGCAATGATGCAAGAGGAAGGGCCTTTTATACCCTATATGGCAATGTTTTGTTTTTTCACTAAACGTTATTGTTAAACCTGTGCTGCTGGAGTTTTAGTAAAGAAAGATTATGCAAAATATGAAGCCTCCTGTACTGTTATAAAATTGTATAAATATATCCTCAAAACATAATTTAATAACTGTAATTCTTTCCCATATTTAGCAACCAGTTATGTTTACTCCATGTTGAAATAAAATATACATTTATTACATTCATTTTTTGGTCTTTAGGTAACTGAAGATGTCCAACGAATACTAAAGAAGTGCAATTATGAATTTGTTTGCCGTGGCACCGTCAGTGTTAAAGGAAAAGGAGAAATGTTAACCTATTTTCTTGAAGGAAAGGTTAATGGAATGAATTTGCAAACCAGATCGTTAAATTTAGAACGCAAAATGTACCCATATGGAAAAGCAAATATTCAAGCACAGTTAGGTATTAGTTGTCCATCAGTAGCCAATTTTACAGCAAATGCTGTAGATCCAATGCCAGATGCAACATCCCATGCAAACCAGGGTTTGAAATATCTTCCTTCTATATCTCCAGTTGTAGAGATCTAAAACAAAGAATAACAGTCCTGTTTCTAATTGTTTTGATTGCGTAAAAGGATTTAGGATATTAAGAGATGCGGTATAATAGATATATAATTCTCCAACCAAAGAAAAAAATAACATGAAACCAAGGGCTAACAATTATAAGTAATTCACATAGCATTAAAAGTGACTGATAAATTAACATCTTTGTTTAAGCAAAGTTGAACACAAGCCAACTCAATTCAAATAATATTCATTAGTTTTCCAAAAAAGATTAGTAAAATGAATTGGACTGTTGTTCACTAAACCAAGAAATTGCAAATTATAGGCGAAACATATCATATATATATATATATATATATATATATATATATATATATATATTATATATATATATATAAACTTCAGCTCTTTTGACCTAAATGTTTATATATAAAGCTCAGCTCGTTTGACCTAAAAGTTGAACTATATTATTTCAATACAGTTACCTGTTCACTGAATAAAGCCTCTTACTACTCAGTTCCACTGGGATTTAAAAATGCGTTTGTTTCTGTTGTTATCTCCTGGTGTTATTCTTCAAATCAAACAATATTATTTGCACTTTTAGTAAATGCAGGGATTTAGTCATTAAACACCAAATTCCAGTGCATTTGAAAAATAATTCCAAAATCTAGGCTAAAATTGCTGATTTAAAAATTATTTTCCCTCAGTTGTCAACATAGTTTGGGTATCTTAGTTTATTTTTTGAAGTTCAGCTTTTAATTTACCATTCAGTGTTTAGTGAATAAACATTGGCAATTGTATTACAAAGTTAAGTCAATGAATTTTCTGAAAGTGATTTTGCATTCAAATAATTTTCTGAATTATACACCAAAATGTAACATTTACCATAGAATAACAAAGCAAGGAACATACTGGACTCAACAAAGTGACAGTTATATAATACTATGATAATGTATTATACAACTAGGCAACATCATGCACTCAAGGTGCTGTAGTGGGCATTATGTCGGAAGTTACCTAACATTATCCAACAGCCAAAAGTCAAAGCAGTCACCTCTAATATGGCCACCAATTCTGAAGCAGAGTTTCCCGTCCACAAACGATATATCAGTTGTGTCCATATTTGGAGGAAATTCACCAAGGTCTTGATGCTCCTAGCCAATGATATCCAAATCCTATCCAAACATGGACAGAATTGACATTACAAAACTAAAAGTAATACATTTGTTTTGGCAACTTGCTGTTAACTACCAGTGGACTTTTTACACCATAGTAACTGTCACTTTATTTAGCTTGTTAGTGTTGTAAATAAATACTAATACCTACACATACTTCTAAATGTCTACCTTCACACTCCCTTTATGATATTTTTACCATATTTTTGCACGCAAAAAAAAAAAAAAAAAAAAACCAGCATTCTCCTCCAATCATCTCAGATAATTGTCTTCATGAAAGGTATAGACTTACTGGGGTTTCCAAAAAGAAATGCAACGTATGCAATATTTCATGTAATGTATTTTTTTTATGTAAATGCAACTTATTATTTTTTTATTTATTTCATCTAAAGCCCAATATTAGCATTAGAGTAGAGTAGGGGTTAAAGCCAATTGTAAAGTTATGGTACTGTATAAGATACAAATAAAAAGTCGTGAAGCACCAAAATATGAATAAAGTGTGTTATGCAGTGATATTACTATACGTCTGACTAAAAAGTACAACATTAATAGTGGAACCATTTAGTGCAGCAATCATATATGACTTACTTCAAGTCATAGGCGTGCGCAGCCTATTGCATTAGGGTGTGCACCCTAAAGCACAAACACACGCCGTATATATATATATATATATATATATATATATATATATATATATATATATATATATATATATATATATATATATATATACACACACACACACATATATACATACACTGCTGTGTGTGTGTGTGTGCTGTTAGTGTGCTGTGTGAGGGTGGTGTGTGTAAGGGTGCTGCTGTGTGTGTGTATGTGTGAGGGTGCTGGTAGTGTGTGAGGGTGTTTGTGTGTGTGTGTTAGGGTCCTGTTAGTGTGCTGTGTGTGTGAGGGTGCTGTTTGTGTGATGTGTGTGTGATGGTGCTGTTTGTGTGATGTGTGTGGGTGTCATGTATTTCTGAGGGTGCTGTTTGTGTGTGTGTGTTTGCGAGGGTGTTGTTAGTGTGCTGTGTGTGAGGGTGTTGTGTGTTTGTAAAGGTGCTGTGTGTGTTTGTGAGGGTGCGGTTAGTGTACTGTGTGTGTGAGGGTGCTGTATGTGTACTGTATGTGTGTGGGTGCTGTTTGTGTGCTGTGTGTGTGAGGGTGATGTGTGTGTGTGCTGATTGTGTGAGAGTGCTGTATGTCTGTAGGTGCTTTTTGTGTGTGGGTGCTGTATGTGTGTGTGTGTGCTGTATGTTTGGACAGATTGTGGAGGTGGGGGCAGATTAGTAAATATCCCCCCTCCCTTCTTGCCTTATGTAGGGAGGGGGGATCCTTGCTGCCATGTGCCATCCCTGGTGGTCCAGTGGAGAGTAAACTCTAGCCTGCGGGGCTAGAGTTAACTCTCGTGAGATCTGAGCGTTGCCGCGGCAACGCTCAGATCTCGCCAGAGGAACCTGGCGGAGCTGCTGTCTAGAGCTCCCCGGGTCCTCTCCTGCCTCCCTTCATGCTGCTGTGGGCCGGTGAGGTAGATCTTTGAGGTAGATCGGTGAGGTAGATCTCCCCGCCGGCCCATGGAGGCTTAGAGCAGAGCCGACACTCAGCGCTGGTTCTGCGTGAGCCGACAGGGGAGAATAAAGTCCTGGGGAATAAAGTGTGGGAACCAAGATTCCCACCCCCCCAAAAACATAATATACACTCCAGTGTGTGTATGTATATGTGTGTATATATATATATATATATACACACACACACACACACACACACTGACACGCATACTCAAACACACACACACTCATACATTCATAGACACACACATTCACACAGACACACTCATACATTCACAGACACACATATTCACATACACTGACACTCATACACATATATTCACATACACACACACATTCACACACACACACACACAGTCAAAGACACACACACACAAACACAGTCACAGACACACACACAAATTATTATTTTTTTAATAAAAAAATGTCCACCCAGCCTCCCTACCTGGAGTGCTGGCGTGGACTTGTCCCTGGGGTCCAGTGGGTCGGGCGGCTCTCTCAATATCAGCCGCGGCGAGGGAGCTGTGAGCTCTCTGCTCCCTCTCGCCGCGGCTGATATTGAGAGAGCCGCCCGACCGGGGGGGGCGTCCATAACCTCTTGCCCCCCCCTCCCATCCATGACAGGGGGGACATGGGGGGAGCTGAGTGCCTGCAGGAACGGCGTTCCTGCACAAAAAAAGTGCAGGAACTCTGTTCCTGCAGGACTCAATCCATAGGCGTGCCGCGGGGATTAGGGTGTGCCCAGGCACACCCGGCACACCCCGTGCGCACGCCTATGCTTCAAGTGCTAACTCATATAATACATAGCCAAGTAATACTGGAACTCAGAGCTGGGGATGTTTAGTGAGAGTCTGGCTTTTAAGTGTTTTAAGGGTTAATGTTTAGTGATAGTGCAGGGTGGGCAAGGATTAAGTGGGAGGACATACATTTTACAGTCTTAACATATATTTATAAAAACATTGAATGAAGAAGTTTTATTTATTTTTAATGTTATATGGTGAATATTTTGCTTTGAACTATTCCTTACCCAAGTTCATTATGACATAACCATACAATTGGTTTAAAACCAACTTCCTTTCTAGTAATTAAAGAATACACCTTAACATACTGTCCAGTGTAAAAATGTCTCCCAGCCTGAACTAGTGGTTGTAGTGAAGCTCCAGTCCTGACAAGGACTTTACCTTCTCTGGATCCGTGAAGACAGGAACTCTGGAACAAGGTGATGTGAAGTGAATAGCTCTATCCCTCCCCAGTAACTGTACAATTTATTCATTCAGCCTTTTAAGCACAGCATGGGGTCTCCATTCAAAACAACAGAAACCTCTCCCAGGCATCGGGTCAAAATGCAGTAACTCAATTATCTCTCAGTTACTGGAAAATATATGAAAAATACATAAAACACCCCAAAAACATAGTCATACTTCACAGAAAACCCACAAGTCTTGTATTACTGAATAGCCCGGATCTGAGTGCCCAAGTTGTTCAAATAGCACATAGATCTATATGGTAGAACGGAATCGCCATTCGGGTAAAGTTCTGACCGGCCGGCCACAAGGTGATTTCCCCAAATAGTTCCAGAGAAAGAGGGCAACGGTCGTGTAACAGACCCTCCATCAATCAATGCTCCTAGTGCTTACCGAGGGCTCCCAGCACTTCTCCAGACACCATAATTACTGCAGACCCCATGAACTGCCGCTGCTTAGTTGGGGTCTCGACGTTTCCTACCCACCCTGGACCTACAACAAGGCTCCAGGTTCCAGTGGGTGAACCTCTCTTCATCCAGAGAGCGAAGCAGGAACAGCTCTTACAAGAGCTAGTGATTATTCAAGGGAGTATGAAGAGCATAGCAATCCCTTGAAGCAGTTTCCCCCAATAAGAGACAAGACTCTAGATTGAGGGTAAATCAGGAACAGAAAGTTTAATGGCACACACTGGTCTTTTATACAAGTTTTAATACCCAGGTGGACCTAGTTGGGCACCGAATACAAAATATACAAGCCAATAAAAACAGAGGTTTACATTCAGACACTCCCATACAGTGTACGCAATCCCTCCCCTTTGCCTGTGATGCAATTAACGAAGACAATTGACTAATTCAATTAACTCTAAGCAGAAAAAACAAATTTTTACAAACCCCAAAAAGTACCCCAAAATAA
The DNA here is from genome assembly GCF_036172605.1 of Pelobates fuscus. Taxonomy (NCBI): domain Eukaryota; kingdom Metazoa; phylum Chordata; class Amphibia; order Anura; family Pelobatidae; genus Pelobates; species Pelobates fuscus. Next base: position 246,586,222 of record NC_086320.1, read on the forward strand.
AACATACTATTATTATTATTATTATTATATTTATAGAGCACCGTCAAATTCCGCAGCGCTTTACAATGCGATATACAACATATATCCTATATAGTGGAAAATTTATTCATACTTACCGTAATTTTCTTTTCCTGGCTATTATTCATGGCAGCATATACACATGGGTTAGCTCCTCCCCTACAGCCGATAGGACAGGAAAACCACCAAGGTTTTAAAAGGAGGCTCCATCCCTAAGGTCCTCAGTCAGTTTACAAGCTCTACAGTACATAAATAGAGACATTAATGGGTGGGAAGTATATGCTGCCATGAATAATAGCCAGGAAAAGAAAATTACGGTAAGTATGAATAAATTTTCCACTTTCCTGGCTAATCATGGCAGCATATACACATGGGGAATACCCAAGCTTACAAAGGGAGGGACAGAATAGCCAATCAAATAATCTGAATAATTCAACATAGATAGAAGAATGAACTAAGTTAAGTACTTGAGTACAAATTGTGCATCATAGACTGTTTTAACGAACAGTATGAAATGCCAGACAAACGTGTCTAAAGAGGTTCAAATGCTAGCCAACAAAAAGTGTCAGCAGAAACCATTGCCATGGCAACCCATGATGCTGCAACAGCATGAGAGGAGAGTGCCCCGATACCCTCCAGCACAGGTAGAGAACGGACGTGATGTCCAAATTGTGCCTCATTAATTGCTTCAATGTCCAATATGTAATGCAGGACAAACTAGGTCAAAGAGGTCCAAATGCCAACTTTACAAAGTTTCAGCAGAGACCATTGCCATGGAAGCCCACGAGATGCTGTAACAGCACTAGTGGAGAATGCCCCAAATCCTTTGGTACAGGTAGATAATGGCATTGAAAGGTTCTCACTTTAGGCAGGATCTCTGGTGCTACATGCAAGACAACCATATCCTGTTGAAATTCAGTGAATGGGGGTACACAGGATCAAGCCTGGACTTCACCCATTTTCCTTGCTGGGGTACTAGCCACCAGCACGTTCTGTGCTACCACCATGGAAGCACCTTCTAGAGGTTCGAATAATGGTTCAGTCAGGGCCCGTGAGAGCAGTTGTATGTCACATATTGGCTTCACCACACTCAGTGGAGGCATGATTTCATTCAATGCCTATATGAAGCAAAGTGCAGCTAAGTGCACACATTCACCTTGCTGCGGTACCAGTCACCAGCAACAGCAACGTCTGGGCTAACATCATGGAAGCTCCTGCTAGAAGTTCAGTCAGAGTCTGTGAGACCAGTGGTACGTCACATATTGGTTTCAACACCCTCAGCGGAGGCTTGAGTTCAATTGTTGCTTACATGAAGCAAAGCACCAGGGATATCAACGCTCAATCGGTACCCTTCAGTACAGGTAGAGAAAGACATAGATAAGCATTCACCATAGGCAGGATCTTCAGGTGCCAGATGCAAGACGACCATATCTGTTGAAAAGTAGTGAAAGGGGGTTCACAGGATCAAGCCTGGAGTTCACCCATTTTCCTTGCTGGGGTACCAGCCACCAGCACTTTCTGTGCTACCACCATGGAAGCTCCTTCTAGAGGTTTGAATAATGGTTCAGTCAGGGCCCGTGAGACCAGTGGTACGTCACATATTGGCTTCACCACACTCAGTGGAGGCATGCTTTCAATCAATGCCTATATGAAGCAAAGTGCAGCTAAGTGCTCCTCTAGTGTGTTATAACACAGAACCTTTCAAGGCCTGAACGAGGAGTAATTCCAACAGACAAAAGCATGTCAAGCTTAGTAAAGCCTGTATAGGATTGTAAGAGGATCTCAATGACCGTCTCAGGGATGCCTATACTAATATGGACTCCCGCATCAACACCAGAACTTGAGGATCCTGGTGTGTCATGGGGCCTTGTAATAGGTCTGGACGTACAGGAATTTCCCTTGGAGGTTCCAGAATCATCTTATTCATCATAGGAATTAGAGTCGACACAGTCTTCCACGGTCACCTTTTGCATTGCCTTTTTAGGAAAGTCAAAAACAGGAAAATATGTACATCAGACTAAAATTCTAAATTTGAGTCAGTGTATCCTGAACCAAGAAATGGCCATCAGATCTATGTAGGGTATCAGACAATCTGCGTCAACCCTGAGGATACGTCAGGACATGGTTATCTGTGAGACCCATCTTGGTAAATATAGGATACAGTTGCATTGATATTTGAGCAAATTTGGACCCACTCATTCTTCAGCAAGCCTCTGAAGTAAAGAAGTACCTTGAAAATGACTCTTAGTTCCATACACATGAATGGAAATATTGTGAAACATGGACCAAGCACTGTGCAACCAATCCTATAAAACCGGAATTCGAGCTAATAATCGACCAATGAGGTTCTGTTCACTGGAAACTCAGATCTAATCCCTCTTTCAGCTGCCAGGGTAAGGTGTAACTCCACTGATGGGGACATAGTAAGTGGCTGACTCCAATAATATTTCTCTTGTTAGATCAAGATAGGAAGGATCTGTAAGGAATCCAGAGATGCCATTGGGCCCATCTGACAAGTCTGCTGGTGGAAGCCAGGATTCCTAGTAGTTGTATCTTTTTTCTTGCTGTTACCAAGCAGAAATGAAGAAACTGGGAGAAAAAACCTTTACAATCTGTGGAAAAGCAGAGCATAGAATTTTCCACTCTGGAATGTCAACCACTGAGCTGGTCTGAAACTGCTTTTCTTGATATTCATCAAGCAGCCAAACTTCAGGAGTTATGAAAGAACTATATACCTCAGTGTGCCTGCCTTCTGAGGGTCTAAGGCTATCAGAAGTAGATCCTCCAGATAATGGAACCAGGTGGAATTCTGGACTCTCAATAACACTATAAGCACATATAAAGATTCTTGGGGCCACATTGAGGCCAAATGGTAGGTTCTCTTCTGAGCTAATGCCGAAGATCTCTGCAGATTGGACTGAAAGTAAGCATCCTTGAGATATATAGCGGTAAGGAAATTATCCTTCCAGATTACTTGAGATATGGATCTGATTGACTCCATCCCAAAGACATTCAGCCTCTTGTTGGCCCCTCTTATGTCCAGTGTAGGCTTTCATGTGCTTTTCCTCTTAGCACCAGAAGAGAGGCGAAACTTGTCCCTGGAACTGCTCGTGTTCTGGGATAAAAAAAAAAAATCACCTCTTCATCCAGAAGGCTTCTTCCTTCAGTGCTTTACCTTTTGATTCAATGGTCTTAATACTCCTGTTGGTATGGAGACTCCTGTGCCCGTTAAGAAAAAACTCCAGTCTATATCAATCTGGACCATGGATACAACTCAAGCCTACAGAGTATGACGAGCCCAGGTATGTGTGATCAGAAAAATGAGGCTCCTAGTACTGGAGGAGATATGTTCATTGCTGAAGAGCAAAACGACTGCGTTATAGCTCCATTAGAACCTTGAAAGGCAAGTTTACCAACTGCCATGAGTCACCTCTGGAGTATTCTCTGCAGGGCCAGTAGCTCCATGTATCTCAGAAATACTGGTCACTGGAGGTTCTCCGGTCAGACTATGAGGAGCTGGGATCCTTGGAACTTCCATCCTAAGGTACCAATATCTTGCAGCCCTCATTCGCCTTTCCAATGGAATTATCCAAAGTTTCCCCAAACAGCACCACCCCTTCAAATAGAATGGTGTAGAGGGCAGACTTGGAGGATGAGTCATCATCCCAGAAATAGAACCATAATGCTTTCTTAGCTGCTATAGACAAAGCCATTTGATCCAGAGAATATCCTAGTTACATCTAGGGAAGTTTCTGTGTAGAAGTCAGTTGTAACCTGAAGACTTCAGACTGCCTCTTTAATCTTGGCTTTTCATATCTCTCTCCATAGTAGCCTTTAGATCTTTAATCACATATTTCATGTTTGTAGAAACAGCAGCGGAAGTCACAGCTGGCTGGCCTCCTGCAATGGTAGGCGTAAAATTTTGGACAGGTCTGTGTCCACCTATGATCCATAAGTGTGCAACTTAGGTGGTGTAGTTCTGGGGTTGGAATTAACTTACTCCACAGGGTAAAGCCTGGCCTCTTTTCTTACCCCTAAGGCCTCTGGAACTTACTTTGTAAGCCCTGCCTGCATGTCATGTGGCTGCACAGTGATAGGTCATGCTGAAGCGACAACCTTCTGGAGGAAGTCAGTGCATAACCGATTCCTTCCACTGTTTTCTCCTCATAACCAGATCCTGGTGAAGAATCAGACACCTGACAAATAATAATCACTAAATATTACCTGTGGTAAAGTATTAAGAAAACATGTGCACTGTTAAATTCTATGAGAAACCAGCGAAACAGCTTTAAGAAGACAGCACTTATCCATGTCTGGAGACCATGCACATACTTACCAAATAAGTGTGGCATGTTTACTGTAATTTTCCCTTTATTTTAGGCACTTTCTGGCAATTGCCCTTATCCAAGATGGCTGCCACAACTTGTCTTCCCACAATGCAAGTCATCTGTATTAGGCCCAATAAGGCACAAACTGCACACATGTGGGCCTATTCCGAGTGTGTTTGCTGTTTAGAGACCAGGGAGAGGACTGTCTGTAGCATACATGGCCCCTAAACACCCAGGGTACCGGGAATAAATCACTGGGACCGAGGGGAAGCAAAATAGATAACAAAAGTGTCTGCAAGGGAGTTGAAAAGGCAAACACGTGCAAAAAGTTAAAGTTTAAAGGCACCACAGTCTAAAGGCCTCAAGATATAAAAGGTAACACAGTTTTCAAAATGTATCACAGTTTTAAAATATATCAGTCTTCAAATGCACTGCAGTTTTCCAAATGTACAGCAGTTTCCAATGACTTGCGGTATTACATGCAAAAGTATTAAATGCAAATTTAAATGAAACAGTTTTAAATGCCACACAGCTTAAATGCAACACAGCTTAACCCCTTAAGGACACATGACATGTGGGAAATGTCATGATTCATTTTATTCCAGAAGTTTGGTCCTTAAGGGGTTAAATGCTTCCTAGCAAAAGCACAACCGCATAATGTACCACAATCTTAAAAATAAGGTACAGCTGTATAAAGCTGTATAGTTTAAAGATATCAAAGCTTAAATGCATCACAGCATAAAAGCACAACTGCATAATGTACTACAGTAAAACAGGCAATTAAAGTAATGAAGATTAAAAAAAAAAAAAAACCATACATGTCCGTAAGTAAAGGGAGCAAATTGCTCACATCCTAAGGGCTGTAGGACAGGAAAAAGACTGAGGACCTTAGGGATGGAGCCTCCTTTTAAAACCTTGGTGGTTTTCCTGTCCTATCGGCTGTAGGGGAGGAGCTAACCCATGTGTATATGCTGCCATGATTAGCCAGGAAATATATATATATATATATATATATATATATATAGATATATAGATATATATATAGATATATAGATATAGATATTCTTGGCACTCACCCCTCAATTGAAATAACTCGGCGTCAATATATATATCAAATAGAAGAAAGGTGCACTCACAGGTTTTCATCCAAAAGGTATTTTATTCTTAGCTGTGCCTTACATGTGTAGTCAAATCAATCAACGTTTCGACCCCTAAAGGGTCTTTTTCAAGATCAAACTAACCGTGAAATAAACATACATATATAGGAAGGTGAATGAGATGAACTTACCTAACCGGTGTGTGGAAACAAACTCCCGGCCCGGCCGTCCGAAACCCAGAAATGCGCCCGTGCAACCACGTGATTGGGCGTGATGACGCGCGTACTGTGCGTCGTTGCTAAGCAACGTAATAAACAAATCCTCCGTGGATCTTTACTTTGCCGCGAGCTTAAAGACAGCTCTAGGGGGGATCAAGTAAATTGTGAATTAGGTGCCTGCTGTGATTAAGATCGATCTTATAATTATAAGAAACCCATGAACTTTAAAAACATAACAAAAAGGAGGATACTGTAAATTATGTATAATCTGAAGATCTAGATATCGACTGTGAGACTAGGACAGCTGGAGAGTGAACAAATTGTGAATCAAGTGCTCCTACTATACATGCAGTGTAGGTGAAAGCAAAAAAACTGTCCCAAAACCCAAGTGACTCCAGCAATGTCTAGGGCTAACAGACAAAATCTATAATGCCATACTAACTAGTCTGTAGAATACATAAATACATACATATAAATTAATCAGATAATTATGCCAACTTTATACAAACTTATAATCTTCTACATATATTGCCTTAAGCCTTATATTATTATTAGCCTGATTGCAGAACATACCCTAAATCACTACTACATGATTGTGTAATAATAGTGTGAATATATATCACTACAAAATGATGTATTTTGTTTAAGAGTAGGGAATAGGCTGTGAATCTATGTTGCTAACGACTAAGCATCCACCAAAACAGGGCCGTTACCAAAATTACAGTTATAATCTAAAAGTGATAATCACCATATTTAAACATATGAGAGGATGAGTACTGATCTATGGAATTCCATGGTTAAACCATGTAAAAATGCATTTCTCTATCCACTTTAGAATACTAGGGCATAGAATATAATCAAGCCTTATACATGGTCATGTCACAAAAACATTGATTGTATTAATTTAACATCGATTGTATTAATTTAAACCTCTGGGAGTGACTGTGCCTAGGGTAAAGATCCAATAAGCTTCCCTTTGAAGCAGTGTTCTAGATCTGTCACCCCCACGGGATAACGGGGGACATGATCTATGGCCATGAATTTCAATGTGGGAAGTCTGTGTGAAGCTGCAAGATAATGTTTGGCTACTGGTTTGTCCGTTCTTGAGTCTCTAAAGGCTGTCATGATGCCCGATCTATGGCCACGGATGCGATCACGAAGGGTGAGGTCCGTTTTCCCTACATACGATAACCCACATGGGCACGTGATGAGATAAATAACGTGATCCGTCGTACATGTAATGTGGTGTGCAATTTTAATTCTTTTCCCACTGTGGGGATGGGAAAAGGAATTTCCCGGCATCATGTGGCTGCAAGTGACGCAGCCACTGCATTTGTAACATCCAGGTTTCTTATGTATTGTTTTTTTCAGATAACTTTGTGTGGGATCATTACGAATAAGGATGTCCCTTAAATTCTGGTTTCTTCCGTAACTGATAGTGGGTTTCTTATTGAAAATGGAAGGTAGTTGTTTGTCGGAATAAAGAATGTCCCAATGTTTTCAATTGAATTACGGATTTGTGTGGTCCCTGTATGGTAGGTGAGTGGTAGATAGATCTTGGGGGGATCTATGTTAGATCTGCCTTGTGTATTCGTTGTTTCCTATGTCCATTTCTCAATCGCCCGAGTTTTTGCTTTCTCCAGTGTTTGGGTCCGGTACCCTCTCTCTTGAAACCTGAGGGTCATTTCTTGTAGTTGTACATCACGTTTCTTCTCATCACTATTGTAACGAAGTACCCGCATAAATTGGGATATAGGCAACGCATCTTTGAAGTGTTGTGGATGATAGCTTGTGCTTGAGAGGAGAGTGTTTCGGTCTGTACTCTTGCGATGAAGTGTATGTCCAAATTTGTTTCCATTTTTATATATGATAATATCCAAGAAAGGTATTTCTTTCTCACTATGAGCCAGAGTGAATTTAACTGGTGTTTTAAGGTTGTTAATGTGGGTTATCAAGTCTTCCAGTTCTTTAGATGAGCCTTTCCATATCATAAGCACGTCATCCACAAAACGATAGTACGCCAATATCTTGTCCTGTTTAGAATTCAAAATATACCGGTGTTCAAATTGAGACATATAGGCATTGGCATATGAAGGTGCCATAGCCGCACCCATCGCTGTCCCCTCCAATTGTAAATAGAATAATTCTTCGAACTAATTACAGGTTAGTGCGATGTTTAGAAATTCAAGAAGATATTCTATCGGTGGTCCATGGTGTTTATCCGATGTCGTGAGTATTTCTCTGAGGGCTTCTATGCCCCCCGAATGGGGTATGATGGTGTACAGGCTTTGTACGTCTAAAGTGGCCATTATTATGCTCTCTTGTTCGTCAAAGGAGATGTCTTGTAATTTATTCAGTAGATCTTTAGTGTCACAAATACATGTAGACAATTGCTGGACACTGTCCTTGATGTAGAAATCCACACATTTTGCTATGGGTTCTAGCAAACTTCCTCTGGCAGACACAATAGGTCTGCCAGGGGGATTCTGGATATCTTTGTGAATTTTCGGGATGGTGTACAGTACTGGATATATCGGGTGTTCAACGAAAAGATATTTAGATGTGGGTGTATCAACGTATCCCATTTGTAGTCCTATTGTGATGTGTTCTTTAATTCTCTTTTGGAATTTAATAGTAGGATTAAAAGTTAATCTTCGGTACGTGGTGGTGTCCAACAATTGCTGCATGATTTCTGTTTGATATTGACGGTATGTCATTATAACAATGGCTCCCCCTTTGTCGGCGGCCCGGATAATGATCTCTGGGTCTTGTTTGAGATCTTTGAGTGCTGCCCATTCACCTTTAGTTAAGTTTTGTCTGTGGTCCCGTAGTTTCTTGATGATGTAGTCACTGTCTTTCTTTAAAACTTGCATAAAGGTCTTAATGGAGTTGCTTGACGTCTTTATCTCAGACGTGTACTTCACTTTGAACGTCTTCGGTGTAAGTACTAGGTCTTCTTTCCGATGTTCATTGTTGATTAGCGTGCGTTGTAATTGGTACATTTCTACTTCCACCTTGAAAGGATCTGGTTTGGACACAGGCACAAATGTAAGTCCTTTAGTGAGTACGGAGTAATGGTCAGTTGTCAGTGTTTTATGTGAAAGATTGAAGACACTCGTTACCTCTTCCGCAAGGGTGGTTTGCCCTTGGAATTTATATTTCTGTGTTCCCTTCTGTCCTCTACGTGGGGCTCTATTCTTCTTACGCCTCTGGTGTCCATTCGGGAAGTCCCTGGGGACTCTTGAGGTGCTGGGTCCCTTTCTAAAAATGTTCTGAGCTGCCCTGTGGTCTGCCATCTCTATTTTCAGCATCCGACGCTGACTCCCCTGAACTGATGTCCACTGTTTGCAACATGGGTTTTCTGATTCGATGTCTATATCTTGGTGGTTGTTCTCTGTTGGCCGATGTTGTGCCACTAAGCCATCTATATACCTGATGGTATTGGTAGTCATGGTTAACTTTGGCTAGTTTTTGCTTTTTGAACCTGATAAGTTCATTTTTGTATTTGTTAATGTCGTCTTGTAGCTTTAACATTTGGGTGGTTACTGCTGAAGATTGCAGAGATAATACATTGGAAATCTCAAACTCTTGAATGGAATGCTTCACTAGAATCAATTATTTTCCTACTTCCTCGACCACTATGACCATCCAGTCGAGGGAGCATTTATTAGCGATGTTCATCCATTTTTTACAAAAATCTGGATTCTGTCTCCCTATTGTTGGTGCATTTCTGATCCTAAAACCTCTCGGTATCCTTTTGGATCGATAATAATCGGAGATGAAGATCCCGTGCAAATCGAGATCAATCTCTCGTCTTTTTAATTTCATGAGATCATTATATAGATCTTTAGCAGTATTGGTGTGAGTTAATTCACTAGCCGACCCAGGCCACAATACTGCCTGTGCTTGCATGTCTGTGATGGATAATGTTTCTGCAATATCTGCTAGAGCTCCTGCTCTAGATAAAAGTCCTCCATAATGTGAAATTCTTGAAACAATTATGTAAACTAAACACACCATTTAGTAAATAAGTCCCAAATCTGGGTGAACAATATATCCAAAAATCACTCAGATCGGTTCAGGGGTTCAAGTCTTATTTTTGCCCCACTGTGCCCATGGTCCATTGCCCAAAACAGTTCCATACACTCTACGACAAAACACTGCTGGACAATTTAAGATGGCCGCCGCCACATGTTTGAATCTGTTCCAGTTAAAATTCCAAGGGGTAGAAACAATACTTTTGAACATGGGTTATCACAGGGCCCATAGTCCCAGGGTAGAAGGATGGCAAGCAGCCCCCTCCAAAAACTCATGGCAAACTCCCTTAAAAAGTAGATGTTACGGATATCTTACACTCCAGCTGAGTAAATCGATGCAGCATCTCCCAAAATCTAAGAAAAAAACAAAAATCCAATAGAGCAATATATTAATTTAAACATAGTCTATGTTGTAAAACAGCGGTAGCTTACTTACATTTCATTGAGATATGACCAGCTCCAGTTTTGGTAGCATGCAGTTCTATAATCCCCACTTACAGGATATGTGGGTAGAGGGGCGGATTGGCAACTCGGGCACATCAGTCATGGACCGAGGGCCCGTGACACCTTACTCCCTCCTCCCTCCCACTGAATGAGACCTGGCAGCAATACCTGCTCTCTGCCAGGTCTCCTTCTTCCTGTCCTGTGTGGTGCACTGTGTGATGGGAGAGGCGGGGCTAGGAAGTGACATAACTTCCTGCACTCTCCTCACACACAGAGCACTCTCACTGCCAAGGAGGGGAAGAAGCAGCAACCTGGGAGAGACCAGAGGGAGCAGAGAGAGAGGTAGGAAATACAAAGGGGAAGATGGGGAGAGACCACAGGGAGCAAGAGGGTCACTCCCTCATACTGACACCCCTCTCTCACCTGTCACCCCCTCCCTTACTCTGTCACCAGTCACCCCTTCATTCACTCTGTCACCAGTCTCACCCTTCCTCACTCTGTCACCAGTCACCCCTCCCTCACTCTGTTACCCACTCACTCTGCCACCTGTCACACTCTCACTCCCACACTCTGCCACCTGTCACCCCCACATGCTGCCAACTGTCACCCCTCCTTCACTCTGTCACCAGTCCCCCCTCACTCACTCTGTCACCCACTCACTCTGCCACCTCCTCACTCTCACACTCTGCCACCTGTCACGACACCCTCCCACACTGTCACCTGTCACCCCTTCCCTTACTCTGTTACCTGTCACCACCACTCTGCCACCTGTCACCACCTCCCTCACTCTGCCACCTGTCACCACATCCCTCACTCTGCCACCCCGCTCCCTCCCTCAGTTATCCCCTCCCTCTGTCACCAGTAACCCCTTCCTCACTCTGTCACCCACTCACTCTGACAGGTCTCCTTCTTACTGTTCTGTGTGGTGCACTGTGTGATGGGAGAGGCGGGGCTAGTAAGTGACATAACTTCCTGCACTCTCCTCACACACAGAGCCCTCTCACAGCCAGGGAGGGGAAGAAGCAGCAACACGGGAGAGACCAGAGGGAGCAGAGAGAGTGTGTGGAAACCTATCCACTTAAGATTGTGTACCAATAATATTGTTGCCCTATGGACTGTTTAGATGTATGTTCTTTCCTTATTCCGTTCTGCATGCAATAGATGGCATTTGTATGCTAGCGGCATACGAATGCCGCAGGCACTCAGCTAGTAGTTTCACGAACAGTGAATTTCAACACTGTTCGTGAAACGAAGAATCTACCGAATGGGAGACCACACAAAGGGGGTCGTGTGTCTCCCATTAACATTGCAACATTGTATCCACATCCTATTCATGTCTGTCGCGGGTGGCCGCCGAAAGCCCAGCGGTGTTTGGTCATCGAGTACCTGGAACTAAAATTGGCTACTCGATCTCACGAACACCGCTGGACTTCCAGACTGTCACCACATCCCTCATTCTGCCACCCCCTCCCTCAGTTATCCCCTCCCTCCTGTTACGGTACCACCTTCCGAGCTCCAGACACAGTCGTTAGTCACTTGTATTCCCGGTTCCCCCAATAACGAGACCAAGCTCCATTATGAGGGTAAAACATGAACTGAGGACTGGAACAGCCAGCCTGCCTTTTATTTGCATTTCACACACACAGGCCACACCCAAGGGGAGGCATAAAACAACCACTGGCATCGATGGTACATCCCACACATTCCCTCCCCTTGGTGTGACACATAATCTTATTATACAGGCAGTTTAGAATATATTTTTATACAACTTTCATAACTCCAAATCCATCCATCATATTCACATAAAAGGCACATATTCAGATTCAGCATATTTAAATCATAAACAGTCTCAAAAATCACACCAATCCCTCCAGTGAATCCAAAGTTACTCGAATGTCCGTTTATGACCGACCGCAGCTACCGTTTCGTGCCCAAAAGAGTTCCCTGGATTCGGGCTATACGGTCGGTCACTTGTTGACCTAAAAATGTCTACGTCCTGTTCGAAGTGGATCGGTACTTCGACTACGTTGTACTGTCGAAGTATCGTCGATAGTACGGGTCGGCGGATTCGAAGGTAAAATGGCCGCCGCCACGTGGCCCTTTGTCCGATGTCGGCCACCACGAGGCTTTGATAGCTTTAGCGCTTCGTTGGTTTTGGCTGTATTCGAACTGTTAGTTGTGCAAAGTCACAACTCTCCGCAGGATCTCTCAGGGACCATAAGTACTGGGCAAATCAGACGAACCCAATAGGTTTAGTCCAGCGGGATGGGTCTGTCACATGGCTCCCTCCTTGTGGAACACTCCGGCAGACCCGGCTTGACCCTGTGGCGGGTCAACTTGGGGATGACCGGACTTAGAGAGAATAGGGACGTCTATTTGCCGGGATAACCCATCCGCATTCCCATTCTGCTTACCGGGTCGGTAGCTGATAGTGAAATTATAAGGCTGCAAGGCCAAACTCCACCTCAGCAGTCTGCCATTGTCCCCAGAGACCCGGTTAAGCCAGACGAGGGGGTTGTGGTCTGTTACGAGGGAAAACTCTTGTCCGTATAGGTAGGGGCTCAGTTTCTTCAGTGCCCAGACCAGGGCTAAACACTCTTTCTCTACTGCCGCATAACTCACTTCTCGAGGTAGTAACTTTCTGCTGAGATATGCGACAGGGTGTTCTCCGCCATCCTCCCCGACCTGGCTCAGCACAGCCCCCAGTCCATACATGGAAGCGTCTGTGTGGACAAGAAAACGTTTGTTAGGGACTGGGGCAGCCAGGACAGGGGCATTCACAAGAGCCTGCTTCAGGGCGTGAAACACGGCTTCACAAGCTGGAGACCACAGGACCTGTCTAGGTAAATTCTTTTTAGTCAAATCAGTTAGGGGCTTGGCAATCGTACTGTAGTCGGGGACAAAACGTCGATAGTAACCCGCTGTCCCTAGGAAGGCAAGTACTTGGGTCTTGGTGATAGGTGTGGGCCAGTTAGCTACTGCTTCCACCTTGGCCGGTTCGGGTCTCTGGCTCCCACAACCCACCCGGTGACCCAAGTACTGCACTTCTGCCATGCCTAAATGGCACTTGTCTGGTTTCAGAGTCAGGCCGGCGGCCCGAATCTTGTCCAGCACTACCCCTACGTGTACTAGGTGGTCTTCCCAAGACTCACTGTAAACCGCGATGTCGTCCAGGTATGCACATGCAAATCCCTGGAAGCCATCTAGGAGCCTATCCACCATACGCTGGAAGGTAGCCGGAGCGTTCTTCATCCCGAATGGCATAACCCTAAACTGGTATAGGCCAAACGGGGTGACGAAGGCCGACTTGGGGATAGCATCCTCGGCCAGGGGGATCTGCCAGTACCCTTTACATAGGTCAATGGTGGTCAGGTAGCGCCCCCTGGCAATGCGGTCTAATAACTCGTCTATCCGGGGCATCGGGTAGGCGTCCGTGGTAGTCCGCTCGTTGAGCCGCCTGTAATCCACACAGAACCGGGTGGTCCCATCTTTCTTGGGTACTAGGACTACGGGCGACGCCCACGGACTATCGGAGTGCTCAATAACCCCCAGCCGGGTCATCTCCTGTATCTCCTTCCGCATTCCTTCTCGGACTGCTTCCGGGATGCGGTATGGAGGTTGTCGTAGGGGGTTCTGTCCGGGTGTCTCGACCTTGTGTATAGCTAGTGGGGTGTACCCTGGTTCTTGGGAGAATGTCGCCTGCTTCTCCCACAGAAGCTGTCTTGCCTGGGTTTTCTCGGCCGGGCTTAGTCGGTCACCTAACTGTACGAGGCTAGTAAGGTCGGTCTGGGGATCCCTTTCTAACAGGTCCGGTAAAGGTAAGTTCTCGGTGTCGTCGGTAGCTGGGGCACAAACTGCTGCAACATCTTCGGGTCGTTCCTGATACTCCTTGAGCATGTTCACATGAAAGGATCGTTGTACCCTTTCATCCGAACAGCTGGCTATGAGATAGGTAGTATCGCATACCTGAGCTAACACCTTGTACGGGCCCTGCCAAGATGCTTGCATCTTGTTTGCCTTCACAGGTTTGAGCACTAGGACCTTCTGCCCAACCTGGAAGACCCGCTGTCGAGCACCCCGATCGTACCATCGTTTCTGTTTCCCCTGGGCCGCCCGGAGATTTTCCCTTACCATCAGGGATAGTTTCTCCATACGGTCCCGGAGTTCCAGCACATACGGTACTATGGGGGTCCCTTCTTGCTCTGTCTCCCCCTCCCAGTGTCCTCTAATGAGATCTAGGGGTCCACGAACCCTTCTCCCATAGAGTAACTCAAAGGGGGAGAACCCAGTTGATTCCTGGGGCACCTCTCTGTATGCAAATAGCAGATGAGGCAGGAATCGCTCCCAGTCTCTGCAAGTGTCAGTAAAGGTCCTCAGCATCTGTTTGAGGGTACCATTAAATCGCTCGCAGAGACCGTTAGTCTGTGGGTGATAGGGTGAACTAAGTAGCGGGTTGATGCCGCACACCTTCCACAGCTGCTGGGTGAGCACAGCGGTAAATTGGGTTCCCTGATCCGAGAGGATCTCCTGCGGGAACCCGACCCTAGTAAAGACTTTAACCAGGGCATCAGCAACCGTCTCTGCCTCTATATTGGACAGCGCTACTGCCTCTGGGTAACGGGTGGCGTAGTCTACCACAGTAAGAATATATTTCTTACCGGATGGACTAGCCCTGGCCAGTGGACCCACAATGTCAACGGCTATGCGGGAAAAAGGCTCTCCAATGATAGGCATCGGCTGTAGCCTAGCTTTTGGATGATCTCCCCGCTTACCTACCCGTTGACAAGTGTCGCACGTGCTACAATACATCCGCACATCTCGGTTAAAATTGGGCCAGAAAAAGTTTTGGGTGATTCTATGAGCTGTGCGGTGGGAACCTAGATGACCTGCTAAGGGCACGTCATGCCCAATCCGCAGAATCTCCTGCCGATACTTTGCAGGTACTACTAGTTGTCGCTTCTGCGAAGGGGCATTCGGTTTCGGGGAAGGTTTCGGGATCCTGTACAGCCTATCCCCCACCCACTCGTAGTGTTCCCCACCTACTCCTTCTTCCCCAGCGTCGGCCCTGGCTCTGTACTTGGCTAACGTCGGGTCCTCCCTAGTTTCTTTCCCGTACATCTCTGGGGTATCCCAGCCGAACGGGGCCTGGTCTAAGGTACAAGTCGGGGTAGAGAGTCTTACCTGGGTCTCAACAGCAGGTGGGCCGGCCTCAGTGGCACGGGTCTGGGCACGGGTCGTAACAGCGTCCACTGCAGCGGGGCCCATGGGAGCAAAGGCCGAAACCAGGGGGGCCAAGTCGTTGCCAAGAAGAACATCAGCGGGTAAATCCTTAATGACCCCCACATTCACGTGTCTAGCGCCCACTCCCCAATCCAAATGTACCCGGGCCACGGGTAGACGAAATACTGCACCCCCGGCTACTCGTACTGCCACGGTATCCCCGGTATGTTGCGCTTCGGACACTAGGTGCTTTTGGAGCAAAGTCAGGGTTGCACCAGTGTCTCGTAGCCCACTGGCTTCCTTTCCGTTGACCTTTACACTCTGTCTGTGGTGTTGTCGATTGTCCTGGTGGGCAGCCTGAACAGGGTCCGCCTCATGTAATATGCCCCAGCATTCCTCTTCCTCTACACAGTGGACGGCTGGAAGAGGTGTTGGGGAAGGGGCCCCCGTGGGTTTCCTCCAGGACTGGTTCCTGTTGGCACGGTTCATCGGGCACTCCTGTCGTCTGTGCCCTAGCTGATTGCACAGGAAGCACCGAAGGGGTTCAGAGTACTCTCGGGCGTTAAACCGGGGTGGACGTTGGTACTGGGCAGCCGGAGGGGGTGCGGATGGTCTGTTTATGGGAGGCTGATACGTGGCAGCGGCTGGTTGGTATTCCGCTCTGGCTGTGGCCTTGGTGATGGAATTGTCCAGTCTGCGAGCGTCAGTGTACTCATCGGCCAAGCGAGCCGCCTCGTGTAGAGTGGAAGGCTTACGGTCTCGTACCCACTCTCTGACCCCTGTCGGCAATTTGTCGAAACAATGTTCCAATAAAAACATCTGCAGCACCTCTTCTCCCGACACCGCCTGGCACCCTGCCATCCAGTGGGCGGCTGTGCGATGTACCTTGCAGGCCCATTCCACGTATGAGTCCCCAGTTGTTTTTGCAGTGTCCCGGAACCTCCTCCGGTATGCCTCGGGTGTAACGGCATACCGGGCAAGTAAAGCTTCCCGGACGGTAACATAATCCCCGATCTCCTCATCCGGAATAGCCCGAAAAGCGTCGTTGGCCCGGCCGGATAACTTGCCGGACAGTATAGCAACCCAGTCTGCCGGGGGTACCTTGTGCAGAGCACATTGCCGCTCAAAATCCGCAAGGTACCCGTCAATCTCTCCTTCGGTCTCACTGAAGGCTTTGAAGGCCGCAAACGGCACTTTCTGTTTGTCCCCCGGGTTTGCTGTGACTGGGGCCGCTGCAGTACCGTTTTGGCGTAGCAGGCTGGCCTCCACAGCGGCTTGAACCTGGGTGACGATCTCCGCGGAGGGGTTGGGGCCATAATGGGCCAGCCGAATTTTTACCGCCCGGTCAAACCTTGCCTCCTCGGGGGTTCTGTCGTCTGGGCTGGGTCCATTGGTTCCCTCTGCCGCTGGTACTCCATCCATTTCCAGCAATAAAGCAATAATGTCCCTCTTCTTGAGGTTACTGGCCTGTTCGCCCCTTTGTTCCAATAAGTCTTTTAAGGTAGCTCTTCTCAGGTTTTGGTATTGTAGTTCCATTTTATTCTTGGTCGTAGCGGTTTCTTTGGGCGTTGAAGATCATCCCACCGCTGCCACCAGTTGTTACGGTACCACCTTCCGAGCTCCAGACACAGTCGTTAGTCACTTGTATTCCCGGTTCCCCCAATAACGAGACCAAGCTCCATTATGAGGGTAAAACATGAACTGAGGACTGGAACAGCCAGCCTGCCTTTTATTTGCATTTCACACACACAGGCCACACCCAAGGGGAGGCATAAAACAACCACTGGCATCGATGGTACATCCCACACATTCCCTCCCCTTGGTGTGACACATAATCTTATTATACAGGCAGTTTAGAATATATTTTTATACAACTTTCATAACTCCAAATCCATCCATCATATTCACATAAAAGGCACATATTCAGATTCAGCATATTTAAATCATAAACAGTCTCAAAAATCACACCAATCCCTCCAGTGAATCCAAAGTTACTCGAATGTCCGTTTATGACCGACCGCAGCTACCGTTTCGTGCCCAAAAGAGTTCCCTGGATTCGGGCTATACGGTCGGTCACTTGTTGACCTAAAAATGTCTACGTCCTGTTCGAAGTGGATCGGTACTTCGACTACGTTGTACTGTCGAAGTATCGTCGATAGTACGGGTCGGCGGATTCGAAGGTAAAATGGCCGCCGCCACGTGGCCCTTTGTCCGATGTCGGCCACCACGAGGCTTTGATAGCTTTAGCGCTTCGTTGGTTTTGGCTGTATTCGAACTGTTAGTTGTGCAAAGTCACAACTCTCCGCAGGATCTCTCAGGGACCATAAGTACTGGGCAAATCAGACGAACCCAATAGGTTTAGTCCAGCGGGATGGGTCTGTCACACCTCCCTCTGTCACTCCCTCACTCCCACACTCTGCCACCTGTCACCCCCTCACTCCCATACAATGTCACCCCCTTCCTCCATCAATCCCCTCACTCTGTCACCTGTTACCCCTCCCTTACTCTGTTACCTGTTACCACCTCCCTTACTCTGCCATCTGTCATTCCCTCCCTCACTCTGTCACCCCTCTCCCTCACTCTGTCACCCCTCTCCCTTACTCTGTCACCCCTCTCCCTTACTCCCTCAGTCACCCCTCCCACACTCTGTCTCCCCGTCACTCTGCCACCTCCCTCCCTCACTGTCAACCCCTCCCTCACTCTGTTACTTGTCACCCACTCTCTGTCACCTGTCACCACTTCCCTCACTCTGCTACCTGTTCCTCACTCTGTCACCGACTCCCTTACTCTGCTACCTGTCCCTCACTCTGTCACCCCCTCCCTTTGTCACTCTCTCCCACACTGTCACCCCCATCTCTCACTCTGCCACCTGTCACCCTCTCCCTCACTCTGCCACCTGTCACCCCATCCCTCACTCAGTCACCTGTCAGCCCCCTCCCTCACTGTTACTTGTCACCCACTCTCTGTCACCTGTCACCACTTCCCTCACTCTGCTACCTGTTCCTCACTCTGTCACCGACTCCCTTACTCTGCTACCTGTCCCTCACTCTGTCACCCCCTCCCTTTGTCACTCTCTCCCACACTGTCACCCCCATCTCTCACTCTGCTACCTGTCACCCCCTCACTCTGCCATCCCACACAATGTGTGGGGCAGACATCCCTATCCCGCCCCACACTATGTGCCCTACACACACTGCATCCCTATCTTGCCCTGCACACACTACACCCCTATCCCAACCCACACTATGTTCCATACACACACTACATCCCTATCCCACCCCAAACTTTGTGCCCTACACACACTACATTCCTATCCCAACCCACACTTTGTGCCCTACATACACAACATACCTATCGGCCTTACACACTCTACATAACCTACAAACATACACACTACATCCCCATCCCACTCAATAGTGTGTTCCCTACATCCATATCCTGCACTACACCATTTTCCATACACACAGTACATAACCTACACACTACATCCCTATCCAACACCACAATATGTTCCCTACACACTACATCTCTATCCTGCACCATACCATGTTCCCTACACACATACACAATCTACACACATACACACTAAATCCCTTTCTAACACCTCACTATATTCCCTACACACACTATATCTTTATCCCAACTCACAATATGTTCCTTCTACACACTGCATAACCTACACACTACATAGCTATCCTACCCCACACTATGTTTCCAAAGACCAGTTTTTACAGGGGTACTCTTAGCACCAGAGCCACTAGAGTTCAATGTAGTGGTTCTGGAGCAAATAGATTGACCCTGTAGGCTCAGCAGTGTAAGCACTACATTTTCTGTAACCAAGCATATAAATGGATATAAATGGCCTCACGAGGTTGCCTCAGTTAGTTATAGTTATATTTTTTGATAAAGTAAGCTACAATTCTCATGTGGAAATTATTCTGTTTAAGTTCACTACCTCCTTGTATTCGTTGATTCAATTTAAGTATTATTAGGTCTGTCTCCTAAGTTACTAACAATAAAGATCTTTTTTTAAATAAGGTTTTGATTAAAATAATGTTTTGTATCAGGACAAGTAGATTGTCACGGTGGATAAGTAGATTGGGCAAACGCTTTAGTCCCTGGACAAGTATTTTTTTTTTTTTTTTTACACCCCTGATACAGGCAGCAAACATATACACATTACATGCTTACAGGCAGCACACACACTATACATACAGGCAGCAAACATATACACATTACATACATACAAGTGGCACACATGCACACAGTGCTTACATGCAGGCAGCACACAACACACTTAGCAAGCACACACTATGACAAAGGGAGAGACTACACTCAGGGTAATCCACTATACTTGGAATCTTTGCAAAATAAATCCAAATTGTAAAATTTTAAAAAAGTTAGAATATTTCTAGATCAGCTATCTGATTCAGATTCAGATTTAATTTGTGAAGACAAGTTTAGCAAATAGCCATGTCAATGCCCATGGCTCTAGGCAAGGGTCCCCAATCTTTGTTATTTATATTATTTTCCCTTCGTATAGTGGCAGTACTTACAAGTGGGATGTTCCTTAGGATTCTGGACAAGAAGCTCCCCCTTCTTTAGAATTGAAATGCTGTGCTCCGCCTGCTGCCTCCATATAAGCTGTAACCCAGAGACACTCACCAGTTCTTCTTGTCCCGGCAACGGGACGGACAGGTTCCCCCACAGTGCAGGTGGAGATTTGGTGCGTTCAGCACAGGTTGCTGACCGGGAGGTGAGTGCCCGATAGTTTCCCGGGCGGGAACTGAGCGGCAACAGTACTTCCGGGTTCACGTTACGGAACGCGACCGGGTACTGTCTTTTGTGTTTTTTTCTGACGGAGTTCCCAGGCGGTCCTCCTTCATTGCTCATTACGCATGCGCACAGCGGTGGAACGCACGCCCGGGAGGCTTTGCGTTCCACCAAACACAGAATCGCGCTACTGAGCATGCGCGAAACGGTGTTTGGCGCCAAATTAAAAATGTGGATACATGGCTGTGCAGGACCTTCCTGACCCCAAGGGTGGGTGTACAGTTCTGGTTCTCCGTGTCACCTGCCCTCCTACACGGATCTTAGGTGATTTAAGGTGAGATTTAACTATTTGAACTCTCCTTTTTTCACCTTTCCTTATGCATGCTCCTAGAATAAGTCCTATGTCTCCAGATAAGACAGATATAGACAAGATGTCAACTTCTGTTCCGAAAACCACAAGTAAATCTAAGCACTTATGTTGTCTGGAATGTGCGGTACCTCTACCTGACGGATGTCGCAAAAATACATGCAATCAGTGCGCAACGGATCGGCTAGAAAAAGCCGAGCAGACTGATATGGCATCCTTCCTGGGCTGGTTTCAGGAAAATTTGTCCCAGACATTTGAAGCTTATAAAGAATAAAGAACCGGCTATTCGGGAGAAACTGCCCACACAGCGTAGGAGGAATAGATCTCCTTCTGTGTCTGACGTCTCTTCACCTTCGGATATTTCCAGCCTGGCTTCAAGTGTGGAGGAGGGTTTTCCACCAGAAGAGCTGAAGAAATGTATTTCTTGTACGGCGGTACAAGAAACTGAACCTACCAAGGGTAAGGTTAAAGGTTTCCCAATGTCTCCTAAAATCTTGGATCTCCATCATAGAGAATGAAAGAATCCTGAAAGACGTACCTTCATTTCAAAACATTTTTAAACTGCTGTTCAAGCTACAGTCTGAAGAAAAATGGGAAGATCTTCCTAAGGTGGATGTTCAGATTGCCCAGCTATCAAAGAAAACCACTATACCCATTGGCGAAGTCTCAGGGCTTAAAGACCCAATGGACGAACGGGCCGAAACTTCGTGTAGAAGAATATTCCAGGCCGCAGGATATCAGTGCAGAGCTGAAATTGCAGGTTCAGCGGTTCTCAGAGCTCAGAGCATTTGGCTACAAGCCCTGGAAGATTCCCTTATGGGAAATCGGATACAGATCCTTCCCATCTCTTGTTCCTACTGAAAGATGAGTTTTCTTCGTTTATCAGCGAGGATTATAGGTTTGTCGTCAGTAGCCAGAAGAGCTCTTTGGCTACGAACATGGACAGCTGACTCTGCGTCTAAGGCATCCTTATGTGAATTACCCTTTGAAAGGAACAAAATTTGTTGGCACTCCTTTGGAAGACATTATTAGACAGATGTCTGATACGAAGAAAGCCCTGCCTCTGGAATCAAGAACCCAGGGATATTAAAGTTTTCAGTACAAGGGTCAGAGGTCCTTTCGTTACCAGGGCGGTTTTGCAGGTTTCAAAAACATGGTGGCCTATGGCCATACCAGCCTGAACATCCCTGATCTCGTCAGATCTCAGAAGCCATCCAGACTCGGGCCTGGTTAGTACTTGTATGGGAGACCAACTAGGTACCTCAAATAAACAGCCAGTGGTCTAGACAGGAATGCAACAGGCATGACAAAAGAGGAAGTTTTTGATGCCATAAGAGTGGGAGGACGCCTTCGGTTCTTCGCCCAAGACTGTGAAAGAGTGCTTCAAATAGGTGGATTACAAGAACCATTTCAGAAGGTTACAGAATCAAGTTTTCATCGAAACCACGTCCATCCTTCCTACTGTCAAGCTATCCATCAAGAGTAAAACAAATGCTCTTCTTCTTTTAAGAAATGTGGTAGAGAGGTACCCAAACGTTGGGAATTTCAGGGAGTTTACTCACGCCTTTTTTCTGGTTCAAAAACCAGATGGATCTTTCCGGCCGATCCTAGACCTGAAACTAGTAAACACCTGCATACCATACCAGAAGTTCCGTATGGAACGTATTTTGTCTGTGACACACATTTTACAAAGGGAGATTACATGGCAGAGTTGGTTTTTAAAGATGCTTATCTCCATGTACCGGTTTCAGAATCTTCCCGGAAGTTTCTCAGGTTTGCGGTTCTAGCAAGAAAGCGAAGGATTCTCCATTTACAATTCAACTCTTCCCTTTGGCCTATCCTCAGCTCCTCGAGCTTTTACGAAAATCCTGGCACCCATAGCGGCGGTTTTACGTCTGAAAGGTATCTCGATTGTTCCATACCTGGACGTTTGGTTCCTGAAGGCCCAATCAAGACAACTGCTAAATCTTCATCTCAAGATTACAATGAAGGTTTTAAGAGATCATGGTTGGATCCTGAACCTGGAAAAATCCAAGCTGACTGCGCCACGAAGTCTAGAGTTCTTGGGTCTTAGAGGAAATTCACAGTCCCTCTCTCTTTTTCTACCAATAGTGAAACAAATGAGGATTTTAAAAGCCGTATCAAAGCTGCATAAAAACCTAAGTTCAATCAGAGATGCTATGAGGTTCTAGGCCTCCTCGCTTCTGCAATCCCAGCAGTGGCCTGGGCAAAGGCAGAAGCTAAACCATTGCAATGGGACATCCTTTCCCAATGGACACGAAAACAGGAAGATCTAGACTCTCCCTTCCACCTATCCAAAGGGGTGAAAAGACTACTGAATTGATGGAAACACAGAAGCAAAATCACAAAGGGCCTATCGTTTGCTCAGAAACAATGGTTTATGATAACCACAGATGCCTCCCAGATGGGTTGGGGCGCCCATCTAGCTTCTCAGTTCCATCAAGGTCTTGGAACAGAGTGGAGGCAGGCGCTTCCTCGAGTTTCAGGGATTAAATGCGGTTTGGAAGGCACTGGTTTCCTTCCGTTCAGCCATCACCAATCAGTCAATGAGGATTCAGTCGGACAACGCCACTACAGTGGCTTTTTTTTAATCACCAGGGAGGCACGAAGGTAAAAGCTCTACAAGAGCTCTGCTACCACATATGTCTTGGGCTCAAGCGAATCTTCTCGCTATATCAGCTACCCATATCAGAGGGTCTCTGAACGTTATTGCAGACGGCCTCAGCAGAAGCCTTTGGTCTCAGGCAGACTAGGCACTGTCAAGCCAAGTTTTTTTTTTTTTTTGGAGCTGGGTTCACGCTTCGGCAGGCCGGAGATAGACCTATTTGCCACAAGGAGAAACAGGAAAGTACAATGATTTGCTTCCCAGTTACCCAGTTGTACTAGACGGTCTATTGATACCTTGGAACTTCGACATGGCTTATGTTTTCCCTCCTGTCGCTCTTATACCACGGATTGTTCACAAGTAAGATGGAGAAGGCAAGTAATTTGGTTTTCGGAAGTGGAAAACATGACAATCTCACGTTGGCATCTCCCAGTCTTTTCTCAAATATTGGAGAATGTGACTCTCCCCGTGGAAACTCTGGAGATGTTTCACCTGACGGCGTGGTTGAGGGTGATCCTTCAAGGCCATGGTCTTTCTGACCTTTATGTGATGTGTTGCTGTCTTCTGTCCGCTGGTCCACTATTTCAGAGTTTGGATGAAGTTCAGAACCTGGTGTTCACTTCGAGGTTTGGATCCGGCCACAGCCTCTATCCCGGAAATTCTTTCTTTTTTGCAAGATGGGTTTGAAGCCGGCCTGGGAGTATCTACGCTCAAAGGCCAGAGTTCAGCTCTAAATCACTTCCTGGTTCGTGACATTGCCTCAAACCTGCTTATTCGAAGATTTCTTAAGTTCGTAAGGCTTAAGAGGCCTCCTAAGTTAGTACCTTTCCCTACTTGGGGTCTCTGGTGCTTCGAGCCCTTTGTGAACCACCGTTTGAACCATTACTGGAGGTTCCTATCAGGTTTCTTACCTTCAAGACGGTTTTCCTGGTGACTATAACCTCTGCTAGATGAGTAGGTGTGATCCGAGCTCTCTCTTTCTCTCCGGAATTCACCATTTTTTCATCAAGACAAGGTGGTCCTGCACACCAAGCCTTCTTTTTTGCCTACGGTTATTTCTAGTGCTGCGATTAACCAACCTATTGTCCTACCGTTTTTTTTTCAATCTCCTACATCGGATCTGGAAAGAAAGTGACATCTCCTAGATGTTAGAAGTTCCCTGAAAATCTGTCTTCAGAAGACTCAGGGATTAGATCCTTAGATCATCTATTTGTATTCTTTCAGGGCCCTAACAGGGGTTGGGCTGTCTTAGGACCCTCTTTGCCCAGATGGCTAACGTATACAATCAGGTTGGCTTATCAATCCAAAGGGATTCCCCTAAGTTTCCCTTTATAGGCTCGTTCCGCTAGAGCTATGGCGACCTCCTGGGCTGAAAAAGCAGCCACCTCACCTGAAGACATCTGCAAGGCTGCTGCTTGGTCTTCCTTACATACTTTTATCAAGCATTGTAGGCTGGACGTATTCTCATCATCTGGAGCTGCTTTGGGCGTAAGGTGCTACAAGCTGTGGCCTGCTGAGTTCCCACCCTTTGTTTTATGCAGGGGTCTTGCTATATCCCACTTGTAAGTACTGCCACTATACGAAGGGAAAAACAGTAATTTTACTTACCGTAAATTCCTTTATTCTTAGTATAGTGGCAGTACTGGCTTTCCCTCCGCTTTCAAATAGATTAAATTCTATGCATCATTCGGTCTCCGTTTGGTTCTTTTGTATTACTGGTGAGTGTCTCTGGGTTACAGCTTATATGGAGGCAGCAGGCGGAGCACAGCATTTCAATTCTAAAGAAGGGGCAGCTTCTTGTCCAGAATCCTAAGGAACATCCCACTTGTAAGTACTGCCACTATACTAAGAAAAAAGGAATTTACGGTAAGTAAAATTACTGTTTTTGGGTCAGGACAAGCAGATTGTCATAACGGATAAGTAAATTGGCTACTACTTGGACAAGTAGATTTGGTTTTAAATATTACACACCCCTGCACATGCAGGCACACACTAACGCTCAATACACATATGCATTCATACTGACACTGTATCAGAAAAAGCACATGTAGTCATCCAGACATGCACAAGTGCATTCACACAGACTCAAATACAAACATGCTGTCACGGGTGGTGGTCCGAAGACCTGGACCCCTCTATGCCTGATGAAGATGATGATAGGAGTCACAGCGTGGAAATGGACTATCAGGGCCTGGTGCTTGGTAACCGCACACCCCGAGGTGTTGTGCAGCCACATACCAGGGCCCTGATGCAGCTTCTGTGGATTCCAGGTGCTAGATGATAATATGCAGACCTCCCAGAATAGAGTTATGTTTAACATTTATTTAATGCACATATATTTGGCCTTCAAAGGGCCTGAGATCTAAATTTGCCCAGGGGCCCCAAAGGCTCTCAGTACGCCTCTGTGTGGGTAAGTGTCCACGGGAGAGAAGATATCATAGAACCCAAAATGAAAAATATATAGAAGTACAAATAATGGAGCTCTCTGTTACAAACAAAAGTGCTGAAATAATAGTATTGGTAAATATTTAAAAAGAGAGAGCATGCAAACTGCTCTATGGAAAGGGCGCTGGTGGTATGATACCAGGGGGCTTGTTTGCCCGTCTCCTACCTTCTGACTGTGGCCCCTGGGAGATTGTGCCCTTTAACAACAGTCTTGGGGCTTATGGACTTCTATTGGACTGTGCTGTCCCTTTACAAACCATCTGGGGACTTATTGAGACTTTGTGTGACAATGTCCCTTTAAGACTATGTCCCCAGACCTTTAAAATCCTTTGTGAATGGCTTTCTCCCACTTGGTTCAGTAAATGGGGCTTACTGAACCAAGTACCACACAGGCGGACCACCCAGAAGTGGAAGCGTGCAGGCAATTTACCTCCCAGGCTGGGAGGCTGCTGTAGGTAAATTGCAGACCACTGGGGGGCTGCCGTTCATACAAACGAACACATGGGGGTGGCCATCTTTAATTCAGCTGAAGTTTTACCTTCTCCAGACTTCAATGCATTTGACAATTCGAACGCCGTTCGACAGTTCATTCGACAATTCAAATGGTTGTCATTCGTCTGTTTGAACTGACTTTAACATGGGAAATAGACTGGCCGCACAGCCTGAATCTCTGGAACTGTTTTGGGCATGAAAATGTGCTTGCGGTCGGTCACAAAGGAATTCCAGCTAACTTTTTATCTACTGGAGGGATTTGAATGATTTTTTGAGAGTGTTTATATTTAAAGTATGCTGATTATTAATATGTGTTTTTTATGAAGATTGAATGTATAGTTTTAAAGTTACAGTACATGTATTAAAAGTAAATTTGTCCTGCCTGTGGTAATTACTTTAATCCATTGTGTTCAGTAATGATATCACAGGCAGAGGGGAGGATTTTGTGGGAATGAATGGGGGTGTTTTACTACATATTACGTGTTTGATTGGTTGTTCTTAACAACCCTGTGGGCGGAACTATGTGTGTAAAATGTGCATAAATGCAGAGTGTTTCATTAAAACTTCAACTCTACTTCACCCTCAATTTGGAGCTCCATCTCTTATTGGGGAAATCTGCTACAAGGGATTGCTATGATAGTCATACTCTCTTGCTATATCAGTACTAAGCTCTTGTAAGAGCTTGTTCCTGATTTTGCTTTCTGAAGGAGTCTACGGTGGTTATGGTGTCTGCTGGAGTGCTTGGAGCCCTCAGGAAGCGCTAGGAGCATCCTTCAACAGAGGTACCCAGTCGGGGTGCCAGGTGGTCTGTTACACAGTACACCTGTATAGTGACTAAAAATCCTTGATTTGATAAAATACAAATTAATAATTTCCATAACGCATTTCACCACAATGGAGCTTTTTTAAATGGAAGTAAAATATACATCCTGGCTACATGGGGTTTATATAGGTACAACCAACTTAAAATTGGTGCCAAAGTGACATCACAGTCCAGTAAACAATCATTAAATTTACTGATTGGACTGTGGTGTCAACCGAAAGAGACCATGCTCCAGGCAGAAAAGAGGTACACCATTATTTTCTGCTTATACATACACTGCTCTACACCAAGAGCTCCTGGTTATATTTGTATTGCCTTCAGCTCCTGTAATAGGGAAGTACCAGTTGAACAAAGAGAACCTGTGATGCCTCTCCCTTACCATGTGCACTGTTGCACTCCCCTGCTCCCACTTTATCCCATAGTATACGTCAACCAGGTACTTTTATGGCATTTGTAAAGAGGAATGCTCTGCTTACCTGAGTTGCGCAGAGTAATACTAGTCAGTATGTAGTTATGGTTCATGTAATATGTTTTGTTATCCCTAGTGAAAGGTCTGTGGGGGGCCTTGCGTATGATCATTTTTTTTTTCTTACTTCTCCCTATTTTAATGGACTCTCGCTTAATAAAAGAAGCTTTAATTCACTAAAAAATATAAGAGCAGCATAATGTATACATATTTCTTCAGAGGTTCAATCAGAAAATGTAATTTAAATGAACACTCCCTTTAATGTGTGAAGAGTGAGTTCTCCCTTTTTAATTTTACAAAAAAGTGCAGATTTGAAACAGACAACCAGTCCTGTTACCTCCTGGTAGCTTTGTTCAGTGGAGCTAAACTCAAGAAGCAGGCAATTGTTCAGAGCAACAGTCAGGGGCGTACCTAGAGCATTTGGCACCCGGGGCGGGTCCTATTTTTGGCACCCCCCCCCCCCCCTCTACCGCCCAACTTTAAAATGTAAAAAACAACCATAATTAAAAAAAAAAAAAAAGTATTTAGCACTAAGCAGTGTTTATGCTTTTAAATGTAAGCATGTTTTTGTATGGAGTATGTTTGAGTGAATGTAGGATGTGTGTCTGTATGTGGTGTTGGCATTTGAATGCAGGCATGCATTTTTATGTAGTGTGGTTTTTGAAGACAGTGGTGTGGTTATATATAATGGTGGAGTTTGTATGTAGTGTTGACGTTGAAATGCAGGGGTGTATTTGTGTGTAGTGTTGACGAGATTCTGAGATGTATGCACATATACACATACACACACCTAAATACACACTGACACTGTGGCGAGAAATTGTAACGGCACCCCCAGGCATAAAAGGGGTTCAAAGCCGTTTAGTATATCTTCCCCTTCCAGAGATACAGGCACAGCTACTGCAGAACACCAAACTCCCGAACTGGATACAAAATAGCACTCCAACTCCCGAACTGGAACCTCACTAATAGCTGCTAGCAGACAAACAGGAAAAGCAGACAATCAGCTTACGCTCCTGGCAATCAGTCTCTAACAGCATACAGTAAATCCCCCCAAGAACGAGACAAGGCTCCGTGTTGTGGGTCAAGCAGTGGTCTGTTTTAATTAACACTCACAGACTTTTACGCAAGTCCCCATGCAAGGGAACATCCCACAGGGAGGGACAACATGTAACCAATCCCGTACAGTAAAACATAAAACACACCCAGCACAAACACATATAATCCTCCCCTCTGCCTGTGACATAATTACTGAACACAATGGGTTAATGTAATTTATCACAGGCAGGAAAAATACAGTTTTTACAGCATATTCATAACTTCTAAAATATACATCACATTCACATAAAAATATATATATTCACAATCAATCCATTCAGGGGAACAACATATCAAAAAATTGCATTAATAAGACCAGGGGTTCAGAAGTTAGTAAAGTATCTTTTGGAGCCTGGCTGGCAGCATGGCTATCTGGCCCAAACCAGTTTTACAGAGCCCTCTATCCTGGAGACAATGGGGAAAATAATCCAATTACATCCAGGGATAGAGGCAGACTCCATTGAGCACATGTTACCAGTAAAACACAAAAGGATAAAAAAAATACATAACTCCTATCATACTGAATTGAACGGGCCAAATCTCCCAGGGTCCATAGTCACAGGGCAAGAGGCGAGCAACCAGGCTCCTCCAATGCAATGTGGCGAGATTGGTCTCATCACAGACACACATGCGGATACATAGACATATAGGAACAATATATAGGGGGTGGGAACATAAGATACCACAATCCAAATTGGGGGGGCACTAAAACTTTTCACTAGGGGATGGGGTAATGTGCTGTCATTGGCTGCCTGATGCCAGCATGCAGTGCACATTGGCATCAGTCAACAAATTTGCATATAATTCACATTAGCCACCGAGATTTCTTGTTTGTGGGCTAGCTGACACCTCTTAACGTTGATCTTTGTTTATCAGATAACTCCCTTATTTGCTATCCTTATGTGGGATTGCCATATTTAAGGACACCAAATAAGGATAAGGGAGCTATCTGCTAAACAGCACCCTAATTTGGTATCTTTAAATATGGAAATCTCACATAAGGACACCAATTTAGAGAATTATCAACTAAACAGCTAAAAGATCAATAAAAAAAAAAGTTTCTTAATTTCAGTTGTTTAGTAGAAAACACCCTTATTTGTTATCCTTATGTAGGATTGCAATATAAGGGAGCTTTGTACCAAACACATACACATGTATATACACACACAATAACACAATAGGTGTATGTCTGTGTGTGTATATCTGTGATTGTGTGTGTATGTGTATGTGTGTGTGTATATATATATATATATATATATATATATACACATAAACACACACACACGTGTGTATGTATGTGATGTTTGGGTGTGTATATCTAATTATGTGTGTTTGTAATTGTATTTGTGTGGGTCTGTGATTGTGTATGTCTGTGTTTATGTGTGTGGTTGTGTGTGTATCTGTGTGTGGTTGTGTGTGTATATATATATATATATATATATAAAAAAACCAAATAATCTTGCACTCCACCTGATCCGTAGTCCAATGCCCGGTGCTTGTCAGCCAAAATTCAACGAACAATTCAAAGATAGCACTCCAGGGACTTAATAAAATGTAACTTTTATTTTTCTCACTAAAACATCAAAGGTGTCAACGTTTCAGCTTGATCCCCTCAAGCTTTTGTCAGGACATACTGTGCAGACAAATAAACCCACATATATACCATACAGATAATGATAACTCACCACACTTGTGAAGGTGACATGTATCAACAATTATAAAAAAACAACCTTACACATAGATCGTGCAATTAAAAGAATTCAAATCAACTATTTTACGCTAGGGGAATCAATTACTTAAACATTAGTCACACTGGCCGCATAGAATAGTAATTACTGCAATGAATATCTTTGCTAATGTGTAAACTGGACTCATAGAAAGCAGGGCTGAAAATCAACAGGAATGCTTGTGACTCTGAAAGAGTTCAGACAAAACCAATCAAAAGCATCTTTAAACATCATTATAAAGGCATATGTCCCACTGGAATTCACTCCACACAAGATCGCTAGGATAGGGGTAGATCGCCTAACTGATTACAAAAATAGACTCCACAATTAAACTCACTGGAGATTGGCCAGTTACTAGATCAAAATAACTACTAATGATCTCAAAATTAATCACACTGGCCACATAGAGCTGTGACTGATGCACTATATTCAATTTCTTAGTATATACAACGGACTCTAAAAAAGCCCATACGAGATAACAAGATTATTTAACAAAAGGATAACACCTAAACGCATGAGCACATATATCCTCAGAGTTAACTAAATCCCAGTTGTATAAGATAGGGGTGGATAACCTAAACGGTTCCAACTAGACTACCCAATTAAACTAATACTGACTTGTGTAGTTACTAGAAATAAACTCGATCTTACTCAACTATTTTACGCTAGGGGAATCAATTACTTAAACATTAGTCACACTGGCCGCATAGAATAGTAATTACTGCAATGAATATCTTTGCTAATGTGTAAACTGGACTCATAGAAAGCAGGGCTGAAAATCAACAGGAATGCTCGTGACTCTGAAAGAGTTCAGACAAAACCAATCAAAAGCATCTTTAAACATCATTATAAAGGCATATGTCCCACTGGAATTCACTCCACACAAGATCGCTAGGATAGGGGTAGATCGCCTAACTGATTACAAAAATAGACTCCACAATTAAACTCACTGGAGATTGGCCAGTTACTAGATCAAAATAACTACTAATGATCTCAAAATTAATCACACTGGCCACATAGAGCTGTGACTGATGCACTATATTCAATTTCTTAGTATATACAACGGACTCTAAAAAAGCCCATACGAGATAACAAGATTATTTAACAAAAGGATAACACCTAAACGCATGAGCACATATATCCTCAGAGTTAACTAAATCCCAGTTGTATAAGATAGGGGTGGATAACCTAAACGGTTCCAACTAGACTACCCAATTAAACTAATACTGACTTGTGTAGTTACTAGAAATAAACTCGATCTTACTTAGATGAAATAATAAACAGAGCTGCGACTGTCTCACATAGTAAACACCCATGCATTACAAACCTCTGTATCATCATCATGATGAGTTACAATTCTGAGGCACATGAAAACTATTGAGGTTTTCAAAATAATGAATGTGCCAGTGCCACCATGAGTCAAAGGGAGGATTGCCTATCCCCCAGGGTGGGCATCCACATCCCGCCCCATGATCGTGACATATTCCAGGATTGACATGGTTATGAGAGAAACATAGGTATGTATGCCTATCCCTCAGGGTGGGCATCACATACCCCATCTCTAAAAAAGGTTCATTGAATGGCACAGAAAAAGAAAAAGAAAAATTATAAAAATGCAGTCAATGTATATTTCTCATTCAGACCCCCAGGGTATACTGTTCTCAGAGTTCTAATCCAATATAGTTCACGTTGTAGTAACATTTTCTTGCGGTCCCCTCCCCTCCTGGGTGGAGGTACATGGTCGATTGCCATGAGTTTCAGAGTCGGTAGAGTGTGGCCTTTCTCCAAGAAATGTTTGGCCACCGGTAAGTCTGATTTCTGATCCCTATACGCCACTCGTATGCTGGATCTATGATTGCGAATCCGTTCGCGCAGGGGCAGGTCCGTCTTGCCAATATAAGTAAGCCCACAGGGACAAGTAAGCCTATATATTACATAATCAGTGGTGCAGGTTAGCCGATGCCTAATGATGTACTTTTTCCCTGTATGAGGATGGGAAAAGAATTTTCCGGATAACATGTGTCCGCAAGTGACACAACCTAAGCACTTATAACAGCCCAGATTTATAGAGCCTTGTTTCTGCTCGTAACAGTGTATAGGATCCTTCTTAACTAACAGGTCTTTCAGATTTCGATTTCTCCTATAACACATCATAGGTGGTTGGCGAAATGGTTCTGGTAAAGACGTGTCATTCCTCAAAATTCTCCAATTTTTATCAATCATCCGTTTGAATTTTGGAGATGCTGTAGTGTACGTGGTTGGAAAAACCAATCTCCTTGTTGATACAGTGTTCGGCTCTACTTGTGTTGAATAGCACCTATCTAAGGCTTTATGGAGTGTCTGTTCACTGTAACCCCGTTGGTGGAACTTATCCCACATTAATTTCAATTGTTCCTCAGCTTTACTGGGATCTGAGTTGTTCCTCACCACCCTCAAAAATTGTGAATATGGTAAGGATCGTTTGAGGGCATTGGGGTGGAAACTATTCGCCTGAAGCAAAGTGTTGCGGTCCGTAGTCTTGGAGTAGAGTGTATATGCCAACTTAGTACCTTCTCTAATGATTCGTACATCCAGAAAATCCACTGAAAGCGGGTCTGCCGTCATAGTGAGTTCTACATTCGGTGTACATGAATTGATGTATTGGACCATGGATTCTGCAGTGCTATTATCTCCCTTGATGATCATAAAAATGTCATCGATGTAGCGGCCGTATAATAAAATAATATCTTTAAATGGCTCCAATATATATTGAGTTTCAAATTCGAACATGAATCCATTCGCATACATTGGAGCCATGGCCGCTCCCATGGATGTTCCTGCTGACTGCCTAAACCAATCAAATTCAAAACGAAAATAGTTCTGAGTAAGAACCAATTCCAGAATTTGCATAACATATTCGATTGGGGGGCCCCTGTATTTGTCTGAAGATGAAAGAATCCGTTTCATGGCTTGGACTCCCCCTGAGTGGGGTATGATAGTGTATAAACTCTTCACATCACATGTGACTAGTGATGTCAGCCCAGCTGGTAAGGTAATCTTGGAAATCATATCAATGAAACTTGGAGTATCCTTGATGTATGTTGAAAGGTTTTGAATCGTTTCCTTAAATAAGAAATCCAGCCATTTAGCCAGTGGTTCTAGGATGCCTCCCACCGCCGACACAATTGGTCTCCCAGGAGGGTCCTGAAGGTTCTTATGCACCTTGGGGAGTGTATAGATCACTGGGGTCCTCGGGTTTAGTTGATGTAAAAATTCCCAGAGGTCCTGATCAATAAAATTCTGTTCTAGACCCTTTAGTAGAATGTCGTCAATTAAAAGTTTAACTTGAAGCGTAGGATCGCCTTTCAATTTCAAATAAGTCTGGGAATCAGATAACTGTTGGATAATTTCCAATCTATATTTAGCATAGTCTTGGATAACAACTCCCCCGCCCTTGTCCGCTGATCTAATAACAATGTCTTTGTCCATAGCCAAAGACTTAATGATCTGTCGATCCATTTTAGAACAATTTGAATTGTGGGAATGAGTAACTTTTAAATGATCCGTTGTCTCCTTTTGTACAGATCTTAAAAAACTTTTAATAGAGGCTTGATTCGGCAGGGGATCGAAGGTACTTTTCCTCTTAAACCTTATTGCATCAGAGGGAGTGGTTTGATTTTTAAAGAAATCTTTAAGTCGCAACGATCTCCCAAACTTATACAATTCAACTTCCCAGTCAAGTGGGTTGGGTTTGGCAGTGGGGACAAAAGATAAGCCCTTACTCAGCAAAGTAATTTCAGCCACTGTCAATACTCTGGATGATAAATTGAAGATAGGTATTATCTCCTCTGTCGTGGTGGTCTCCCTCTTGCCCCAGAAGGTACGTCCCTTCTGACCTCGTCTGGTGATTGTCCTCCTTCTGACGTAATCCCTTTGCTCTGGTGTCTGGTTTGTATCCCCTGACTGGCAGGGTTCGGAACCTCTAAAAAAGATTGTGCTTGAAAGTTGTTGGCCCCCCTCTCCCTACTGCTGCGATCAGATTCCGAGCTGGAATTTCCTGAGGTTTGATCAATAGTATAATGTCTAGGTTTGCGAATGGGTCTTCTTTTCCTCGCAAATCTAGGTAGATCACTGGTGCCGCTAAGCCACCTATAAACTCTGTGCTCCTTGTAATCGGCTGCCACTTTTTCTTGCTTATCCTTTTTGAATCTAATAAGATCCGTCTTGTAGCTCTTTACGTTATTTTCCAATTTCAGCAATGTAGAGGTCGCTTCTGAACTTGCCAGCAATAATGCCTGTCTTGTTTCCAACTCAGTAATCTTCCTTCTGATTTGAATCAGATCTTCCTTCACATCCTCAATGATCACTAGCAGGGAGGCATCCTAGAACCACTGGCTAAATGGCTGGATTTCTTATTTAAGGAAACGATTCAAAACCTTTCAACATACATCAAGGATACTCCAAGTTTCATTGATATGATTTCCAAGATTACCTTACCAGCTGGGCTGACATCACTAGTCACATGTGATGTGAAGAGTTTATACACTATCATACCCCACTCAGGGGGAGTCCAAGCCATGAAACGGATTCTTTCATCTTCAGACAAATACAGGGGCCCCCCAATCGAATATGTTATGCAAATTCTGGAATTGGTTCTTACTCAGAACTATTTTCGTTTTGAATTTGATTGGTTTAGGCAGTCAGCAGGAACATCCATGGGAGCGGCCATGGCTCCAATGTATGCGAATGGATTCATGTTCGAATTTGAAACTCAATATATATTGGAGCCATTTAAAGATATTATTTTATTATACGGCCGCTACATCGATGACATTTTTATGATCATCAAGGGAGATAATAGCACTGCAGAATCCATGGTCCAATACATCAATTCATGTACACCGAATGTAGAACTCACTATGACGGCAGACCCGCTTTCAGTGGATTTTCTGGATGTACGAATCATTAGAGAAGGTACTAAGTTGGCATATACACTCTACTCCAAGACTACGGACCGCAACACTTTGCTTCAGGCGAATAGTTTCCACCCCAATGCCCTCAAACGATCCTTACCATATTCACAATTTTTGAGGGTGGTGAGGAACAACTCAGATCCCAGTAAAGCTGAGGAACAATTGAAATTAATGTGGGATAAGTTCCACCAACGGGGTTACAGTGAACAGACACTCCATAAAGCCTTAGATAGGTGCTATTCAACACAAGTAGAGCCGAACACTGTATCAACAAGGAGATTGGTTTTTCCAACCACGTACACTACAGCATCTCCAAAATTCAAACGGATGATTGATAAAAATTGGAGAATTTTGAGGAACGACACGTCTTTACCAGAACCATTTCGCCAACCACCTATGATGTGTTATAGGAGAAATCGAAATCTGAAAGACCTGTTAGTTAAGAAGGATCCTATACACTGTTACGAGCAGAAACAAGGCTCTATAAATCTGGGCTGTTATAAGTGCTTAGGTTGTGTCACTTGCGGACACATGTTATCCGGAAAATTCTTTTCCCATCCTCATACAGGGAAAAAGTACATCATTAGGCATCGGCTAACCTGCACCACTGATTATGTAATATATAGGCTTACTTGTCCCTGTGGGCTTACTTATATTGGCAAGACGGACCTGCCCCTGCGCGAATGGATTCGCAATCATAGATCCAGCATACGAGTGGCGTATAGGGATCAGAAATCAGACTTACCGGTGGCCAAACATTTCTTGGAGAAAGGCCACACTCTACCGACTCTGAAACTCATGGCAATCGACCATGTACCTCCACCCAGGAGGGGAGGGGACCGCAAGAAAATGTTACTACAACGTGAACTATATTGGATTAGAACTCTGAGAACAGTATACCCTGGGGGTCTGAATGAGAAATATACATTGACTGTATTTTTATAATTTTTCTTTTTCTTTTTCTGTGCCATTCAATGAACCTTTTTTAGAGATGGGGTAGGTGATGCCCACCCTGAGGGATAGGCATACATACCTATGTTTCTCTCATAACCATGTCAATCCTGGAATATGTCACGATCATGGGGCGGGATGTGGATGCCCACCCTGGGGGATAGGCAATCCTCCCTTTGACTCATGGTGGCACTGGCACATTCATTATTTTGAAAACCTCAATAGTTTCCATGTGCCTCAGAATTGTAACTCATCATGATGATGATACAGAGGTTTGTAATGCATGGGTGTTTACTATGTGAGACAGTCGCAGCTCTGTTTATTATTTCATCTAAGTAAGATCGAGTTTATTTCTAGTAACTACACAAGTCAGTATTAGTTTAATTGGGTAGTCTAGTTGGAACCGTTTAGGTTATCCACCCCTATCTTATACAACTGGGATTTAGTTAACTCTGAGGATATATGTGCTCATGCGTTTAGGTGTTATCCTTTTGTTAAATAATCTTGTTATCTCGTATGGGCTTTTTTAGAGTCCGTTGTATATACTAAGAAATTGAATATAGTGCATCAGTCACAGCTCTATGTGGCCAGTGTGATTAATTTTGAGATCATTAGTAGTTATTTTGATCTAGTAACTGGCCAATCTCCAGTGAGTTTAATTGTGGAGTCTATTTTTGTAATCAGTTAGGCGATCTACCCCTATCCTAGCGATCTTGTGTGGAGTGAATTCCAGTGGGACATATGCCTTTATAATGATGTTTAAAGATGCTTTTGATTGGTTTTGTCTGAACTCTTTCAGAGTCACGAGCATTCCTGTTGATTTTCAGCCCTGCTTTCTATGAGTCCAGTTTACACATTAGCAAAGATATTCATTGCAGTAATTACTATTCTATGCGGCCAGTGTGACTAATGTTTAAGTAATTGATTCCCCTAGCGTAAAATAGTTGAGTAAGATCGAGTTTATTTCTAGTAACTACACAAGTCAGTATTAGTTTAATTGGGTAGTCTAGTTGGAACCGTTTAGGTTATCCACCCCTATCTTATACAACTGGGATTTAGTTAACTCTGAGGATATATGTGCTCATGCGTTTAGGTGTTATCCTTTTGTTAAATAATCTTGTTATCTCGTATGGGCTTTTTTAGAGTCCGTTGTATATACTAAGAAATTGAATATAGTGCATCAGTCACAGCTCTATGTGGCCAGTGTGATTAATTTTGAGATCATTAGTAGTTATTTTGATCTAGTAACTGGCCAATCTCCAGTGAGTTTAATTGTGGAGTCTATTTTTGTAATCAGTTAGGCGATCTACCCCTATCCTAGCGATCTTGTGTGGAGTGAATTCCAGTGGGACATATGCCTTTATAATGATGTTTAAAGATGCTTTTGATTGGTTTTGTCTGAACTCTTTCAGAGTCACGAGCATTCCTGTTGATTTTCAGCCCTGCTTTCTATGAGTCCAGTTTACACATTAGCAAAGATATTCATTGCAGTAATTACTATTCTATGCGGCCAGTGTGACTAATGTTTAAGTAATTGATTCCCCTAGCGTAAAATAGTTGATTTGAATTCTTTTAATTGCACGATCTATGTGTAAGGTTGTTTTTTTATAATTGTTGATACATGTCACCTTCACAAGTGTGGTGAGTTATCATTATCTGTATGGTATATATGTGGGTTTATTTGTCTGCACAGTATGTCCTGACGAAAGCTTGAGGGGATCAAGCTGAAACGTTGACACCTTTGATGTTTTAGTGAGAAAAATAAAAGTTACATTTTATTAAGTCCCTGGAGTGCTATCTTTGAATTGTTCGTTATATATATATATATATATATATATATATACACACACACACACACTTAACTACAGAGATACACACACAACCACACATATAAACACAGACATACACAATCACAGACCCACACACATACAATTACAAACACACATAATTAGATATACACACCCAAACATCACATACATGCACACATTTAATAATTAAGAGGTCCACCCAGCCTCCCTACCTTGCTCTGGGAGGGCTAGAGTGGATCCTCAGTCCCTGGTAGTCAGCGGTTGCTGCTGGGATCTCTGTGCTCTTCATGCACATGTCCCTTGCACATCCTGTAATATGACGCCGATGCTTGGATGATGTTATGTGCCGACTCACTGCAGGGCGGAGACAGTCAGATACAGTCAGATGTACACAGTTATATGCATATACTGTCAAATACAGCCACATGCACACCGTACCAAACACATAGTCACTTGCACACTGTGAAACATACAGCTGCAGGTAGGCAGTAACACACACAGTTACAGACAGTCACACACACACAGCTACAGGCAGACAGTCACACACACACAATTACAGGCAGACTGTAACATAGTTACAGGCAGCACACAGTCACACACACTCAGTGACATGCAGACAGTCACACACAGTCACAGGCAGACATTCATACATACAGGCACAGGCAGACTATGGGGATATTTATGGGGTGATAATATTATACAGTTGAGAATTGCCCACTATTTAAATTCTCTTAGATCTTAGAGATCGTCATCATGTAAGTGAAATGTATTCCATACAAATAAAATCACAATTTGTTATAAAAATAGATATAATTTATTGTGAAAAATAAAATAATAATAATATTAGGCATCATGCATGATAACAATCAGTGAATGTTTAGTATAACATAAGTATGCAATACAATGGCAATATTAACCCCTTAAGACCGCAGCCAAATGTACAAGTTGTGAACCAAAAAAAATGTAAACAAACCACAGATTTTGACTATATGTCTGTTCAACAATAATTTACCTCTTTCATATTAAATGCACCCACACTTATTATATATCATTTTGTTCAGGGGAAACAGGGCTTTCATTTAACATCAAATATTTAGGTATGGAACATAACGTAATATGAATAAAATATAAAAAAATGAGAGAAAATATGATTTTTTTTAAATTTTCTTAGTTCTATGTGACATTCTAACTGTGAATGTCATAATACTGTTTGCTTTTACTGCAATAAAATACACATATTTGTATTCAGCGATGTCTCACGTGTAAAACAGTACCCCCTATGTACAGGTTTTATGGTGTTTTGGGAAGTTACAGGGTCAAATATAGCATGT
Organism: Pelobates fuscus; assembly: GCF_036172605.1. Taxonomy (NCBI): domain Eukaryota; kingdom Metazoa; phylum Chordata; class Amphibia; order Anura; family Pelobatidae; genus Pelobates; species Pelobates fuscus. The sequence goes on from NC_086320.1 coordinate 246,625,443, forward strand.
TACACTTTTCAGTTTTTTCACATTGAAATTTGCCAGTTTGGTTACGTTGCCTTTGAGACTGTATGGTAGCCCAGGAATGAAAATTACCCCCATGATGGCATACCATTTGCAAAAGTAGACAACCCAAGGTATTGCAAATGGGGTATGTCCAGTCTTTTTTAGTAGCCACTTGGTCACAAACACTAGCCAAAGTTAACGTTAATATTTGTTTGTGTGTGAAAAATGCAAAAAACTAATTTGAAAGCCAATTTTGGCCAGTGTTTGTGACTAAGTGGCTACTAAAAAAGACTGAACATACCCCATTTGCAATACCTTGGGTTGTCTACTTTTGCAAATGGTATGCCATTATGGAGGTAATTCTTATTTCTGGGCTACTATACGGTCTCAAAGCCAATGTAACCAATCTGGCGAATTTCATTATGAAAAAACTGAAACGCAAGCCTTATATTTGACTCTGTAACTTTTGAAAACACCATAAAACCTGTACATGAGGGGTACTGTTATACTCAGGAGACTTTGCTGAACACAAATATTTGTGTTTCAAAACAGTAAAAAGTATGACAGCAAAAATATCGTCAGTGTAAGTGCCGTTTGTGTGCGAAAAATGCAATAAATTTCACTTTCCCTGACAATATCATTGTTGTAATAAATTTTACGGTTTTGAAACACAAATATTTGTATTCAGCGATGTCTCCCGAGTAAAACAGTACCCCCCATGTACAGGTTTTATAGTGTCTTGGAAAGTTATAGGGTTAAATATAGTGCTAGCAAATTAAATTCCCTATACTTTCGGCCTGGGTTGTCAGGCAGGTCCTGCAAATTGTAATTAATAAAAGGACCTAATTATGTAAAATTATTACATAAATATATATGTAAAATTATTATATATACACGTGTGTGTATATATATATGTATATATATGTATATAATTTTTTTACTATTATTTTTTATTTATATATAGTTATACATATAGTGATGTATACGTATATACTTGGGTATATACATATATATATTTTGTTCTACGTGTATTTTTATATATATATATATATATATATATATATATATATATATATATATATATATATTAATATCAAAATACAGTTAGAACGAAATTACACACATATATATTTTTAATTTTTTTTTTACGTATTTACATATTTTTTATTATAATATATATATATATATATATATATAATTATAATTATGTATATATTTAATCAATATCCTTCTACGTGTATTTTGATATTAATATATATATATATAATTATATATATAATATATATATATAAATATTAAAATACACTTAGTGTATGTGTAAATGTGTGCGTATATATATATATATTATATATAGATCATATATATAATATATATATAAATGATGTAAGTGTATTTTATTTTTAACTTTAATTTTTATTGTTTTTTACTTTAAGGGGTTAATAGGGGAGGAGAGGGGCAGAGACAGTGTCAGCCAGTGATTTTACATCACTGGCTGACACACAGGATCAGTGATCACAGTGACAGGCTGTCACTGTGATCACCTCCTGCAGATCGCGGTAATTGGCCACAGGGGGAGTGCCTGGGTGGCCAGGCATGCCCCCCACCGCGATCTGCAGGGGGATCCTGATTGGAGTTACTATGGGTCAGCCAATAGGCTGACACATAGTAACTCTGATCGCAGTGACAGGCTGTCACTGCGATCAGATCGCAGGGAGAGGCTGTCTCTGCATTCAGATCGCAGAGACAGCCTCTCCCTGCGATCAGACTCTGCAGATCGCGGTCACTGACCGCAGGGGGACTGCCTGGGGGGCCAGGCATGTCCCCCGACCGCGATCTGCACAGTGAAAACGCGGCCGGCTCCATGTGTCAGCCGATTTTAAAATCGGCTGACACATGGTAAATACCGATCGCAGTGACAGCCTGTCACTGCGATCGGAAGCTGCAGACCGCGGTCCCCAGGCACAGGGGGGCTGCCTGGGGGGCCAGGCATGCCCCCCGACCGCGATCTGCAGCGGCCATGTGCCGCCGGCCACGTGGGGCTGAAGACCGCCCAGGACGTACCATGCCGTCCTGCGGCGTTTAGAGCCGCCCAAATAAGGACGGCATGGTACGTCCTGCGGTCTTAAGGGGTTAAAACAATCCAACGGCTAATTGCATCAGCTGTCCCTTAGTAAGATTAATGAGGTATTTCACAGACACAGAAAGCTAAACTTCCAGCGAAAAGCCATAAAACCTTGGCTAACAGTTAGATCAACTGAGTAACCCTTTCAATGCTGGTTAGTCCTCTTAGGCATAGAATAACCTATTCTATTGCTATTTTTAATTAAAATAACATTCAACCAGATCATTAATCAATTCCTGTACCATCCAAAAGAGTCAAATCTACAGATTCTATAAGCCAAATTTTAATTTGCCTAAAAAGATATTGTAGCGGAGCGGCAATATTAAATCCCACGATCTCCGCTGGTATTAAAGGTAAATCCACAGTCAGCGCTGAAAAGTTAGGCAATATCCCAAATCCCCCAGTAACCGGACGAAACACAGTGCTGGGAGTCAACTGAGGTCTTTATTCACAGCTTCCAGTATTTATGCAAGTCCCCATGCAAGGGGTTTCCTTACTGACATAGCAGGGGTAATACAGTCAGGGACAACATGGGGGACTTTTTTTGGAGCATTTCTCCCATCAGGCACTGCTGCACAAAAGGGATACTCCCACTGAAATATACCGTTAAGTGGATTATCCCTCCGTGCAGCAGAACCGGCATTTCACATTTAAATCCATAACTCCAACAATATTCACATTATTTGCACGAACAGATGTTCGGTAGATAGCTGGGGTCTGAGTGCACATTTCGTGTGAATACCGCTCAGATCCCAGCTAAAACAACCGAACACCGCACGAAATACATTTACTTATTTCATTTGTTTAAAAGTACCGAACACCGATGGGGAACCACAATAGGAGAAGACCGGAGCTCCCGAACGGCCTGGAAGTACAGCGGTGTTCGTGTCGTTGAGTAGCCGTTTTTAGTTCCACGCGCTCGATGACCAAACACCGCTGGGGAGACAAAGGATCCAAGATGGCCGACCGCCGCGTGGTCGGTAGTCGAACGACGGCCACCTAGGAACACACTTAATTACCGATTGCAACAATGTTGCAATCTGGTAATTGGTGCCACACGACCCTCAGTGTGTGGGCTTGGGTTCGGCACCTAATTTGTTTCACGAACAGCTGGTAAAGTTGCTGTTCGTGAAACGACCATGTAAATGCCAGCGGCTTTCGGCTGCTAGCATACGAATACTATAGGAATACAGGCAAACATACATTTCAATACAGAGTGCAAAGTGGCTAGGTTTGCCACAGATATCTTATCTTATTTCAGAGAAAATCAACACACATGGATAAAAACAGCGGTATGCTAACACGTAGTAAGATAACAGTACTATGTAATTATCTGATTCTACCTGCAGAATGGAGTGTTATAACTACATATTCTTTATTTAATTAAAATTCCTCAATTATGGGATCTGATCGTGATTTATCCATGCATGTATCCTGCTATTAATAGATTTTAATTAATTTAGATTAATTAAATAAAACCAGCATAATTACCAGTTACGATGTAGATGCTCTCATCAGATGCTCTTAGGTAATCCCAGGAATTGAAGTGTGGTTATGTGTGTGCAAAGAGATAATGAAATTAAGTGTTCTGTGTCTTTCTCCTCAGTCTGTTTGTATGAGGGTCTGTCTGTCTTAGGTGTCCTTCCATGTGCCTCGTCCCGAATCTGAATTTCAGTCTGAAAAACCCCAAACTAACCTCTCTCTTTCCTTTGTCCTAACTTGTAAAGGGAAAGATTATTTCTACGTCATCAGTTGGTAAAACCAATAGGATACTGAAGGTGTGGTCCACCTGCAGATCGCAATTTAGATTTTTGGTCCATAGAGGGCACTCTCATCTCACTAAACTTTCCTATCCAGGAAAGAGTTAACTTTTCCTGATGATGATTGTGACGTCATTTGGCTTATCTAAAATGACTGCCATAACTTAAATTTGCTGTCAGTTCAAAGCGTTTCTTTGGATTTTCTCCAGACAGCGCGTCGACAATTCCTGTTGTAATTTCTAAAATTTACAGTTCTAAACTCAATTTCACCCCTTACTTACAATGGGACCTCGTAAAATTTAGAAATTAAAATTAATTACTGAGTCTTATCTGGTCATTGGTGTCTGGCTTTGTTAGCCTGAATCCAAAATGGAGTCCGCTCTGTTCTGAGTGACTCTGGCAATATACACTTTTAATTTCTATCTTAGCACAAAATGTCTGCCGATATAAATATTGTGACAAGACAGTCACACACACAGTCACCAAAAGTCAGTCTCACGCACAGTCACAGGAAGACAGTCACACTCAGTCCCAGGTAAACTGTCACAGGCAGACATTCACACACACAGTCACAGATAGTCACACCCACAGGCAGACATTCACACACACAGTCACAGATAGTCACAGATAGTCACAGGCAGACATTCACACACACACACAGGCAGACAGTCACAAGCAGTCTCACACACACACACACACACACACACACACACACACACTCTCTCGCTTACTTGCTGGTAGAGGAGTGGAGTCAGTGAGTCCCTGGTGTGTTGGAGCTGGGGAAGCAGGGACTCCTTCCTGCTTTCCCTCAGTGTGCTGCAGTGAAAGGCAGCAAATAGAGGCTGGCTGTAGCTCAGCCCCCGCATCCGGTTTGGCTCCGCCTCCATGGCCGATGTGCCCCGCCAAAATTCTTAGTGCAGTACTTCCTAGCCCCTGTGTGTGTGAGCTGTGTGGCTCCTGGCGCCCTGTGCAGCCACACAGCTCACAGAGTCACAAGTCTGGCCAGCCCTGGAGGCACCCCCCTAACTGGTGGCACCCGGGGCGGACTCCCCCCCCCCCCCCCCTTAGTACGCCACTGGCAACAGTGTTGCAAAGACGTCTCATTGTGCTCCTTCGGAAAGCATGTGATTGGACAGCCAGCTACTGCACACAATCCTCCTCCTAACCCCCGCCCACACACACATAGAGCCATCAAATATGTTTGAACACCTTAACACACAGATAGACGTACTAGAAAATATACACACTTAGATATAGAGTGAAACACACAGAGACACACACACTGGCACATACACTCAGATACACACATTGAAACACACACATCACTCACTTACTTCCTGCTGGCTGACATCACAGCAGCCTGGTTGGCTCTTAAAGGGCTGGCAAGTATTATGGGGGACTAGGGGGCGCAAATCATCTACAATTGAATTAAAATCACACACACACATATCAGATTGTGTGTGTGATTTCCAAGATATTTTATGTGATTTGCAGGTGTCAGGGAGCCGCATTCAAAATGTGGGAGTCTCCCGGAACCTCAAGAAGACTTGGAAAGTGTTTGCGTTAGGAACACACATTGCACAGTGGCAGTCACACTGTGAAGTATGTTTTTAATGCATAATGTGATTCCATCAATCAGGAAGTATATGATTTCACAAGATCTGTGCACTGATCAGTCAGATAATGTAATATTGTAAAGAAGGGGTGCCAAAAAGGTAGATCCCCAGATGTTGTAGAACTAAAACTCCTGTGAATCTTTGCATGCCTTTAGAATAACAAAATATAATGGAAGCTGAAGTTTTAAAACATATGGGCAGCTACTTTTTGCACACCCCTGTTGTAAAGAGCTTTGGATAAAAATAAATGAAAACATACTAAGTGGAATTTAACTCATACATTATGTTTACAGCATTTTAACATTTAGCTATGCCAGGAATAATTTCTGATAATTTATTATTTGTGTGTTAACAATCTAAATATGCTCACAAATGTATTTCGATGCACTTAAAATATATCAGTTACATTAATTTATGATGGTTTAATAAAAAAATTAACCATGCAATGTATTCTCTTTCACCCTTTGGAAGTTTTATAGTTCCTTATGTAAATACAGCTGCCTTTTTCTATTCCATAAGTTCATGTATCTTCTCTCTTACTTATCCATTTCCTTTCTCCCTGGTGCATTTGCAAAACCTGATGCTGTTTTAAATTTTAAGTTATATACAATATACAAAGACTATAAGCATGCCACTAACAGTATTTTCAAATCAGCATATGATTTTAAAATATTTTACTGCCTTTTCAATAAACTCATTTTCACAATGTAATCTGATTGCCTGGGATGTCGTAATATAAATTAATTTAAAATTATATTCTTAATTAAAAACACGTTTGTTTATAAGTATGATTTCATAAAATTGAATGTTTTTTTTTTTTTTTACATGACAGTAAATAAGGCCCTGGGGAGATAGCGCAGCTAAGCGGACAAGGGCACATGTAGGAGTGTGGGGATAGATGCATGGGATTGGTTGGGAAGAGTCTGTGGGTGTGGTTATGTTCTGTGTAAGACAGTGTGGGGGAGGTCTTACCTCAGTGCCACTTGGGATTCGGGCCAGCAAACAGCTTCCTGTCTCCTGCTCCTGTTTGCCTGGGCCTGCAGATTTACACAGCTTGATGGTTGAGGCTTCTGGCTTCCCTCAGGGCTGCTGCAGCATGGATGGTGGCCAGCACCTGTGGGGACAAATGGCAGGCATTAATAAAGGTATGGCTACCGGTGTGGGCCCCCCCCCGCGGCCTACCTCCCCCTGGAGCACCCCCTGCGGTCTCCCCTGCGGCCCCTGCCCTGGGGGCCGCAGCAGCACTGTCCCCTGATCCCACTCCTCGGGCCCGGTTGCTGAGGTGGAACCCGGGCCCGAGGCATCAACAGGACCCCCCAGACACGCGCCTGACAACTGGGGCCTGGATTTGCGGCCTTTCTGCGGCCGCGCGCGTGGCACGGCCTTCTGCCACGAGGCCTGCCACTGCCGCGCGGCCTGCCGCATCCATTGCCGCCCGGCCTGGTGCTCCCAGGCCGGGGATGCGGCCTCCTACCGCCGCGCGGCCTGTGGTGTCCAGAGCCGCGCGGGCCCCCACTGCAAGGCCGGGAATGCGGCCTTCTAATGCCGCGCGGCCACCTGGGGCGTCTGCCGCGCGGCACACGCATGGGCCCCCTACCACACCATCCGCCCCGGCCGCCAGCGCTGGATTGCGGGCCGGGGGCGGTGGGCGGCGGATTCAGCTCTCCGGGCGGCGGGCGGCCGCCCGGCACCAGTCCAGGTCCCCCCGCGGCCGGCGGGGGGTTGGGGCAGTGAGTAGGCCCCCGCGGGCTGCGCGGGGTACCTTAGTACCGCCGTTTGGGATAGGGGGGGGTCTCTTTGCCTATCGGGAGCCTCCTCTGCCAATGAGGAAGGCTCCCAGGGCTCTGTCTCCCCTTCTTCTCCCAGGGGACCCAGCTTTCCCTGTCTTGGGCCCCCTGGTCCCCCCTCCTCGTCCCCATTTTCTGCTTCCTTCCCCCCCTCTCCTCTAGTGGGCCTGTCCTCTCCCCTCCTTTTCCCTCTTCTATGTTTTCTTTCCCCCTCCCCTGGGTCCCCATTCCCTTTCTGTCTACCCCTCTATGTCCCCCCCCTCTATCTAGCCTGGTCCCCCCCCCCTTTTTCCCCTGTTGGGCTGTCCGTTCCGCTGGGGGCTCCTTGGCTGGTCCCCCCCCCCTCCTCTTGCCTGGTTTCCTCTCCCTCTACCCCCGGTGGCCCCCTTCCCCCCCCCCCCCATCTGCTCTCATTCCCCCTCCTGTCCCCCCGGTTCTGCTTTATCCCCCCCCCCTTCTCTGTCTCTCCCTGTCTGCCTCCCCTCTGTCCCCCCCCCCTTCCTAGCCTGCCCCCCCCACCCTGTGTAGGTCACTTACCTCGGCCATCTCCTCTGGGGCGTGGGCTCTCATCTTCTCTGCTGCTTCTTCTCAGGATACTGCTGCACTTCATGGACCGTCCAGCAGGTGGCGCCTGGATCACAGCTGAGGTCTTCTGTGGATGCTGGGACTGCTGTTTCTTCGCCTCAGCCTTCTGTGAGCGCAGTGCCGGGCTTGGATCGCCAGGCTGCGACCGGTGAGTACGCTTCCCCCCTCCTTTTCGCACTTCGCGTGCATACGTTGTTCCTTCCTTTATTCAGTCTGGTCCTCTTGCACACTCAAAAAAAAAAAAAAAAAAAAGAGAAAGTAAAGTGCATACGACAAAGTGCTATGACTTATGCAAGAAGATTGATCGTTCACAAAAAAAAAAAAAGAAAACTGAAAAGTAAAAAAAAACAAAACATATATAAAAGAACAGCATAACAACAATTATACAAAAAAAAAAAAGAACGAAACGGAAGTAAACAACTGAAATAGAATGCAAGTACTTAGGTGCATGGCCGCCGCTTCCCCCTCCCCCTTGAATTTCAGTATGCATCGTATGTTTCAGTGCGCTTTCCTGCAGCGTCCCGAGCTCGTGTGACTCTGGGTGTTGCTGGGCTTATATGGCCCGCTTGGCTTGCGCGCAATGCTAGGGAGCAGATGGTGGGGAGGGGCTTTTATTGCAGGGACGTTCCCTCCTGCCACGGGGGTCCCTTGACTAAGAGGGACATTAGGGGCTCCAGGAGGGTCGTGGGGAGCATGCTCTGGTCGGTTACACCCCATGGCACATGTTCAAATGCACCCTGTGTTCTGGTTTGCATGGTCGGGGGGAGGGCTCCCCGGGCATGCGCTGCGTGGTTCTGCGGTCAGGACACTTTCCGGACGTGTATCGTCCGTGGGAGGAGCTGGGTTGGTGGAGGTACGTTTTGTGCTTTAGTTGGCGGTGCAACCCTTCTTGGCCTGGGGCCGGATGGGCTCCGGCCTCTGGTTTTGCTTAGGTCTCACCTGGTGCCTCAGCACGGTGCGTTTTTCGTCCTCTCTGCGATCTGTCGGGATGGGGACGTGGGTGCTCTCGGTGCTGGACCCCCAGTCCATGGGAGAGCTCCTTCGGGTGGTGTGGGTCCAGTTTCCCAGACCGCTCGATTAGCTTACTTCCCAATCGTTATAGGTGCCCGTTTCCTTCCAGGGGCTGGGTTTGAGTTGGTGGCTCGGCGCAGCGGTATGCGTGGGTGGGGCTGCGGGGCCTGGGGCCTTGCTGACGAAGGCGGCGGTGGAATTGGTCTTCCGGCTGCTGCCGGTACGCCCGTCGAGTTGTTGTTTCTGGGCTGTGTTCTGATAGTCAGACTTGGGTGGCTATGTGCCTCCACGTAAGTTGCTCCCGATGTCGCTTATGTGGGGCCGTCAGTGTCGCATGTACGCACTCTGCTGTTGCAGTGGTTTTCTTGGGATAGTGTTTTGGAGTTTCTGAGTTCCGTGGCCAAGGCCTTATTCGTGGGTCGGGATGTGTGCTCTTGTCTCCTGGATAGTGGGATCAATTCCTGTGAGGGAAACGCCGGTGCCCCTGGCTGCGGTTTGGGCATCAGGCAGGAGGCGTCGGGGGCTTGGTGGGGCGTTGTGGGTTTCGGCTGCGCTACCCGTGGGCTCTCCGGGGTACGCTGGGCTTTGCCTGTTGGGGTTGCCCTTGGGACTGTATGGGGTTCCTGCTGGGCCTCCTCTAATGCTGGCTTGTGCAATCTGGCCCCCTGTGTGTCTTTTTCTGCTGGCTTCCAACTGTTTCGCCGCCGCAGCAGGTTTTTGGGCCATTTGGGCTCTCGGGGGTGTGCTGCCTCTTGCCAATACGCTGGCTCTGGCGGACGCTGGTGTTCTTGGAGGTCCCCCTTTCTGGTGGCATGGTAGGCATGTGGTACCCAGCTCACGAACAAGGGGGTGGGTTTTTCCCTGGGGACCATCGTGGGGTGATGCTGGCTGTCTTTCACATGTTACAGTACCCTATACCCCGGAGGTATTCTGGTACTCTGGCTCGGTGCTGTTTGAGGCTAGGGGCGGCGATTTGTATGGCAGTGGAGGTGTGGTCACTTGGTCCAGCGGTCTGCTGAAGCTGGTCTGTAGGCAATCTCTGGGGCGGCGTGGGGCCCGCTCCAGTAAGGTTGGAGGGTTCGGGACGGATGGGTACGTTTCTTTTTGGGTTCCGGGATTTGACTGCTCATATACATGTTTGGTTCCGTTGAGTAAGCGTTGGAATGGACTTCCTTCAGGTTTCGCAGCTCGATGGCTGTCGTCATTGGGAAGGGTAAGTTGGTTGAGGTTGGCTGTTTCATCGATAGAATCTGTGCAATTCTTGGTGTTGCAGGGTTGACTTTCTGCATCCTCCGGGGGTAGGTGGGATGCACGGGGTTATGGTTGGGCTCCTACCAAGCTGTGGAAGTCTCTACCTACCTCTATTGAAGTCTCATTCCATTTTTGGTCCGCTTGGAGTTCCAGTGGAGAGTGGAGACGTCCAGCCGCCCAAGCTTATCCGGGCAGGCACATGTTCTGGTGATTTCTTCACTTTGATATTGTGAGTGCAATCTTGTTTCAGCGCATTATCTTTTCTTTTGCGGTATTACACTAGGTAATTTATTTATTTATTTATTTATTTTTTCTGTTCCTGTTTTGGATTATGTACAGCCGTATCTCATTCCCCTCTGTGTCTATGTATATGTTGTAAAAGGTCAGGAACTGGGCCACGACCTTGAGAGGCTGTTGTAACTACACCAGATAAGTGTGGGTATATTTAGATGCCATTTTCACTAACTTGGAGGTATCATATGTAGATATACTGTTTGTATGTTGTCCTGGCAAGCTGTAATGGGTTTCCAGGATGGTCTGTATTATACCGTTCCGATCGGGGGCGGTGCAGGGTTCCGTCGTTTGCCTGTTTTCGTTGGGAGTACTGTTCCGTCCCTGGGATTGTTCGGCCTCCTCCCCGGTTTGTTTCTCGGAGATGGGTTTTTTCACCCCCGCGTCCATCTAGTTGGGGTGTTCCTCTTGGGGGCTCGACTTCCTGTATAGGGATGGTGGGGAATTCAAAGGGCTTTTATTTTGGTTGGGGGCGGCTACAGACACCGCCAGGCTGGGCGTGCCTGCGCCGATGGTTCAGAGGGCTCGAATGGCGGAGGTTTGGTGGTCTGGCTCCGGCTACGTGAAGGGGGTGGGGCTCCTCCTCATACGGGGTCAGCTGCCCCGCCTCATGGGGTACCAGGGGTTTTGTCATCCCTGGTTGGAATGACGTGGGTCGGTGGTGGTTTAGGACTTGGGTGCTCTTCGATCGGGACATGTTACGCATTCTGTTTCTTCCCTGAGGTTCCCAGGGGCTAGGCTGCGCCTATCGCCCTTTCCTGTTGGCAGTGCACTCCACAATGTGAGTGCCCTGGTGCGCTTCCGTCGGTCATCAGAATGGATGGGTTTCTAGGTTTGTCATGGCCATAACAAAAATGACTAAACGTATAACGGACAAAATGAATAACTAAAACATGAACACTTCCAGTTCGCCTTTTGGGTTTGGCCAAAGGTGGCCTGGGTATCTTGAAGGGAGGGGTGCGCTTGCTGGAGGTCGGACTTGACCTCTGTTACTCTAGCGCTGCGTGAAGTGGTGGAACCGGCCATGGCTGGTTGTGATGGGGTCCCCCGCTGATTTAGGCGTAAAACAGCGGGGTTGTGGCGGGGGTATGTCCTTGCCAATTGAGTTTGAGGTTACGTTTAAGTAGATGGAATGAGATGAACAAGTTTTTTAAGGTCTCAAACCTCCCCTGCTCTAAAGGTTTAACTTTAGGTTGCCTGAGGCCTCGTGCCCATCGAGCGTGGATAAGGTCGGCTGATGGCAGGCATTGGAAGGATTTTTATGACGAGGGGGGAGGTGAGAGGGAGTGGTGATTAGGAACCACTCCATGTTTTTTATTGGCAAGGACGGTTGGGTTACTGTATAACACTATGGGTTGAGTTATATATGTATATATGTTAATTTATGCTTATTTATGTCTAATGTTTTGGTTACAGAAAAGAAGAGATTTAATAAATAAAGTTATGGATGTGTTATGCAGTAATTTAGTTGTGATAATAAATGCTGTGGCCTGTTTCATCCATACTAAGTGGTCTGTCGTTATTGGGGGGTTTTAATGGGGTAGATTTTGTTCTAGGCTGCATCGCGATTCCCCACTACGTACATACAAGGCCCTGGGGAGATAGCGCAGCTAAGCGGACAAGGGCACATGTAGGAGTGTGGGGATAGATGCATGGGATTGGTTGGGAAGAGTCTGTGGGTGTGATTATGTTCTGTGTAAGACAGTGTGGGGGAGGTCTTACCTCAGTGCCACTTGGGATTCGGGCCAGCAAACAGCTTCCCTCCCGCCCACCCTATACTATATTTTGTCGCAGCTAGCCGGGGGTATGTCCTTGCCAATTGAGTTTGAGGTTACGTTTAAGTAGATGGAATGAGATGAACAAGTTTTTTAAGGTCTCAAACCTCCCCTGCTCTAAAGGTTTAACTTTAGGTTGCCTGAGGTCTCGTGCCCATCGAGCGTGGATAAGGTCGGCTGATGGCAGGCATTGGAAGGATTTTTATGACGAGGGGGGAGGTGAGAGGGAGTGGTGATTAGGAACCACTCCATGTTTTTATTGGCAAGGACGGTTGGGTTACTGTATAACACTATGGGTGGAGTTATATATGTATATATGTTAATTTATGCTTATTTATGTCTAATGTTTTGGTTACAGAAAAGAAGAGATTTAATAAATAAAGTTATGGATGTGTTATGCAGTAATTTAGTTGTGATAATAAATGCTGTGGCCTGTTTCATCCATACTAAGTGGTCTGTCGTTATTGGGGGGGGTTTAATGGGGTAGATTTTGTTCTAGGCTGCATCGCGATTCCCCACTACGTACATACATGCAAATACATTTTCTATTTTAATGCTGATTGACAGTGAATAGTTTGAAAAGTGTGACTGTATATTTGTTATGTGGTTTATTATTTATTTATTTGTATTTTCTGCTTGCATTTTTTTTTGCTTATGCATGTCTTGAAAACTATGTAGACATTGCTCCCTCCTTTGTTCTTTTCATAGAAAACACACATTTTTAGTTGTTGTAATTGTTTTGATTGCTGTAGGTTTTAATATTTCACACACAAAATAATAATTTTGTATGAAAAAAACATTAGAAACAAAAAATAGACTCAAAACTGGCTGCACTCCCAGATTCTTTTGCTTTTCCCATTTACTATCTGCTATCTACAAAGATGAATGAATATGATACAGTTCTAAAGAGTTAACAATATTTTCTCTTAATCAAGTCAGATTATTTAGATGTGTTGGCAACCAAAATACTATTTATTTTCCATATGCTATAACAATTTTTGTGTACAGGATGCAAACAAGGTTTATGGCGTTTTTCACTAAACATTGTATTTTGTCTGTCCACCCTCTATCTCTACCTGTATCACATGTGTGGAGATATGTGATAAAATAAAGTGGAGGCAAATAATGGATTGTCTATCCCTCCCTTACTCTCGCTCATGGTGGCTAGGGATCCCAAATCCTCCAGCCCTCCCCTATATAAAACCAATGTTCCTACCTACCCTCTCACCCTAATAATATTAAGGGGAGACAATACATCTAAGGCCTTAAAAAAATATACCATCAGAAGACTTATTTTTTTTTTCACTGAGACCTCTATACCCAGTCTTAGAACTATGCATGAGTGATTGCGCTCAGCCTCAGCTTTTATGGGGTGCAGGCAGGATTTCCCAGCCTGTCCCCAGCTGATTAGAGCGATGCTAGAATTTTACAACTGCTCATCATTGATCTCTGTATAATTGGCTGAAAGCCAGAGTTCCATTCAGAATTACACTTAGTGTAATTCTGAAAATGGACAACATTCCACTATCTACTGTGTTAAATAGTAAAATCCAGTTATAATATCAGAAATAACATTAGTGTTACTGTTATGGGATAGGGGTGGGGTTAGGTTAGAGTTATTTTTAGAATTAGAGGTAATAGTAGGGTTACACTTAATGTTGGAGTAGGGTTTGGGTTAGGGTTAGCTGTAGGGTTAGAGTAGAGTCAAATAAGGGTAGGCATGTGGTTAGTTAGTGTAAGCATTGGGTAGGGGGTATGTTGTTATAGTTTTGGTGTGGGGGCTGGTATAGAGTTAGTGATAACTATCTAAAATCAGTGTTAGTGTTAACTAGCTAAACATATAATTAATTTTAACAAACAGGACTGATGTACATCTCTATTTTGAGTTTTTTTAATTAGTTGCACTGGATATAAAAACAAAAATGGAAAAAAAAATGCTTTAAAAAGTTAACATTTTATTCAAATGGAATGTTGTTTAAGGTATACGTATTTGATGTTAAAGGACCACTATAGTGCCAGGAAAACATACTCTTTTTCCTGGCACTATAGTGCCCTGAGCGTGCCCCCACCCTCAGGGTCCCACTCCAGCCAGGCTGGATGGAGAGGAAGGGGGTTAAACACTCACCTTTCTCCAGCACCAGGCTCCCTCGGTGCTGGAGATTCTCCTCCTCCTTTTCCCGTCATCGGCTGAATGCGCATGAGCGGCAAGAGCCGCGCGCGCATTCAGCCAGTCTGAGCATTGAGAATGCTTTCCTATGGACACTGGCATCTTCTCACTGTGAAAATCACAGTGAGAAGCGCGGAAGTGCCTTTAGCAGCTGTCAATGAGACAGCCACTAGAGGCTGGATTAACCCCTTAAGGACCAAACTTCTGGAATAAAAGGGAATCATGACATGTCACACATGTCATGTGTCCTTAAGGGGTTAAACCTAAAGTAAACATAGCAGTTTCTCAGCAGAAAGGGTTAATCATAGATGGACCAGGCACGCAGACCACTTCATTAAGCTGAAGTGGTCTGGGTGCCTATAGTGGTCCTTTAAATGAAATCTTTCTGTCCTTTAAAAAATGCTGAAAAGAAAAAACAAATTATGATGGAACAAACTTAAAGCTCAAATTTAAGGTTTGTTTTGGTTCAGAACATGGGCAGGTGGAGAAATGCCTCAGTCCTTAAGGACCAAACTTCTGGAATAAAAGGGAATCATGACATGTCACACATGGCATGCGTCATTAAGGGGTTAAGGGGTTAAAAGAACACTACACTGATTAAAAAAAAATTATAAAAAAATAATAGATATATCACCAATGAAAACATGCATGTTTTCTTTGGGGGGAGGGGAAGGGGGGGCTTGCTTCTAATCATGGGCTTATCCTTCCCAGAAATGTGGTAGCATTTAACGTGCCAGTTTCCACATAGAAAATATACACCTCTGGAGAGAACATTAGAACTTTCAACAGGAGGTCTACTGAAGTGTCCATCATAGTTGCTATAAAATGGAAGTTCAGCCTTTTTATTGTGCCACTGGTTGCAGGTTTTTTTGGACACATATAGTTCCTCCTTTGGGAATATTCATAATACACATTCTCTCTTCAGAGTGTGGTACCCCCTTCTCTCTGTACCCACCAAATCCAGTCGAAATCATTTTTCAAATCTCCCAATGTCCATTCAACACTCATAAATGGGTGTCTATCTTTGTTGCTGGAAAAAAAAAGGCTCTGGATATCCAGCACTTGAAATTCTTGTGCATTAAGACATTAAATGAAAATGTATTCGATGACCATGAGTCCACTGGATTTAAATATACACCAATCAGTTGGAAGGAAAGAAGACAAATGAGTTTCTCTTTTTAACAACACACCTTTGGTATCATTAAGTCCATCAGCATTTACATTACTTTCCTGCCTGAGTTGCTGACACCCACCTGTAGGGAGGACCTTGGAATCTGTTTGCATTGGCTTACTCTTATGCTATGTTATTAAAAACTATTTGGTTATCCAGATATAAACAATAACTAACTCTGTTTCTGATGTTAAAACTCCAGAAGATTCTCGAATCCCCAAAACTTCAGATTACTGATCAAACATGGCAGCATTTACTCATAGGTTAACTCCTCCTTTGACATTGGTATAAATAGATCCATCCTCTTCCCATCAGTCAGTCTTTTTCTTGTCCTTCACAGCAGTTTGGAAGGATTCTGCTTAAGCAGGCATTACCTGTTAGGATTCAGCCTCTAAGCCTAGAAGAAAACAGCACATCTGTAAGATTTGCCAGCCTGGTCATCATTGGATTAGTCTCAAATGGATTTTCTGAAAAAACCTTATCCGCTGCAGTGCACCAGGTGCTATAATCCTGTTGCTGAGACAAAAACCAATCAATTACAGTCTGAGAGACCCCTCGGTAGTGATGTCCCGAACGGTTCGCTGGCGAATAGTTCCTGGCGAACATAGCATGTTCGTGTTCGCCACGGATGGCGAACATATGCGATGTTCGATCCACCCCCTATTCATCATCATTGAGTAAACTTTGACCCTGTAACTCACAGTCAGCAGACACATTCCAGCCAATCAGCAGCAGACCCTCCCTCTCAGACCCTCCCACTTCCTAGACAGCATACAATTTAGATTAATTCTGAAGCTGCATTCATTTTTTTTTTGTATTATTTTTTTTTGTGTGTTTGTGTTTATTATACATTATCCTCCATAGAGAAAAAAGAGGCAGGATCATTCCATAATCAAATGGACTGATCCCCCTCATAGACCACCCCAAAATGGGCGTCAAAAAGAGTATATCAAAAACAATAAATAAACTTTATTTCAAAAAAGCAATTAGAAAGCTAAAAAGACCTCATGAAACAGAGGGTATGAGATTATTGCAGGCTGCTAATTATAGTGTAAAGTGTCCATATAGGTGTAACAATGTAGTATATCTCATAAAAGAGTTATAGGAAAAAAAAAGACACTAGTTACACTATATATTGTGCCATGCAAATAATCATTAAACCTACACAGAACAGTATATGTGCTTCAAAAAGAGACCAGAAATCAAAAGGATAGAAAGGAGTACATATAGTAGAAAAAAAGGGGGGAGTGTAGGGAACAGAATAGCTACACAAAATCCTACACATATAGCCCAGAAGATCCCCCTGTACCCCCTAACCTTCCTGTCTCAAAGAATGGCCGGCCGGCCAACATATCATTAGAGCACAGAAATTACTGACATATAAGTCCGCTAAGGTTCTTAAAAAGTCGGTAAAGACCCGACGCGCATTTCAGCGGTAGAGCCGCCTTTCTCAAGGGACAGACAGACCAAAGCCACCCACTTCCTAGACAGCATACAATTTAGATTAATTCTGAAGCTGCATTCATTTTTTTTTTGTGTTTGTGTTTATTATACATTATCCTCCATAGCCAGTAACCTGTGTTTATTATACATTATCCTCCATAGCCAGTAACCTGTGTTTATTATACATTATCCCCCCATAGCCAGTAACCTGTGCTTATTATACATTATCTCCCCCATAGCCAGTAACCTGTGTTTATTATACATTATCCTCCCATAGCCAGTAACCTGTGTTTATTATACATTATCCTCCAATAGCCAGTAACCTGTGTTTATTATACATTATCTCCCCCATAGCCAGTAACCTGTGTTTATTATACAATATCCCCCCACAACCAGTAACCTGTGTTTATTATTAGTGATGTTGCGAACACAAATTTTTCGGTTCGCGAACGGCGAACAGGAACTTCCACAAACGTTCACGAACAGGCGAACCAGGCAAACTGCCATTGACTTCAATGGCCAGGCGAATTTTAAAACCCACAGGGACTCTTTCTGGCCACAAACATGATGGAAAAGTTGTTTCAAGGGGACTAACACCTGGACTGTGGCATGCCAGAGGGGGGTCCATGGCAAAACTCCCATGGAAAATTACACAGTTGATGAAAAGTCTGGTTTTAATCAATAAAGGGCATAAATCACCTAACATTCCTAAATCACAATGGATATGGATTGACACCCGACATATGACATATTGACACCTTGACATATGGATTGACACCTGTCCTCAGAGACCCTGATACACACTGACACAGAGCAGAATAGGGACTATTCCCCCTACATAGGGTCACTTGGCAGATATGGATTGACACCTGTCCTCATGGACCCTGATACACACTGACACAGAGCAGAATAGGAACTGTTCCTATTCATATGGTCACTTGGCAGATATGGATTGACACCTATCCTAAGGATCCCTGATACACACTGACACAGAGCAGAATAGAGACTGTTCCCCATACATAGGGTCACTTGGCAGATATGGATTGACACCTATCCTAAGGATCCCTGATACACACTGACACAGAGCAGAATAGAGACTGTTCCCCCTGCATAGGGTCACTTGGCCCTTGGATTGACACCTATCCTAAGGATCCCTGAAACACACTGACACAGAGCAGAATAGAAACTGTTCCCCCTACATAGGGTCACTTGGCAGATATGGATTGACACCTATCCTAAGGATACCTGATACACACTGACACAGAGCAGAATAGAGACTGTTCCCCCTACATAGGGTCACTTGGCAGATATGGATTGACACCTGTCCTCAAAGCCCCTGATACACACTGACACAGAGCAGAATAGGGACTGTTCCCCCTACATAGGGTCACTTGGCAGATATGGATTGACACCTATCCTAAGGATACCTGATACACACTGACACAGAGCAGAATAGAGACTGTTCCCCCTACATAGGGTCACTTGGCAGATATGGCGTGGTCATGGGAGGAGGAGGATGACTTTTACCTCTTCCCCTGTTAGATTCCCGTTGTGCTGTGACATCACCCTTATACGCTGTGTAAAGCATACTTTCTAATTTATTTTGCAAATGCTGCATCCTTTCTGACTTGTAATTCGGTAACATTTCCGCCACTGTCTGCTTATACCGGGGGTCTAGTAGCATGGACACCCAGTACAGGTCATTCTCCTTCAGCCTTTTTATACGAGGGTTTCTCAACAGGCACGACAGCATGAAAGACCCCATTTGCACAAGGTTGGATGCCGAGCTACTCATTTCCCGTTCCTCCTCCTCACACAGAGCAGAATAGGGACTGTTCCCCCTACATAGGGTCACTTGGCAGATATGGATTGACACCTGTCCTCATGGACCCTGATACACACTGACACAGAGCAGAATAGGGACTGTTCCTCCTACATAGGGTCACTTGGCAGATATGGATTGACACCTATCCTAAGGATCCCTGATACACACTGACACAGAGCACAATAGAGACTGTTCCCCCTACATAGGGTCACTTGGCAGATATGAATTGACACCTATCCTAAGGATCCCTGATGCACACTGCCACAGAGCAAAATAGGGACTTTTCCTCCTACATAGGGTCACTTGGGAGATATGGATTGACACCTATCCTAAGGATCCCTGATACACACTGACACAGAGCAGAATAGAGACTGTTCCCCCTACATAGGGTCACTTGGCAGATATGGATTGACACCTGTCCTCAGGGACCCTGATACACACTGACACAGAGCAGAATAGGGACTGTTCCTCCTACATAGGGTCACTTGGCAGATATAGATTGACACCTATCCTAAGGATCCCTGATACATATGACACAGAGCAGAATAGGGACTGTTCCCCCTACATAGGGTCACTTGGCAGATATGGATTGACACCTGTCCTCAGGGACCCTGATACACACTGACACAGAGCAGAATAGGGACTGTTCCTCCTACATAGGGTCACTTGGCAGATATGGATTGACACCAATCCTAAGGATCCCTGATACACACTGACACAGAGCAGAATAGGGATGTGGTGTAGAAGATGGCACTGGGCTGTCCTACAAAATTCATGTGAATGACTGTATTCGAGTACATTGCCAGTTATTCCTCTGGTTGTTCTGTAGAATCATTCGAATAAAGCAAGGGAATGAGACTACCGAACAACCAGACCTCCTTGTGTGAAGTGTGCCTTGAATTACCGTTTGCAACAATGTTGCAAACGGGTAATTAGCCATCCGTGCAGTGTAGTCTTTGTTCTCTGGGTGGCCGCCATTCGGGAAACGAACACGTGACGGCGGCCATCTTAGACTACCGAACAGCGGTGTTTTGCGGTTTAGTGTCTGGAACTAAAATTGGACACTTGACTAGGCAAACACCGCTGAGACCTCCAGACTTCCAGTACTTCGTGGGGAAACTACCGAACGGCCCGCTCATTCGAATCCTCCCCAGGCTTCATAACCCAAGCAATTCACATGTTTTTATTCCCTTGTCTGTGACCGATCGCAGGGCCAAAATGCATGGAACTGTTTTCGGATACTTTACCCATGCGGTCGGTTAAATCTTTACCCGTTCATAACTCCCGAACCCTTGGTCCGATCTGGGTGATTTTTGAGTATGTTGCTCACCCAGATCAGGATTTTTAAAGGGGTATCCCTATGTTTAGGGGTACATCCAGGAACTGGGGGAATTTGGGTACAGTGGATTATGATGTAAGCTGAGGGGAGGAGATGTGTGGGAGGTTACTAATCCCCGATTGGATACTGTAATAATTGTTGGAAACTCCTCCCTTGCATGGGAGCATGCTTTATAAGGCACTGTGAAATAAAGCTTGTCAGTTCTGCTCCTGAAACTGTGTGTCGTCCAGTTATTGGGATTGCTGTTGGGATATTGCTGTGTCACTTTGCCTGCTGGAAACTCTGCTTGTGGATTTATATTGCCTTGTTCCTGAGCCTCACTGGGATCGTAAGTGGAGAATAGCTGTGAGATATCAGCTCTCCGTTACATTGGTTGGCAGCGGTGGGATCCAGACTCACAAAGGAACAAGGATTAATGGAATACGGATGGAGAGTGACTATGCTAAACTAAAAAGAACCACACTGGAAGCAAGAGGGATTGCAGCAAGCAACAAAAAGAAAGCAACCCTCATTGCAGAAGTCATGGCAGAATATCAAACTGAGAGCAGGGCAACCCCTGAACAGCAAAGCACAACAGATGGGTCAGAGCAAGAAGAGTTTCAAAGGCAAGTACAATGTAGACTGGCCTTTTGGAGGGAATGCAACGTCTGACATTATCTCCAGGACTATGACCGAGGTGCAGGAGTTTATGTTACGTCAAAGACCACAACCATCCGCAGTAAGAAACACAGCTGTGGCGGAACCAACCTCGCCACTGAGAACTGGAGAAGCCTGGTTGCTAGCCTCCTGCCCAGTGATTATGGTCCCTGGGAGATATTGCCCTTTAAGGCACTGAATTGGGGCTTATGGACTGCTACCATAATGTACTGACCCTTTAAGAACTACTTTTGGGCATGTGGATTGTATAATACTGTCCCTAGCCCTTTAAATACTTTGGGGACAGATTGGTACTTTTGTATATGGCACTTCGGACACTGTCGAAGTTGTCGAAGTTGTCGAAGCTGTCGAAGTGGCCGGTATCGGACAAAGGACCACGTGGCGGCGGCCATTTTAACTTCGAACACCGCCGACCCTTAACATCAACTCCACTTCGACACTTCGACCAAAGTCGAAGTACAGGCACACTTCGAATGGGACTTAGCCGTTTTTATGCCAGGAATTGACCGACCGCACAGCCCAAATCTATGGAACTGTTTTGGGCAAGAAAATGTGCTTGCGGTCGGTCATAAAAGTACTTCCGTGTAACTTTTGATCCACTGGAGGGATTTGCCTGAATTTTGGAAGTGTTTATGTTTAAAGTATGCTGAGTCGGAATATGTGATTTGTATGTGAATGTGATGTATGGTTTTGAAGTTACAGATATTGTGTAAAAGTTATGTTTTAAACTGTACAATAAGTGGATTATCTCTCAGGCTAAGGGGAGGGGATGTGTGGGTTGTACCATATCTCGGATTGGTTATTTTATACCTCCCCCTGGGTGTGGCCTGTATGTGTGAGATGGAAATAAAAGCCAGGCTGGATGAGCCAGTCCAGAGTTCCTGTTTTACCCTCAAAGTGAAGTGTCGTCTCATTATTGGGGGAGGATTTATTGTATGCTGTTCCAGTTTGACTGCTAGGAGTGTAAACCTATTCCCATGGTTTTTCCTATTCAGCTGTATACAGCATTCATATGCTAGAGAGGATTCCTATGCTTCTCCGATACGGTGATTGTGGTGTCTGCCAGAGTGCTTTGAGTCCTCAGGAAATGCTAGGAGCATCCTTTAACGGAGGTACTCAGTCGGGGTGCCAGGTGATCCGTTACAACAGCCACCACCAACAATACAGAGGGTAAGACAAAAATTCCTTACCAAGCTTTTAAAAATTATGTGGAGGCAGAGGAAGACATAGATGCTTTCCTCCAAGATTTTGAAAGACTGTGTGCCTTACATAAAATCAGTACTGAGGATTGGGTACCTATTTTGGCTGGGCGGTTATCAGGGAGGGCAGTAGAAGCTTATAGGACTGTGCCAGATGAGGAGATCCGGGATTACAGCCGAGTAAAAGAGATTATATTGGCCCGGTATGCCATAACACCAGAGGCATACCGAAGGCGGTTCCGAGAATTGAAAAAGGCGGATAAAGACTCACATGCCGAGTGGGCTTGTAGGTTGCAACGGTCGGCCCTGGGATGGGTACAAGCCAGCAAAGCCTGGTCCATGGAGGATGTTATACAAATGTTGCTCAGGGAACAATTCTATGATGGGGTAGCAACTGAGGTACAGGAGTGGGTAAGAGACCGTAACCCTAAATCTCTCACAGAGGCTGCTAGGAAAGCAGATGAGTACTTAGATGCACGCAGGTCACAGAAGCCGGTAGCCCCAAAAGTTACGATGAAATCCTTTGGGGGGACAAACTACCCCACAGTACCACCACGCCAGCTACCTCCACCACCGCCTGCTGTACAACCACGGTTCCGTCAGCCTAGCTCAGGGCCATGTCATCACTGCCAGAAGTGGGGACATTACAAAAGAGAATGCCCACAACTCAGAGACCGATCCTCATGGATCCGACCGGGACCACCACCACCACAGAGAACTGCTGCACATCACTACCAGGGGGAGCCACCGGCCGCTTATGGCTCCGCACTTCCTGTCACCACCATAGAACAGTGGGAGGTACTACACGAAGCCAACCCATTACAAGCACACGCTGATAATCGCCAGCACCACAGACAGACTGTATATCTGGAGGGAAAAGCCGTGCAAGGGCTCCGAGACTCAGGTGCCACTATAACCCTGGTAAAGAGCCACTTGGTCGCTTACAAGGCTAAAACTAACCGGACTATAGCAGTCAGGGTTGCTGGGGGAGCCGTCTACCGGCTGGACACTGCGAACGTCCATTTGCATTGGGGAGCGGGGTCAGGGAATGTGGAGGTGGGGTTGATGCCACAGTTGCCCGCAGAGGTGGTACTGGGAAACGATTTGGGAAAGCTCACATCTGCTTTTGAGCCCCAAACCACAGCCACTGAGGAAGCACACCCAGTGGTCACCAGGCAACAGGCCCGCACCCAGGACTACAACACACTGCCGGAGGTACAGGTAAGAGAACCTTCCCCTTCCTTAGACTGTGTCCCTTGGTCCCCCCCTAACGAATTTGCGGCAGAGGTGATAACTGACCCTACCTTGCAAGTGTATAGAGATAAAGTCACCTCTGACCACCCTGGGGCAGAGGGGAAAAGATTTATATGGGAGGGGCAGCTGTTATACAGGGAGTAAGACAAGCAAGTAGCTGGGTCAGACCCGATTGTGTTAAGACAGTTAGTGGTACCACAGCGGTACCGAGCCGAATTGCTGCGGATAGCGCACGATATTCCGCTATCCGGGCATTTGGGAGTTAGTCGGACCAGACACCGACTGACGCAGAATTTCTTTTGGCCGGGTGTTAGCCAGGAGGTACGGAAGTATTGTAGTACCTGTGACACGTGCCAGAGGGTGGGAAGAGGGGAGACCGGCGGAAGGCAAAACTGCATCCGCTACCTATAATTGAGGAACCCTTCCACCGAATAGCGGTAGATATCATAGGCCCCCTTCAGAAACCTAGCCCTTCCGGCAAGAAATACATTCTTACGATTGTAGATTACGCTACCCGATATCCCGAGGCAGTGGCCCTGACAAATATCCACGCCGAGACTGTGGCCGAGGCCCTGATGCAGATCTTCTCCCGGGTAGGGTTACCCAGGGAGATCATCTCGGATCAGGGTACTCAATTTACTGCAGAGGTCACCCAACAACTCTGGAGGCTGTGTAATGTTAAACCCATTATTAGTGCCCCCTACCACCTGTCACGTCTAAACATTTGTTATGAAGGAACACAACTGCAGATTTCTTATAGTTTGAATATTTATTATAAAAAGTAAAAGGTATTGACGTTAAGTCCAATTTACAGGTACTGTAGCTTTAATTAGTAAACGATAACTGAAGTCCACAATTACAGGCACTGTAGCTTTAAGTAGTAAACGATAACTGAAGTCCACAATTACAGGCACTGTAGCTTTAAGTAGTAAACGATAACTGAAGTCCACAATTACAGGCACTGTAGCTTTAAGTAGTAAACGATAACTGAAGTCCACAATTACAGGCACTGTAGCTTAAGTAGTAAACGATAACTGAAGTCCACAATTACAGGCACTGTAGCTTTAAGTAGTAAACGGTAGTAATTAGCAGACACTGAATCAGCAAGAGTCTTTTAGTAGTATTAATGAATTAGGTAATAAGAAGTTACAATAGCTGTTCCATAGCATTTAACTGAAGCAAGACAGATGCAGCTAACTTATATAGAGTATGAGTTGAAGTTAGCTGTAACTGGTTTGTTTTATCGAAGGACCTTGGAGACAGGAAATAACGGCTTTGAGATGTAACGCTTATCACAGAGGTTTTACTTAGCTTCCGGCACATAGAACACTGGTTCCCGAGATCTCCACAGAGGCGGTTATCATGAGTGAAGAGAGTTCAGCTTTAGTCGTGGATGAGGAGAGGTGAAGGGAACTTGAAGTCTTCCAGTCCGGTCCGATAACAGAGGGCTTTCACAACGAAGTTGTAGCCGGTTCGTGAGTACGGAACGTAGTTCAATAATCCAGCGTCGATCAGCTGGTGCGGTCGGATTAAATAAGGAGACCGTGTCATAAAGGGGTGTGGCTAGGCTCCGTGGAACCAGGAAGTAAGAGGATACCATAGTTAAGGCATGACACCACCCCCAGACCAACGGGCTCTGTGAAAGGTTCAATGGCACCTTAAAACAAATGCTCCGAACCTTTGCCGAGACCCATAGGGACTGG
Source organism: Pelobates fuscus (assembly GCF_036172605.1). Taxonomy (NCBI): domain Eukaryota; kingdom Metazoa; phylum Chordata; class Amphibia; order Anura; family Pelobatidae; genus Pelobates; species Pelobates fuscus. The sequence continues at coordinate 246,650,396 of NC_086320.1, forward strand.
GAGCGATTCCTGCCTCACCTCCTCTTTGCTTACAGGGAGGTGCCTCAGGAATCAACTGGGTTTTCCCCATTTGAGTTATTATTTGGGAGGAGGGTAAGAGGACCCCTAGATCTCATCCGAGAACATTGGGAGGGAGACCGGAGTGCAGACGGTACCCCCATTATACCATATGTGTTGGCGCTTCGAGACCGACTGGCGGCCCTAACTAAGACAGTAGGAGAAAACCTCCAGGCAGTTCAGACGCGTCAGTGCACCTGGTATGATCGGGGCGCCAGGGACCATAGCTTCCAGGTGGTACAGAAAGTTTTAATTTTAAAACCTGTCCGACATGATAAGCTGCAGGCCGCCTGGCAAGGCCCTTATAAAGTCGTGGAACAGAGATGTGACACCACTTATATAATTGGCACCTGCACAGGAACTGGAGGGCGACGCATGCTCCATGTGAACATGCTAAAACCTTACCGAGAATGCTCAAAGGAGGTGACCGCAATTTGTGCACCCAACTCCGACGAGTGTGACAGCCTTCCCCTTCCCGACCTGCTGGGAGACGGTAGGCTGTCTGGGGATTTAGGAGAGGTTGTACTGGTGGACCGGCTGAGCCCGGAGGAGATTGCCGAGGTACAGCAGCTGTTGCGAGAGAAGCAAGAAACCTTCTCTAATGTACCTGGATACACTCCTCTGGCTACTCACTGGGTGGAAACCCTAGGGCAACTACCCATGCGCCAGACCCCCTACCGCATCCCAGAAGCGGTGAGGGAAAATATGCGCAAGGAGATCGATGAGATGCTCCAACTGGGGGTGATTGAGCCCTCAGATAGTCCATGGGCTTCTCCTGTAGTCCTCGTGCCGAAGCGAGACGGTACGACTCTGCTTTATAAGGCACTGTGAAATAAAGCTTGTCAGTTCTGCTCCTGAAACTGTGTGTCGTCCAGTTATTGGGATTGCTGTTGGGATATTGCTGTGTCACTTTGCCTGCTGGAAACTCTGCTTGTGGATTTATATTGCCTTGTTCCTGAGCCTCACTGGGATCGTAAGTGGAGAATAGCTGTGAGATATCAGCTCTCCGCTACATGTGGAATAGCACCTGGGGAGCTGGGGGGGTGCCGTTGATGTGGAGCAAGACGCAGCAGCAGAAGAGGACTCAGCCGAGGAGGTTATGGAAGAGGATGGAGTAGGAGGAGTAGAGGAGGTGGCAGCAGGCCTGCCTGCAAGTCGTGGCGGTGTCACCAACTCCTCTGCAGAGCCACGCATTCCATGCTTGGCAGCCGTCAGCAGGTTTACCCAATGCGCAGTGTAGGTGATATATCTGCCCTGACCATGCTTTGCAGACCAGGTATCAGTGGTCAGATGGACCCTTGCCCCAACACTGTGTGCCAGACATGCCGTTACTTCCTTTTGCACAATCGAATACAGGTTGGGGATTGCCTTTTGTGAAAAGAAATTACGTCCGGGTACCTTCCACTGCGGTGTCCCAATAGCTACAAATTTTTTGAATGCCTCAGACTCCACCAGCTTGTATGGTAAAATCTGGCGGGCTAGGGGGGCGTGTCCTAACGACTGAAGTGAGAAGTCGCCATGCGTACGCCAGGCATACCGTACGCAACATGCAGGAGGCAGAGGGAATCCTGGGGCAACTGGGTCTCCCCCCGGACTCTATACTCACATCGAAGCCTCCAACAAACTCCACGCTCCCTCCATATTGAGGCAACGCCGAGGCTCCAACATTTGTCCCTAGAAAGCTAGCCGGGACATCATGTGCAACTTGAATGGAAAATGGGACTAACAGGTCAACCCTGCTTACGGAGACTCTCAGGTCATTGATCGTGTCAAGAGGTGGGGAACAACTTCAAAAATAGATTCCTGGCAAATTCTTAAAAAAAACGTGCAAAAATGAATCCTGAAAGTACAGAAAGACAAAACCACAAGAAGAATTTTTTTGAAGACGACAAATAGCTGTGTGATATCATGTAGAAACATTTTATTCACCAGATAAAAAGAAAACAACCGACTTAATACAGTTTTTTACAACATTACTAGTTTTGCATTGAATTTTTTAGCCAGTGCTTCCTTTAGATATTGCACTGAATATAGTAAACTCTGTAGTATGTTACTTTTAGTTGCCAGAAAAGCTAAATAATAGTTTTCACATTTGGTAGATAGCTTGTGTGTGCTAATATTCATACTTGCATTTTAATTTTTTTTTTTTTTTTTTAATTCTTTATTCTTGTAGTGCATATATTAATCACAGGCATACATATGGTACCCCAACGGCATTCCATATGCAGGTTTCAAGACATTAGTTACAGTAGGGGGTAGTTAGACAATGCACTTTTTTTCTTTTGTACATATATTACTGAACGCATTACTGGAATCAAGATTATATAAACATGCCTAAAGTACACATCTAAGCTATGCTTCCGACATAAGTTTGCAAAGGATTAACGCTCTAGATATGCATATAAACAGGTTAAAGTAAATAATTAAAGCAAGTTTCACAAATCTGACACAGAATAGGCTATAATAGCTGAGTTGCAGCAGGGTATTGAAGCAAGGCTTAAGTGGTAGGCCAAGGTTAAATGCTGTGTGTCGTTTTAAGCCATACACTGCAATATTGTGGACTAGATTTAACATTGAGTCACTTGAGATACAGTGAAAGAGAGTGTCCGTGGGTGCTTGCCTTGCCTTAACCGATGCCTCTTCTTAGCTGGGTGCCCCCTTCCAGTGTGTGTGGGCTCAGGGCTCCTGTGTTGTGCGGCGATGTGGCTGCTTGTTGCGCTGGTTTCTCATGCCTGGAGCTGGAGCAAAGCCCTGTGCTTTTGGGTGCAGGTGCCTTCTTGGGTCTCTCGCCCCTCAGTCTCGCCTGTCGGGTCGTTCGCCTAGGCTGTGTGCGTGTGTGGAGGGGCTCCTCTGTCGGCGCCATCTTGTGGTCACTGTCGGGCGGGAGTCGTTGCGGCCGCGACAGGTACGTGCGGAATGCTTGCTGTGTGTACCGGTAATTCGGGCTGCCGTCCTGTCCGTGCCTTTGGCAACTCCCAGCTGCTCGGCATTCTGCTTTTGCCAGGAAGCGTCCTGTGGAGGCACTGGCCCTATCGCCTGTGCATGTGGCCTCCGCCATCTTGGTGGCTGCGTCTGGGGTTTGAGTCTTGGCGGCCCTGTAGATTCGCCTGCCGTGCTTGTGGCGGTTGGGTCTTGAGAGTGGGGACCGGGATCACCCCCCCGGTCCAGAGGGGGGGGTACGGGGCCGGTTCCCCGCGGGCCCGACTGAGCGCTGAATGCCATGCGGCAGGGCAGCGGCCGTCCGCCCCGCTCGCCTCGAGTAGGCCTCAAACGTGTCGGGTTGGATTCCTCCCCCAGGAGACTGAAGCCTGTTGGGCCAGCCTCACCCTGGGTCCAGGGCTCTCTGTCCGTTGGGGGCCGCCGTTGCCGGTCAGTTTTGTGCCAGGGAAGCTTAAATATAGTGCCTGTCAGGCCTCAGGTTGCAGGAGCTGGTCTCACTTGCGGCCATCCAGCCCGGCGGTCCGGCCCCGCCCCCCGCATTTTAAATTTTAGGGCAGTATTTCTTTTTTATAAGCAGATTTTGATATTTTTTTATCTTTTTAAACCCTTAAGGACACATGACATGTGTGACATGTCATGATTCCCTTTTATTCCAGAAGTTTGGTCCTTAAGGGGTTAAACATATATTTTCTCAAGCCGCTTTGATAGATTAACATTTCTTTATTTTATTAATCAACGTGCTTAATCGTATTGGTGTACTAATTTCCAGTATATCTAAAAATGTTTTACATATTTTCTGATTTTAATTGCCATGTGTACCTTTCGTATGCCCATGTGAAACGTTTTACCATTTAGGGCCCAGAGTGGGGTCATTTAAACGGATCGTACCTCGAGTGCAGATTGCGTTTAATCCGACTTGTTAATGTTAGTTATTCACTAAGCTTAGTGAAAACATAGTTGGCTTAAAGATGGTTTCTATTCAAGTTCTTATGCCCCACAGTTAAAATTAACATTCAAATTACAATTCATGACAGATCACACAAGTGAATAGCCCTGCCAATGTCATCTCAGAATTTTTTGGTTATCTAAGAAGAAATAAAAATGCATATCATCAACACCATGCACGGAAACATCAGAAACAGCTCCTTCTGCTATCTACGGACGCCGAGAAGGCATTTGACCGGGTCAACTGGGACTACATGTTCCATACACTACAATATTTGGGCTTTGGTCAGAGAACTATGACGTGGATCAAGGCTTTATACAGTAAGCCGAGAGCGGCAGTTAGGGTCAATGGAGCGCTGATGGCCAGCTTTGGTATCGCAAATGGGACCAGACAGGGCTGCCCCCTGTCGCCGCTCCTGTTTGCACTCGCATTAGAACCACTCCTGCAGGCGATCCGGGACTGTCCAGACATCCACGGCTACACCTGGCAGGGCACGGAACATAAGGTGGCTGCCTACGCGGACGACCTTTTGTTCTTTATCTCACAACCTCGAATCACACTGCCGTGTGTACTCTCGGAGATGGACAGGTTCGGCCGAATATCGGGGTTCAAACTCAATCTGGCGAAATGTGAAACGCTCAACGTCACCACTCCCAAGGCGGAATACTCGGCTCTCAGTTCACAATTCCCATTCCGGTGGTGCACAGTGGAGATGCGATACTTGGGCATCTGGGTCACCGCGGACGACCAGGACATATACCCGCGCAATTTTACGAAACTCCTGTCGAGCATCGAAAACGACTTACAGAAATGGTCCCACCCATACATCTCGTGGCACGGCAGGATAGCGGTCCTTAAAATGAATATCCTGCCAAGGATCCTATACCTGTTCCAGACTATACCGATAGCCCTACCGGCCAAATTCTTGTCGTCCCTAAAATCTGCGGTCATCAAATATGTATGGAGGGGGGAGAGGTCCAGGATACGTCACGACATTCTCTGCAGGCCTAGACACAGGGGGGGCTTAGCACTCCCCGACTTCAGAAAATATCACCAAGCAGCTACGTTACAGAGGATCCTGGAGTGGCATGACAATGAGACGACCAAACAATGGGTGCTCCTGGATCGAGAAGGCAGGGACACCGACCTGAAAGCGGCAATCTGGAAGAGGCAAGCAACGAGCACCAACAGGAACGTAGATAGCGACCCGATCACACAAACCCTCCTCACATGGGAAACCCTCAGGGAGGCGACACAAATTTCCCCTACCCCCAGCCCCTTGTTACCCATCGCCCATAATCCCGACATAGGGGGCGGACTGCCGCCAACTGCCTGGTCTTTCATGGGCGAAACAGACTACATCCCAATATACAAAGCCACTAGGAACGGCAGTCTGAGATCCTTGGACTCCTTACTGGACACACGGCCGCGCTCACATATGGCAGTCTTCAGATACATGCAGCTAAAGCACTACTATGACGCAATCCCACACAAAGATAGGCTCCACAGAGACCTAACCTGGTACGAGAAGTTGTGCTCTCAGGGCACCCCATTGGAAAATGCTATCTCAAAACTCTACCAACATCTGCTAACCAGCCCCGAACTGGAAAATAACACCTTTAAACGACACTGGGAACAGGCCATGAATAAGACCTTTACATCAACACAATGGGACAAGGCCTTGATATGGCAGCATAAAAGCTCCTCTAGTTCCCACTACCAAGAGGTAAATTATAAATTACTCTCCATGTGGTACCGCACACCAGTGTTACTACACAGAATCTTTCCCACTACACCACCAACGTGCTGGAGATGCCAGGAGGACAGGGGCACCATGCAACACCTATGGTGGGACTGTGAACAGATTGTTCCCTACTGGAACCGAACTAAAACCGACATTCAATTAATCCTGGGTGATAACCTTGACTGGTCGGAAGAATTAGCCTTATTACACATCTCCTCCCAACCAGTATCTGCCTACAAAAAGTCTATCCTACGCCACTTACTCAACGCAGCCAAATCGCTCATACCGGTATACTGGAAGAAGACAAGCATCCCCACAAGGGAAGAATGGATCCGCAGAGTCGAGGATATCAGATCGTCCGAAGCCCTAAAAGCGGAATTGACGGGCAGGGAGACACAATTTGCTGAAGCCTGGTCACCGTGGTACACCTACCGGGCACGACCATAAGTGGTACTCGGGACGCAGACGGGCCGTGGGACAGTTACACGTCCACGACACCTACGATACACACAACACAACCCGAGACCACTATATCACACCCACTCAAGCAGACTGAGACGCTAATATAACACATACATGACACAAACGACCGAGAGACAGATACGCCCCTACCGACTGGACGAGCACTTGAACCTATACCCCTTACAGTGACCTTCCTAGACCGCATTTGACCACGACCACAGGAAGACCCCTAGAGACATAGCCCACACCCTCGCAGGGAACACAACGAGGGGCGCCTCGCACGGACACCACTGGGGAACCTACATCCCGAGGGGACAACTTTGCGACAAGGCCCTGGGACGTGTGCAGCCACCCTGAGGTTCCGCAACATACACACACTAGACTTCCACACCGCCTCTCCCCGAAACGCCACGGACGAGTTCGGTCCAAGATCACATCGTACCACGCATTACCAGGCATACCTATCCACTCTTCACCCCCGTCATGCCATAACACAACCACAGGAACAGTCAGTACTTCCACTTGGACACAGACCACCCTCCCTGGCCATATAACCATCACCAAACTAGATCGAGTGGCAGCCCCTCTACATTTCTCCACCTATGCCCACCCTCGGGGGAGAGATGCAAGCGTCCCAAATGCAAAGCCAATACATAATAGAAGGTGGCAAGATAGGAGGAGACTGATCACACAAAGAACTCGACCCACACGGATCCCCCCCCCCCCCCGCTACTTCCACTATCCTAATACCAACACCTAACAACACCCCATCAAACCCCCCCCCCCCCATATGATCTCTAGGTAGATCACCCCTCCCTTTTAGAACTACCCCGCACGACGTACCTTCACAGACGACGGTCTGGGAACCCAACGTGACCAATGAACACCACCTGTTTAATACCTATGGCCGTTAGTACACCCATCTCACCCTAAAACATCTGGATGCTCCTGGCCTCAAAACATGTTGACGCCCAGACCCTTTGTGCTCTGACTATAATACAGGAACAGATCTCGTAAAATTATTGATACATGGCAATGCTATAAAATCGAATCCTGTTTACACTTGTATACACTTATGTTACCTGTAAAAATGTTAACCTACTACATGTTTCACCAAATGTTTCCTGAGGGCCTGCGTGCCCACCTCTAACCTATTTCTCTATCAATAAAAACTTGATTTACAAAAAAAAAAAATGCATATCAACGAAAAATGCTTTTCCTAGCTGTTATGGTATTGAAAGTCAGCTGTGATTTCCCTATGCACAATTAGCAATGCTAACTGCTGTGTGACGCCCCCTAGCTGTGTACACATAGTTTAACTTTTATAAGTATTATTCCAACTAGGTACTACTATACTAATCATCAGTTAGCTGTTAACTACTTGTCAATGCTTTTCCTGTGCCTAGTCAGGGTTACAAGATCTTTGAATATTTTAAACTATAGTTAGCGATGTTACATTTGTATTCAAGTGTCCTAGATCAGTTAGATAAGCCAGTGCCTAGATTGAATGCTCCATAAAGTTTATAACGCATTGTGCCGCCAAGGATTCGTTAGACCTGCTCAGCTAAACTAGGACCACATTTTAATTGTATACTCAGTGTAATGTGTAAACGTGGACAATCTCGACATAAATAACTAAAAAATATGCACGGATTTATGAAAACCCCATTGTTAAAATTGTTGATGATCAGCGTGAGGAATGCTATTGGTGCACCACACGCCTGCTGTTATGATTTTTTGCACTGCAAAAATAAAGAATTAAAAAAAAAAAAAAGCTGGCAGGCTAATAGTTCGGACAAACCAGCTGTCAGACGCTGGGCAAGAGGGTGACTTTCTGACATTGGCTTCTTACGCTCAAACATGTCCTTGACAGACACCTGACTGTGGGCAGTTGAGCGGGAACTGCTCAAGGCGAGAGACGGAGTGGCGGATGGTTGAGAGGGGGCAAGGAAGACAGCAGTGGTTGACGTGGCTGAAGATGCTGGACCAAGAGGAGGATGGCGGCTTTGAGTTTGTGTGCTGCTTGTACTCATGTGTTGATCCCATAGGCATTTGTGATGTGCGATCATGTGCCTACGCAAAGCAGTTGTACCTAGGTGGGTGTTGGACTTCCCACGACTCAGTTTCTTTTGGCACAGGTTGCAAATGGCATTGCTGTTGTCAGAGGCAGACACACAAAAAAATGAGTTCTGCAATGACGGCATTCTGGTGGTGGACACAGCATGCGTTGATTGGCATGCTGTCGGGTTGACCCCGGGTGCCAATGCATGCTGTCTGACTGTGCCACTAGCTCCTTGCGATGACCTCCCCCTGCTTCCAACTCGTCTCCTCCTCCTCCTCTCTGTCTCCCCATCTGAACTTTCGTCCTGTTCTTCTTCTTGCCGAGCGGGCACCCGCATGACATCCATGGACGCATCGTCTTCATCATCAACCGCTTCACTTGTATCTGACAACTCAGCAAAGAAAGCAGCAGCAGGTACAACATCATCATCATCACACCGTACGTCCATGTTTGTAATGCTGCCTGCCTGAGACCAGATATGAGTGTCACTGTGCAGTGGCAGAGGTTGGCAGAGTACACGCTGTAGGCCTGACACACCCGCTTGAAGACAACTAACTGCTATTCAATCTATAACAGTGAAAAAAGTTTTTTGTTTTTAAATGCACGCTATTGTGACACCAGATATGAGCTGCAAAGTGGACTAGCAGAGGTTGGCAGAGTAAACGCTGAAGGCCTGACACCCGCTTGAAGACAACTAACTGTTATTCAATCTATAACAGTGAAAAAAGTTTTTTGTTTTTAAATGCACGCTATTGTGACACCAGATATGAGTGGCAAAGTGGACTGGCAGAGGTTGGCAGAGTACACGCTGAAGGCCTGACACACCCGCTTGAAGGACTCTGACTGCTATTAGCTTACAGTGAAAAAGTTTTTTTTCTTTTTAAAGGCACGCTATAATCACACCAGATATGAGTGGCAAAGTGCACTTGCAGGGGTTGGCAGAGTACACGCTGAAGGCCTGACACCCAGACGCTTGCAGACTACTAACTGCTATTCAATCTATTACAGTGAAAATAAATGTTTTGTTTTTAAATGCAAGCTTAAGCTATTGTGACACCAGATATGAGTGGTGGCACTGGGCGAGTGGGCACAGAATCCACTGTGAGCCTAAACAGAAGCTGGCAGACAACTAACTGCTATTCAATCTATTACAGTAAAAAAAAAGTTTTCTTTTTAAATGTCAAGCTTAAGCTATTGTGACACCAGATATGAGTGGTGGCATTGGGCAAGTGGGCACAGTATCCACTGTGAGCCTGACACAGAAGCTGGCAGACAACTAACTGCTATTCAATCTATTACATTTAAAATAAATGTTTTGTTTTTAAATGCAAGCTTAAGCTATTGTGACACCAGATATGAGTGGTGGCACTGGGCGAGTGGGCACAGTATCCACTGTGAGCCTAAACAGAAGCTGGCAGACAACTAACTGCTATTCAATCTATTACAGTAAAAAAAAAGGTTCTTTTTAAATGTCAAGCTTAAGCTATTGTGACACCAGATATGAGTGGTGGCACTGGGCAAGTGGGCACAGTATCCACTGTGAGCCTGACACAGAAGCTGGCAGACAACTAACTGCTATTCAATCTATTACAGTGAAAAAAAAAATATTTTTAAATCTCAAGCTTAAGCTATTGTGACACCAGATATGAGTGGTGGCACTGGGAAAGTGGGCACAGTATCCACTGTGAGCATGACACAGAAGCTGGCAGGCAGGCAACTGCAATTAGAAAAAAAAGCAGACTGATGTTCTAGCCCTAAAAAGGGCTTTTTGGGGTGCTGTCCTTACAGCAGAGATCAGATGAATCCTTCAGGACTGTAGTGGACACTGAATACCCTAGCCTAGCTGTGACGAGAGCAATCTCGCCACATTGCATTGGAGAAGCCTGATTGCCCACCTGCTGCCTTTGGACTATGGCCCTGGGAGATTGGACCCTTTAAAAACAGTATTCGGCCCTAACAGAGTGCATGTCACTCATTCTGGCCCTTTAAATACAGTGGGGTCATTCGGTACTTGCCCTGTGTGAGCGGTAATACCCCAGATAGCTATGCCATGGAGCCCATTCATATAATGAAAGAGTATGGGAAAGACTTTAGCTCCATGGCAATTGAACTGTATGTGTGTGCATATTATTGAATGGCGCTCAGACTTAAGCTATCTGGGGATATGTTGCATGTCTTTATTTTATGTAGTAAATGTAACCTTGTGTATTTTATTGTATTTTATGCATTTTTGCAACCATGTGCTCAATAGAGTCTGCCTCTATCCCTGGATATAATTGGATTATTTTCCTATTGTCTCCAGGAAAGAGGGCTCTGTAAAACCGGTCTGAGCCAGATAGCCATGTGCCAGCCAGGGCCCAAAATATATTTTACTAACTTTTGAACCCCTGGTCTGATTCATTTTTTAATATGTTGTTCCCCTGAATGGATTGATTGTGAATATGTAATTTTTATGTGAATGTGATGTATGGTTTTAGAGTTATGAAAGTTGGGTAGAAAGTATGTTTTAACTGTATGTGTAATTGAGTTTTCTCTCAGGATAAGGGGAGGGAATCTGTGGGATGTAACTCTGATGTGATTGGTTGTTTTATCCCTCCCTGTGGGCGGACCTGTATTTACAACAACTGTAATAAAAATCAGGCTGGGTGTGCCAGCACCTCAGACCACTGCTTGACCCTCAACACAGAGCCTTGTCTCGTTATTGGGGGGATTCACTGTATGCTGTTAGAGACTGATTGCCAGGAGTGTAAGCAGAATGTATGCTTTTTCTGTTTGTCTACTAGCAGCTATTCGTGAGGTTCCAGTTCGGGAGTTGGAGTGCTATTTTGTATACAGTTCGGGAGTTTGGTGTTCTGCAGTAGCTGTGCCTGTCTCAGAAAGGGGATTATCGCCTAAACGGATTTTAACCCCTTTTATGCCTGGGGTTGACGTTACACTAGCTATCAATTTCCCTATCTAATGAGCAGCAGCTACACTTCCCTCCTCTATCTAAGAAGGCAGCTTCAGAATGTATCTCAAATGGATGCTGTACAGGAGGTGGGAGGGTCTGGAAGGGAGGGTCTGCTGCTAATTTGCTGGAATGTGTCTGCTGACCGTGAGGCACAGGGTCAAAGTTTGCTCAATGATGATGAATAGAGGGCGGATCGAACCGCGCATGTGTTCGCCCGCCGTGGCGAACGCGAATACGCTATGTTCGCCGGGAACTATTCGCCAGCGAACAGTTCGGTACATCACTATTATACATTATCCCCCCACAACCAGTAACCTGTGCTTATTATACATTATCTCCCCCATAGCCAGTAACCTGTGTTTATTATACATTATCCCCCCATAGCCAGTAACCTGTGTTTATTATACATTATCCTCCCATAGCCAGTAACCTGTGTTTATTATACATTATCCTCCTATAGCCAGTAACCTGTGTTTATTATACATTATCTCCCCCATAGCCAGTAACCTGTGTTTATTATACATTATCCCTCCACAACCAGTAACCTGTGTTTATTATACATTATCCCCCCATAGCCAGTAAACTGTGTTTATTATACATTATCCTCCCATAGCCAGTGTTTATTATACATTACCCCCCCCATAGCCAGTAACCTGTGTTTATTATACATTATCCCCCATAGCCAGTAACCTGTGTTTATTATACATTATCCTCCCATAGCCAGTAACCTGTGTTTATTATACATTATCTCCCCCATAGCCAGTAACCAGTGTTTATTATTAGTGATGTACCAAACTGTTCACTGGCGAATAGTTCCCGGCGAACATAGCGTGTTCGCATTCGTTGCCGCTGGCGAACACATGGGCGGTTCGATCCGCCCCCTATTCATCATCATTGAGCAAACTTTGACCCTGTGCCTCACGGTCAGCAGACACATTCCAGCAAATTAGCAGCAGACCCTCCCTTCCACAACCTCCCACCTCCCTCCCAGCATCCATTTTAGATTCATTCTGAAGCTGCATGCTTAGTGAGAGGAGGGAAAGTGTAGCTGCTGCTAATTAGATAGGGAAATTGATAGCTAGGCTAGGGTATTCAGTGTCCACTACAGTCCTGAATGACTCATCTGATCTCTGCTGTAAGAACAGCACCCCAAAAAGCCCTTTTTAGGGCTAGAACATCAGTCTGCTTTTTTTTGTGTAATGTAATTGCAGTTGCCTGCCTGCCTGCCAGCTTCTGTGTCAGGCTCACAGTGCATACTGTGCCCATTTGCCCAGTGCCACCACTCACTCACTGGTGTCACAATAGCTTAAGCTTGACATTGAAAAATATATATTTTTTTCACTGTAATACATTGAATAGCAGTTAGTTGTCTGCCAGCTTCTGTGTCAGGCTCAGTGGATACTGTGCCCATTTGCCCAGTGCCACCACTCATATCTGTTTTCACAATAGCTTATGCTTGACATTTAAAAAGAAAAAACATGTTTTCACTGTTTTAGATTGAATAGCAGTTATTTGCCTGCCAGCTTCTGTGTCAGGCTCACAGTGGATACTGTGCCCATTTGCCCAGTCAGTGCCACCACTCATATCTTGTGTCTTTATAGCGTGCTTTTACAAAGAAAAAAAGTTTTCCAGTGTAAGCTAATAGCAGTCAGTGTCCTTAAAGCGGGTGTTTCAGGCCTTCAGCGTGTGCCCTGCAGACCCCTGCCAGTGTACTTTGACAGTTGCCACTCATATCTGGTGTCTCTATAGCGTGCTTTTACAAAGAAAAAAAGTTTTCCAGTGTTAGCTAATAGCAGTCAGTGTCCTTAAAGCGGGTGTGTCAGGCCTTCAGCGTGTGCCCTGCAGACCCCTGCCAGTGTACTTTGACAGTTGCCACTCATATTTGGTGTCTCTATAGCGTGCTTTTACAAAGAAAAAAGTTTTCCAGTGTAAGCTAATAGCAGAGAAAAATTACAGGAAATGAGGGAGAAAACTCTCCTAGCCAGAGAGTAAGCCCCTACAAAACCAGTACCCCAGTGGAGCAATATATATAAAACACATTTAAAATGTATCAAAGGCACGGTGCAAACCTCAGGAAAAATAATAAACAAATTTAATAGATAATTGATAAATAGAGGTAACACCAATTGCCTAGGTACAGTAGACTGATCGAACAGTCATGGACAAAGAGCACATATTCAGGATATAGACTCCAGCTTCAAAATACTTCTACTGAGTAGATAAATACAGTGGATATTTAAGAAATAGTAATAATGGCCATAATATAATCTGAAGTGAACAGCAAACAAATAGCCAACTGCAGTAACATAGAAGAAGGGCCGGTGTGTATATCAACCTTTCCATATGAAAAGAAACATATAGAAACCTAGAGTTCCCCTAGTGAAGCGTGATCCAGAAGTACAGACCAGGATCAAACACCTAAATATAGATTATACCAATTTATACTGTCCCTGAAAAATATCTCGAGCTGTATGAAATCGAAAGGACAGAAAGAGGTAAGTATCTGGAAACAAAAGGATGAAATTGGAAACAAAGAATCATAAGTAACACACTTCTTTTTCTTTATATTCAATTCTGTCCGGTTTTAATACCAGGGTTACCGGAGCAACTATATATATAGTATATCCGTTAAACTTTTCAACATGGCAGGTTTCTTATCTAGTAAAATGGACAGCAGTGTCTGGTGTAGGGACGCAGATAACGTATTCTCTAATTTACACTTTAGTCCAAACACTGCTGCCCCTAATGACAATCAATCTTTCAATAAGCTTCAGGGTTTATATAAAAAACAAATCAGAACTTGTTGGGAAATTTCCTCACTAGAAAATTATATAAAGAAAGACATGATACCTAGAGGTTTGAGGATAAGAAACATCCCCTCCTCTTACACTGAAAATGTGGCCTTAATGAAGGAATGGGAGTCAGCAGCGGGCATCTGCTCAAAAACGTTTATGCAAATTATTTGCAAATTTGAACAGGAACAATTAACAACAGTTAATGGGGACCTGGATGGTGAATTAGATACGATCAAACAGTTCCAGGATGATCCCAATTTTGCCCTCCTAGAATCTAGGTTAAAACAAAACTTGGACAAATACCAAGACACGATCAAATCTAGGAAACACCGAAAATTTCTAAGGGATCTACAGGATTACGATACTGGGAATGTGTATAAACTTTTCAATCGTAGGATAAGATGATAAGACTTCAGAGAACTTATTAACATCAGATTATGATTCGTCCGATACTGACTCTAGTAGTCAAATAAGTGTACATGACTCCCAAACACAACCCTCCACTTCCACCAATAACTCTAATCCTAAAGGTATTCTTAAAAAAGGGGTACATTTTTTAGCGTTGGACCATCAGGAGGAATTCCCAAGCCAACGCACAAGGTATCAAACCCGAACCCCAAGGGGGGGGGGAGAGGAGGGGGAGGAAGGAGAAAAAGATACTAAACAGTATCCGAACTTCAGAAACTGCTCAGTCTAAATCCCAGGTTACCAATTTATCCTCTTATACACTATCTCTAGATCAAATTAGTATTCTTGAACGTGGCCTCTCTTTTGTCCCAACTCCCTCTTTCGATAAGTTTGAATGGATTAAGGATCTTAATCTATTTGTTCGTAAACTTGCATTACACAAGTTCCACTCTATACGAAATGAGAAAAAAGCAGGAGAACTGGGCCTTACATCAAAAGATTACGAAGGTCTAACAACATTGTTAGCTTTACTAGACGAAAATGACATTGACTCTTCATCTAATCGTACCAACTTTAAACCTAAAAGCCGTTATACTCCGAACTTTGCTGGCTTCCGAAATATTGAATTATTTCTGGAGGCAGCCAAGAATGAAATATAGAAAATCAATATAAGCTCCTCTCATTTCTACTCTCATATGAATTTAAATAAGAAAGAGAAACAGGCTTTGGAACTCCTCCAGAATAATGCTGGCATTATTATCAAGCCAGCAGACAAGGGGGGCAATGTGGTTGTACTAGATGTTACACAATACATAGGGATGGTAGAATGCGTCCTTGGTGATGTTAAAACCTATAGGGTCCTGAGATCTGACCCCACTAATGAGTATTTGACTCTATATAAAGAAATTTTGGATCTTGGCCGCAGTGGAGGGTTGCTATCTGGGGACGAGTACGAATTCATTCTCAATCGTCACCCTAAGGTAGCAACCTTCTACTGCCTGCCTAAGATCCATAAGAACCTACAGGATCCACCAGGTCGCCCCATTGTCTCTGGGGTCGACAATCTGACCAAGAATGGCAGCCTATACATCGACAGAATCTTGAGACCTCTAGTCGAGACTTTACCATCATACATAAGGGACACGAAGCAAGCTTTAAATCTACTTTCTAATCTTAAACTGTCCCCTGATGTACATCTCTGTAGTCTGGATGTTGAATCTCTTTATTCGTCCATCCCTCATGATAGGGGTTTGGAACATGTGAGATTCTTTCTGAACCAGAGACAATGTCGTGATGATCTCCATGCAACCTTTGTAGTACGTCTCTTAGAATTTATTCTATCGCATAATTACTTCTTGTTCAACACCAAGTTCTACCACCAGGTGAGAGGCACTGCTATGGGGACGGCTTGTGCCCGCTAATTTGCAAACCTCCACCTGGGGTGGTGGGAACGACAGATTTTTTCATCTGATGATTTGAAAGAGTATCTCCCTAAAATCCTATGGTGGGGCCGCTACATCAACAATGTGCTGTTGGTGTGGCAGGGGACCCCACAGGAATTTATAGACTTAGTACAATGCTTGAATCAGAATACTGAGAATCTAAGATTCACTTCTGAATTTGGGGGACGTACTATTAATTTCCTGGACATTACCATCTCTATTGATGTTGATGGGACTGTCTGCTCTACCCTCTTCAGGAAACCGACCGCAACGAATTCCCTCCTACACTGGGGTAGTTATCATCCTAGGCCCCTTAAGGAGGGGATTCCAGTGGGTCAATATTTGAGGCTCCGCAGAAATTGTAGCGATCTATCTGATTTTAAGGTACAAGCGGGTCAACTCCGTATCTTTTTCAAAGAAAAAGGTTATCCAAACCGCTGCCTTAAAAAGGCATATAAAAGAGCGCTTGGAACTGCAAGAAGTGATCTTCTCTGCGATCGACCAACCAAAAGAGAACCAGACATGAAAGGCAACATTCGTATGATCGCCACATATGATACAGGCTGGTCGGAAGCAAGGAAATGTCTGGATAGATTCTGGCCAATTTTGCTGGATGATATCCATTTGAAAGAGGTTATAGGTCCGTGCATCAATATCACTGCCAGAAGGGGGCGCAACATTCGCGATTTATTAGCACCCAGCCATCTGTCCATTAAACCACCCGTGAGAGACACTTAGCTGGGGAAACCACCTTGCGGCTCCTACGGCTGTGGTAGATGCGTAGCCTGCAAATACATTTCCAAAGAATCCGCGACAGTGAGCGATAGCACAGGTCAGCTTTCAATTAAAATTAAGAACTTTTTTAATTGTAACACACGGGGTCTTGTGTATTTACTTTCATGCTCCTGCGGACAAAAATATGTCGGCAAAACGTTTAGAGCCTTTAAAGAGCGAATTTTGGAGCATGTGAGATCACCCAAATATCGCCTAGAGACACCCATTTCACGACACCTTTTAGAAAATCATCATGGTGATCCTAGCAATTTGAAATTCTGTGGCCTGGAATGAGTCAAGAGACACCCGAGACGTGGTGATTATGACCGATTACTTAGACAGAGAGAGTCCAGATGGATCTTTAGACTGAAAACCTTACAACCTCTTGGTCTCAATGAGGGGTTTTCGTTTGCTCCGTTCATTTAATCTTAAACTTTATTTAAATCAATGCACCACTAGTGTCTCTACATGTGTCTGTATATGAATAGCTAACAGTACATAGACTCTTTTGAATGTTTTTGGGATTTGTCCATCTACTGTACACAACTACCAATATTCTAGGCTCCAATTCATTGTTTACCATGTCACGTTTAACCAATTGCTAGATCGATCTTTCTAAAATTTAGATATGATTACAGTGAGGGTCTCTAATAGATGTTTTGACGTGTACATGTTACCATGGTCTCTTTGTACACTTATTGCTAGTCAATTGTTTCTAGCATATTCATATATTCATTTTCTTTGCTGTTACCATTTTAGTATGTTTGGAACAATTTTTGTTCCCTATCATGTTATGTAATGTCTGAATACCTATGAGAGAATAAGCCAATACTGAGGCTTTCTGATCTAATCTTGATAACTTTTATTACCTGCCTGCTGTTTAGTTTATTATTTACTATTTATTTATTATTTTCACATTTATTTATTTTTTCTTCCTCCCTCTTAGCCCTCTTCTTCTCTTATCACTACTTATTATTTACAGATAACTATTCAGTTAAGCACTGTTTTCTATACACTTTGTAGTATTCTGAGTCTATCTGTATTTTCAAGTGTATATTTTCTCCACCAGGGGGCGCCTGCGGGAACAGCATGATGTTATACCAGACTGTTACAACCTTGAGGGGTTTGCGCATGCGCGGCGTCATGTACACGCATGTTACAACCTTGAGGGGTTTGCGCATGCGCGGCGTCACGTACGCACATGCGCGGCCACTTCCGGGTCACGCACGCGCATGCGCGACCACTTTCGGTTGTCGGCTGTATGCCGTGCTTTGGCACGCCCTCCTGATACATCCTATTGGCGGCTGTACGTCTACCCAAGCCAATGGGCGTTGAAATGGTATGGCGGGGAATCTATTTAAAAAGGTAAGGGGGTGTAGAGGGGGCTAGGCTGGACTACCATTATCACTTATCGTTATGAGCCCTTGAGAAAGGCGTAATTGTTCGCCGAAACGCGCGTTGGGCTTTGGATACATAGTTACCTTTTGTTTCATACGCTATGGATACTTAGTAATCTTTTGTTTCATACACTTAGCAGCCTGCTTTTGGTAACTTTATTACCACTTGATGTTATACATAAGCAGGGATTCTGCTTATATTCTATTTTTACAGCAGAACCCCTGCTCTTTACAAAGCAGTTTGCTATTACTTATGATTCTTTGTTTCCAATTTCATCCTTTTGTTTCCAGATACTTACCTCTTTCTGTCCTTTCGATTTCATACAGCTCGAGATATTTTTCAGGGACAGTATAAATTGGTATAATCTATATTTAGGTGTTTGATCCTGGTCTGTACTTCTGGATCACGCTTCACTAGGGGAACTCTAGGTTTCTATATGTTTCTTTTCATATGGAAAGGTTGATATACACACCGGCCCTTCTTCTATGTTACTGCAGTTGGCTATTTGTTTGCTGTTCACTTCAGATTATATTATGGCCATTATTACTATTTCTTAAATATCCACTGTATTTATCTACTCAGTAGAAGTATTTTGAAGCTGGAGTCTATATCCTGAATATGTGCTCTTTGTCCATGACTGTTCGATCAGTCTACTGTACCTAGGCAATTGGTGCTACCTCTATTTATCAATTATCTATTAAATTTGTTTATTATTTTTCCTGAGGTTTGCACCGTGCCTTTGATACATTTTAAATGTGTTTTATATATATTGCTCCACTGGGGTACTGGTTTTGTAGGGGCTTACTCTCTGGCTAGGAGAGTTTTCTCCCTCATTTCCTGTAATTTTTCTCTGTGTAGTATTTAGGGTTAAGCCCTGTTTGTACCCCTGTAACCCAACCTGGTGTATTTTTTGCCTGATTTTTCAGGTTATGAAAACACACTTCTTTTTCTTTATAAGCTAATAGCAGTCAGTGACCTTAAAGCGGGTGTTTCAGGCCTTCAGCGTGTGCCCTGCAGACCCCTGCCAGTGTACTTTGACAGTTGCCACTCATATCTGGTGTCTCTATAGCGTGCTTTTACAAAGAAAAAAAGTTTTCCAGTGTAAGCTAATAGCAGTCAGTGTCCTTAAAGCAGGTGTTTCAGGCCTTCAGCGTGTGCCCTGCAGACCCCTGCCAGTGTACTTTGACAGTTGCCACTCATATCTGGTGTCTCTATAGCGTGCTTTTACAAAGAAAAAAAGTTTTCCAGTGTAAGCTAATAGCAGTCAGTGTCCTTAAAGCGGGTGTGTCAGGCCTTCAGCGTGTGCTCTGCAGACCTCTGCCAGTGCACATTGCCACTTATTTCTGGTGTCACAATAGCGTGCATTTAAAAACCAAAACATTTTTTCACTGTTATAGATTGAATAGCAGTTAGTTGTCTTCAAGCGGGTGTGTCAGGCCTACAGTGTGTACTCTGCATACCTCTGCCATTGCACATTGCCACTCATATTTGGTCTCACAGTAGCTTGCACGCATAGTACCACTAATCCCTCAAAAAATGACAGGCAGAGGCCGGCCACCCCGCAGGGGCCATCGTGGTCGTGGTGCTGTGATTCCCTTTGGCCCTAGAATAATGCCCAGTTTTCAGAGGCCACGTACCCTGAACTTGAAAAGTTCTGAGGACATAGTTGACTGGCTAACACAGGACACCCAATCTTCTACAGCTTCCGCTCGGAACCTTGATGCACCATCCTCCTCCAGCTTAGCTTCAGGCACCTCTCAAGATACCACTCACCCGCCTGCCGCCACCACCAAAATTAGCACCACAGCCGCTTTACTTGGTATGTCATAGGAGTTATTCACACATCCATTTGAAGAAATGAGTGATGCGCAACCATTATTGCCAGAGGATGTAGATAACAGTGATATGTCTCAGGCAGGCAGCATTACACACGGACGTACGGTGTGATGATGATGATGTTGTACCCACTGCTGCTTCCTTTTCTGAGTTGTCAGATACAAGTGAAGCGGTTGATGATGACGATGCGTCCATGGATGTCACGTGGGTGCCCGCTCGGCAAGAAGAAGAACAGGGCGAAAGTTCAGATGGGGAGACAGAGAGGAGGAGGAGACGAGTTGGAAGCAGGGGGAGATCGTCGCAAGGAGCTAGTGGCACAGTCAGACAGCATGCATCGGCACCCGGGGTCAGCCCGACAGCATGCCAATCAACGCATGCTGTGTCCACCACCAGAATGCCGTCATCGCAGAGCTCAGCAGTGTGGAATTTTTTTGTGTGTCTGCCTCTGACAACAGCGATGCCATTTGCAACCTGTGCCAAAAGAAACTGAGTCGTGGGAGGTCCGAAACCCACCTAGGTACAACTGCTTTGCGTAGGCACATGATCTCACATCACAAACGCCTATGGGATCAACACATGAGTACAAGCAGCACGCCTACTCTAAGCCGCCATCCTCCTCCTGGTCCAGCATCTTCAGCCACGTCAACCACTGCTGTCCTTCTTGCCCCCTCTCAACCATCCGCCACTCCGTCTCCCGCCTTGAGCAGTTCCCGCTCATCTGCCCACAGTCATGTGTCTGTCAAGGACATGTTTGAGCGTAAGAAGCCAATGTCACCAAGTCACCCCCTTGCCCAGCGTCTGACAGCTGGCTTGTACGAACTATTAGCCCGCCAGCTTTTACCATACAATCTGGTTGAGTCTGAGGCGTTCAAAAAATTTGTAGCTATTGGGACACCGCAGTGGAAGGTACCCGGCCGGAATTTCTTTTCACAAAAGGCAATCCCCAACTTGTACTCGATTGTGCAAAAGGAAGTCATGGCATGTCTGGCACACAGTGTTGGGGCAAGGGTCCATCTGACCACTGATACCTGGTCTGCAAAGCATGGTCAGGGCAGGTATATCACCTACACTGCGCATTGGGTAAACCTGCTGACGGCTGACAAGCAAGGAATCGGGAAGATTTCTTGCACAGGGCGCCCAAAGGCCTAAGGCTGGCCCTGCGCATGGGTCAGTGGCTCTGCACCAGACTTCCCTCCAATTGATCAAAGTTAAAGGATTTCAAGTGGACTGATTACAATTACAGGGCCTCTAAAGAGTCCTGTATTGTTATTTGTCGTCACTACCTTCCCGCGTCGGGAAGATTTCTTGCACAGGGCGCCCAAAGGCCTAAGGCTGGCCCTGCGCATGGGTCAGTGGCTCTGCACCAGACTTCCCTCCAATTGATCAAAGTTAAAGGATTTCAAGTGGACTGATTACAATTACAGGGCCTCTAAAGAGTCCTGTATTGTTATTTGTCGTCACTACCTTCCCGCGTCGGGAAGATTTCTTGCACAGGGCGCCCAAAGGCCTAAGGCTGGCCCTGCGCATGGGTCAGTGGCTCTGCACCAGACTTCCCTCCAATTGATCAAAGTTAAAGGATTTCAAGTGGACTGATTACAATTACAGGGCCTCTAAAGAGTCCTGTATTGTTATTTGTCGTCACTACCTTCCCGCGTCGGGAAGATTTCTTGCACAGGGCGCCCAAAGGCCTAAGGCTGGCCCTGCGCATGGGTCAGTGGCTCTGCACCAGACTTCCCTCCAATTGATCAAAGTTAAAGGATTTCAAGTGGACTGATTACAATTACAGGGCCTCTAAAGAGTCCTGTATTGTTATTTGTCGTCACTACCTTCCCGCGTCGGGAAGATTTCTTGCACAGGGCGCCCAAAGGCCTAAGGCTGGCCCTGCGCATGGGTCAGTGGCTCTGCACCAGACTTCCCTCCAATTGATCAAAGTTAAAGGATTTCAAGTGGACTGATTACAATTACAGGGCCTCTATAGAGTCCTGTATTGTTATTTGTCGTCACTACCTTCCCGCGTCGGGAGTGGGTCATTTGCGCCCCTGCTGCCTTCCTTGCATGTGGTAGCTGTTTGTCAGGGATTTGTCAATCCATATCTGCCAAGTGACCCTATGTAGGGGTAACAGTCCCTATTCTGCTCTGTGTCAGTGTGTATCATGGTCTCTGTGGACAGGGAACAGTCTCTATTCTGCTCTGTGTCAGTGTGTATCAGGGGTTTTGAGGACAGGTGTCAATCCATATCTGCCAAGTGACCCTATGTATATCTGCTGTCAGTACGCAGGAAAAGTTTAAATATTTCTTGTTCTACGTTCTCTGCAACTCCACGCACCGACTCATCCAATACGTGAAGATCTGGGGTTTCTCTGACTCTCCTCAGTAGTGTATCAAACAGAGTCTGCACTGTGGTAACACGGACATCTTCAGGACATAACTCAACTATTTGCAGATAGGCAGTCTGCAGCTTCTCTTTTTCACCTGTTCTCTTCTTTCTCTTATGCGTGGTCTTGTCTATATGCAGGTGGTCTCTTGCCTTTCTTTTAACCAATTCGTTCCTTCCATATGGTTTCAAAAGATCTCTGGCATCATTACTTTCAACGCAAATAACGTCATCATAGTTAGTCTCCTCATTATTCACCGGGAAGAGAGTGTTTGCACTGACTACCCACAGCATGCTCTTGCCATTGCCTACTCCACCTTCAACGACAGGGTGCAAGTCCCAAGGAGAAGGATCATTCACTTTATTATCTGTCTTTATTTCACAAGTAGTGCCTGGAACATCCTCATGGGTCACAAGATGTAAATCTGGACTAATGTCAACCCCAGGGTCTGGAAAATCTAAAGAGTCCTGTATTGTTATTTGTCGTCACTACCTTCCCGCGTCGGGAGTGGGTCATTTGCGCCCCTGCTGCCTTCCTTGCATGTGGTAGCTGTTTGTCAGGGATTTGTCAATCCATATCTGCCAAGTGACCCTATGTAGGGGGAACAGTCTCTATTCTGCTCTGTGTCAGTGTGTATCAGGGATCATTAGGATAGGTGTCAATCCATATCTGCCAAGTGACCCTATGTAGGGGGAACAGTCTCTATTCTGCTCTGTGTCAGTGTGTATCAGGGATCATTAGGATAGGTGTCAATCCATATCTGCCAAGTGACCCTATGTAGGAGGAACAGTCCCTATTCTGCTCTGTGTCAGTGTGTATCAGTGGTTTTGAGGACAGGTGTCAATCCATATCTGCCAAGTGACCCTATGTAGGGGGAACAGTCCCTATTCTGCTCTGTATCAGTGTGTATCAGGGGTTTTGAGGACAGGTGTCAATCCATATCTGCCAAGTGACCCTATGTAGGGGGAACAGTCTCTATTCTGCTCTGTGTCAGTGTGTATCAGGGATCATTAGGATAGGTGTCAATTCCATATCTGCCAAGTGACCCTATGTAGGGGGAACAGTCTCTATTCTGCTCTGTGTCAGTGTGTATCAGGGATCATTAGGATAGGTGTCAATCCATATCTGCCAAGTGACCCTATGTAGGAGGAACAGTCCCTATTCTGCTCTGTGTCAC
Source organism: Pelobates fuscus (assembly GCF_036172605.1). Lineage (NCBI taxonomy): Eukaryota > Metazoa > Chordata > Amphibia > Anura > Pelobatidae > Pelobates > Pelobates fuscus. The sequence continues at coordinate 246,673,762 of NC_086320.1, forward strand.
TGTGTATCAGGGATCATTAGGATAGGTGTCAATCCATATCTGCCAAGTGACCCTATGTAGGGGGAACAGTCCCTATTCTGCTCTGTGTCAGTGTGTATCAGGGGTTTTGAGGACAGGTGTCAATCCATATCTGCCAAGTGACCCTATGTAGGGGGAACAGTATCTATTCTGCTCTGTGTCAGTGTGTATCATGGTCTCTGTGGACGGTGAACAGTCTCTATTCTGCTCTGTGTCAGTGTGTATCATGGTCTCTGTGGACAGGGAACAGTCTCTATTCTGCTCTGTGTCAGTGTGTATCAGGGGTTTTGAGGACAGGTGTCAATCCAGATCTGCCAAGTGACCCTGTGTAGGGGGAACAGTCTCTATTCTGCTCTGTGTCAGTGTGTATCAGGGGTTTTGAGGACAGGTGTCAATCCATATCTGCCAAGTGACCCTATGTAGGGGGAACAGTCCCTATTCTGCTCTGTGTCAGTGTGTATCAGGGGTTTTGAAGACAGGTGTCAATCCATATCTGCCAAGTGACCCTATGTAGGGGGAACAGTCTCTATTCTGCTCTGTGTCAGTGTGTATCAGGGCTGGGCTTTGAGGACAGGTTTCAATGTTAGGTGATTTCTGCCCTTTATGGATTAAAAGCAGACTCTGCATCAACTGTGCAATTTTCCATGGGAATTTTGCCATGGATCCCCCTCTGGCATGCCACAGTCCAGGTGTTAGTCCCCTTGAAACAACTTTTCCATCACTTTTGTGGCCAGAAACAGTCCCTGTGGGTTTTAAAATGTGCCTGCCCATTGAAATTCCGGGTTCGCGACTACACTATGCCACAGTCAAGGTGTTAGTCCCCTTGAAACAACTTTTCCATCACTTTTGTGGCCAGAAACAGTCCCTGTGGGTTTTAAAATGTGCCTGCCCATTGAAGTCAATGGCAGTTCGTACAGTTCGCCGGTTCGCGATAGTTCCCGTTCGCCGTTCGCGAACCGAAAATTTTGTGTTCGCGACATCACTATTTATTATACATTATCCCCCATAGTCATTTATCATTGGACCTAGGCAGCATGATGTCTTAGGCCGGCCCAGAGAGTGAGTGAGTGAATAATATAATATATATCTTCAGAAACATATTAGTAATATATGTAGATCGGGTTCATGCAAATTTGCAAAGCCAAACTTTTAAAAGCTTTCCTCATTTCTTTCTCTGGATGAGGAATATATCGGTTGTAGACTGAGGATTTCCATCTGCCCAATCTTTTAATAATATGCACTGGAGTGTCAGTGTTGAAGGAGACCGAAGCTGCCCCTATTCTAAATGAAAGACCCGAGACATGGATACAACCCAATCTTAGGAGTAGTGTTCTGATGTAGAAGATGAATTTAGCCGTAGTCAGAGGGATTCAGTGAGAGTAGTGGTGAAATGTGTGTGGCATGACTGAGTGTGGGTAAGTAAGAGTCAAGTATTTTAACTGGGCACTAGTTCTAGGTGGGATAAAGTGGTATAGCGTATGAATGATTAGTTCTGTTCGTTTTAGAGGTTTGTAGAGAAAGTATATAGTGATCATGATTTTTAGCGATATCCAAAAATTTTAAGGTGGTCCCAGTGCCACCACTCATATCTGGTGTCACAATAGCTTGCATTTAAAAAAAACAAAACTTTTTTGACTGTAATATAATAGCAGTCAGTTTCCTTCACACGTGTGCATTTCAGGGCCTGCCAGGGCACAGTGTCACACCAGTGCAACTCATATCTGGTGTAACAGTAGTGTACATTTAAAAAAAAAAAATACAGGGGGCTTGTTTTCACCTTTCGGGGACCCTTGGTGTTGTACGTGGCTGGGTGGAGGAAGAGACCTTCAATTACATCAGTGAGGACAAGGAACTGGACATGGCTTGCTTGGTATCCAACCTTGTGCAAATTTGGAGTTTGCGGTTGTGCAAATGGACTGTTTGCGGTTGTTTGCGGTGCGTTAGACGGGGAGTTTGGTCTGTCACTGTGAAGCGGGCGTAACCCTTACACTACCTGATCGATACAACATCATACCTGATGTTTTAAAGCACGTTATTCCAAACAATTTAGGAATGTTAGGTGATTTCTGCCCTTTATGGATTAAAACCAGACTCTGCATTAACTATGTAATTTTCCATGGGAGTTTTGCCATGGATCACCCTCTGGCATGCCACAGTCCAGGTGTTAGTCCCCTTGAAACAACTTTTCCATCACTATTGTGGAAAGAGAAAGAGAAAGAGTCCCTGTGGGTTTTAGAATTCGCCTGCCTATTGAACTCTATGGCGGTTCGCCGGGTTCGCCCGTTCGCGAACATTTGCGGAAGTTCGCGTTCGCCATTCGCGAACGGAAAGTTTTATGTTCGCGACATCACTACCCCCTCGGTACTAAAACCATTCACAGAAAACTGAACAAAAAGAAAATATGGGTCACGGGAAGGTACATTCTCTAAATTAGGGCCTAGTATTATGTAAACAGAGAAGAGAGTTCCAACAAGTAGGGACCACAATTAAAGAGAACCCCTTAATAATGTAATCTACATAGATAATAGTTCTAAATTTAGGAGGTTAGAAATAGAAAAACACATATTCAATAACCATTAATATTACACCTTGTGCATACATATACAGGGAGAGACCATATTAAAAATATACTGTGTGTATATATATTACCACCTTCAAACTCCCAATGCCGTTTATTATATGAATATTTTTTTATTTGTGCTAGGATGTGTGCAGAGTGGTATATCACCTAAATGCAGCGCTGTATCTAGTGCAAGGCTGACCAGGCATTTGGGGGCAGCTTTTATGCCGCCACCCACCAAATACCCCGACAGATGCCTGGTCACCCTCTTGTCCTGGGGTGCTCAAGAAGTGGCCAGCTGGGGTTTGTTTTAAAGCCTTCCCCCACTGGTGATGATGAATGGCATATGAAGTACAGATGGAAGCCTATAGTTTAAACAGTTTAGGCTGTCAGTTGATCAAATTCCTATTTGCTGCTTAAAACACAGGCCTGCAGCTATTCAGGTAAGTAGATTGGTAATTCGGATTACAACTAGTATAGACACCTGGATTTATTTTCTTTCAGTGATTTCCAGTTGCTTACATTAGGCTTCCATCTAACAAATATGTCACATTTAGGAGGTTTGTGTGGTGAGCATTTAGTTAAGTTTATACATGCAAGGATGCATTTTACAAAATCAGTGCTGATAATGCAAGGAGGTTTTGTGCAAAAGAGTGCTGATAATGGATATCCTGGCTGTATAAAGTCTGCCTGAATTCCACAGAACTGAAGACAGAAAAGAGGCCAAAACATGGTAAGAAAAAGCTTTCCTGTATATGACCGGTTTTAAAACATGACTTTAAGTACACTGTAGCGGAACCCCTTTTTGGCTGTCCCATCTGTAACAGATCCCCCTGTTTTGCATTTGATCTGCAATCTATGTTGCATCAGTCACCTACCATGTTACCTGGGAACCTCTACCCTTTGTTTTATTGCCATCATCCACCTTGCCTTGCACTTAAAGACAAAAACTGTTTCTGGCCCTTTAATTGTGTTGTGCAAAGAATGGGTACGTTTTATATGGCACTTCGGATACAGCCGAAGTGCCGAAGTAGTCGAAGTGGCCGCCATTAGACAATCGAAGATGTGGCGACGGCCATTTTAATGCAGTCGAACGCGGTCAGTCGTGTGTGCCGTCAAATCCCTGGAACGGAAATCGGCCACACATCTGAACGAACACCGCTGACCTGTACCTTCCCCTACCCTTCGACACCACGGCTGGAGACTAAGTCCCGTTCGAAGATTCGAACACCCGTTCGATTGGGACTTTGTCATCTTTTTCATGGGAAATAGACTGCAGCTCGACTAACGACCACCGCAGAAGTTTAACCCCGTTCTACTTCGACACTTCGACAGAAGTCGAAGTGCGTATGACTATTCGAACGCCGCCTTCGGATGGGACTTTATCAATTTTCAAGGCAGAAATAGACCGACCACACAGCCTGAATCTGTGGAACTGTTTTGGGCATGCAAACAGGTGTGCGGTCGGTCCAAAGAGACTTTTTCAATATCTCTGGAACCACTGAACGGATTTGTACGAATTTTTAATATGTTTTTCCCCAAGTTGTGTGGTTCATAAAAATAAAAGTTTTATTCCTGCGTGATACAAAATCATAAAGTTATAAAATTGTATAAAAATGTTTACGTTTTAGCTTGGAGATAATTGAGGAGATACAGTAAGAAACTCAATTATCTCCCAAGCAGAGGGGAGGGAATATGTGGGATGTAACCGTTGTCTGGTTGGTGAATGCCTAATTGCCTGTGGGCGTCTCCCGTGCAGGGGAGCACTGCATAAAAGTAGAGTACCTGCCATTAAACATCAGTTCTACTTTACCCTCAATCTAGAGTCCTGTCTCTTATTGGGGGAATTGCTATATCACCACAAGGGATTGCTATGCTCTGCATGCTCCCTTGGATAATCACTACTAAGCTCTTTTAAGAGCTTATTCCTGCTTTGCTCTGAAGGAAGAGAGGTTTGGCCTGCAGTGGTTGTGGTGTCGGCTAGAGTGCTTGGAATCCTCAAGAAGCGCTAGGAGCATCCACCAACGGAGGTACCCAGTCGGGGTGCTAGGTGATCCTTTACAGCGGTAGCTAACTGGCCCACACCCCTCACTAAGACCCAGGTACTAGCTTAATTGAGGAGATACAGTAAGAAACTCAATGATCTCCCAAGCAGAGGGGAGGGAATATGTGGGATGTAACCGTTGTCTGGTTGGTGAATGCCTAATTGCCTGTGGGCATCTCCCTTGCAGGGGAGCACTGCATAAAAGCAGAGTACCTGCCATTAAACATCAGTTCTACTCCTGATAGTGCGTGTCGTCCAGTGATTGGGAAAGGTGATGGTGTTATCGGCAAATGCAAATATTACAAGTTTTAGAATGAAATGTTGTATTTCTTAAACTGTGTACTTTGTCTTTAAGAGATATTGCAAATTGACAAGGTGTTAGAAATGGAACATATTGTTTTTCATAGATGTTTCTTTAAGCAATAACCTCAGTGCATAATATGTTTGCGCCATTTTGTCCCAGACGAATTATAAGAACAATAATGCATAAACAAGCTTCAAGGCTATACTACGACTCTTTCAGTACACAATATACTGTGGTAACCCCGCGTTAATGGAACTTCCCCAAATCCGGGAATCTCCCACGACTGTGCACTTATGTCTTAGTATAAACAACAGATAAGCTATTCAGACTTTAAGATGCCATCTTGAACTAAGTCTTTGCCAAATTAAGGGAGGTCTTAAATTGATTTAAAGTAGACAAGTTACTTTTTCATATATGAACTATGGTGACTCTTAAATGACGACACTTAAGGTATAAATAAGTGCACTTTTAAATGTTAACACACAGAGGAGAGACTTGGAGACAGACGCTGCTCCATCTTAAAATGACTGAGAGGCTGACATGTTCAGAAGGGTATGTTAACCTATTAATGATGTTTGCAAGCGTTTAATTTCATCTTATAAACTCTGCTATAATGGATTTGATATGTCTATATTTATATTTTTATATAATAAATATCTAAAAGACAAACTCTATTGCTTCCAAGACAATCCTTATTTTATATTGTATTCTCAATTATTTATATATGTTAAATAGAGGATCTCTTACTAACTATATAAAATTATGGCTAAGATATCTGTATGGTTAGCCCTACTAAGTTCTATGCTTTAAGACATTATAGTGGTAAATAAGGGAACCGCCAGCGGTTACAATGGGATATTATTGGATTTTATTGCTGACTGTGCTGGATACTCTCTGGGATTTATTACTTGTTCCTGCATCCTCTGGAAATATTGGTGGAGTTAAGCTGTGAGAAATCAGCTCTCCGCTACATACACACAGACACTTGTTTCTATCAAGGCATGTGGCATTGATTGCTGTTATAGCAAATAAGCATGTTTTTTCAACGAGTGGAATAAAAAATATTGTTTGAATCTTCTTGCTTATCTGTATCAGCATATGAGACCAAAATAGTGTCTCTGTATGTACTGGTGTAAAGACACAACATCAGTATATGTGATTGCTATTATATCTGTACATAAATTTGTTTGAAGCACAGCATTAGTATGTTTCCACTATATGCTCTATGTATGAATTGGTCTGAAGACTCAACCTCAGTGTGTGTGTCCAGTATATGCTCTATGTATGAGTTACTATGAGGACACAGCCAAGGTATATGTATCCACTATATGGTCTATGTATGAGTTGTCTGAAGATTCGGCCTTAGTGTGTGTGTCCATTATATGCTCTACGTATGAGTTAACAGAGTCCCAACAAGTAGGGAACACAATAAAATAGAACACCTTAAGAATGTAATCTATATAGATAATAGTGCTAACAAAAATACTGTGACAAACTCCCCTCTCCAAGTAAGTTTACCACGAGCTCCTGGAGGAACCTGCTTGCCAGCCTCCTGCCCACAGACTATGGTGTAATGGATCCCTTCTGTTGACGGATGCTCCTAGCGCTACCTGAGGACTCCAAGCACTGCAGACGACACCACAACCATTGCAGACTCCACAGCCGCCGTAGCTTAACTGGAGCCGCACCGTCTTCCTTCCACCCTGTATGAACCTCCAGCATCCAGGACCGTGTGGGGAAGACCTCAACAAACTCTCAAAAGAGCTAAGTGATTAAAGCTCAAGGGAGTATGCAGAGCATAGCAATCCCCAGTGTGATATAGCAGTTCCCTCCAATAACGTGACAAGGCTACGTATTGAGGGTCAAGAAGAACTCTGATGTTTAATGACAGGGACTCTGCTTTTATGCAGTGCTCCCCTGCAAGGGAGACGCTCACAGACAATTAGGCATTAACCAATCAGATATCAGCTACATCCCACAAATTCCCTCCCCTCTGCTTGAGAGATAATTGAGTTTCTTACTGTATCTACTCAATTATCTCTAAGCTGAAAAATCATACTTTTTATGCATTTTAATAACTTTCTCATTTTACATAGTACATGAATAAAACTTACATTTTTATGAACAACATAACTTGTGGAACACCATATTCAAAATTCGTGATAATCCGTCTAGTGGTTCCAGAAATATTAAAAAAGTCTATTTGGACCGACCGCACGCCTGTTTGCATGCCCAAAACAGTTCCACAGATTCAGGCTGTGCGGTCCGTCTATTTCTGCCCTGAAAATAACAAAGTCCCATCCGAAGGTGGCGTTTGAATCGTCGAACTCACTTTGATTTTTGTCGAAGTATCGAAGTGGAACCGGGGGCGCGTTTTAGCAGTGTTCAATAGTCTAATGTAGGTCTATTTTACGCCAAAATGACAAAGTCCCGTTCGAACGTGTGTTCGAATCTTCGAACGGGACTTAGTCTCCAGCCGCAGTGTCGAAGGGCAGGGGAAGGTACAGGTCAGCGGTATTCGTTCAAATGTGTGGCCGATTTCCGTTCCAGGGATTTGACGGCACACACCGCTGACCGCGTTCGACTGCATTAAAATGGCCGCCGCCACGTGCTCGACTGTCTAATGGTGGCCACTTCGACTGCTTCGGCACTTCGACTGCATCTGAAGTGCCAGTTTAAAAGTACAAACCCTTTCTTTGCACAACACAGTTAAAGGGCCAGAAACAGTATATAAAAATCTATTATGCCCAAATGCAGTTCTTAAAGGGCAATACATTCCAGTGCCATAGTCGCAGGGCAGGAGGCTAGCGATCAGTCCTCGCCAATGCCCAGTGGCAAATGTCAGTTTGTCGCATATGGCCCCTGCAGGGAAACCTGTAAAAGACTACCAACCTTGACCAACTGTTAGCACTGATTTCCTTGGAACTGTTTTGGGCATGGGGCCATGCTTGCGGTCCGTCAAAACTATGACTTCCGGGAAATTCCTGAACCCCTGAACTGGTCTGGGTGATTTTTGGATATGTTGTTCACCCATATCGGGGGTTTTGTGTGTTTTTAAGGTACTTTTTGGGGTTTCATAAAATTGTATGTTTTTTCTGTGCTTGGAGATAATTGTAGATTATACTAGCTTTAGTGTAACTATAATCTTAATTTTATTAATGACAGGAGGTGAATATTTGCTTAAGTCTCTCTTTACTAGAACTCCACAGCAGCACATTAACATAAGGCATCTAGAAAAGGCTCCTCCCAACCAACCATTTCCTCTTTCACGCTGCGACAACATAAGGTACACAAAAATGCCAATAAACTAATTAAATGAAGAAAACCTAACACAACGATGAATGCCGTCTGTAAGAAGACTTCGAATAAAGGATGGGATTTTGATCTTCATCCAGCAAAACCGTCGATTCGACGAAATGTAGTCGAACCATTACACTGAAATGACATAAACAGAGTCGAAAAACACTGATTAGTGAATGAAATGTACTGAGAAAACATAAATCCCACAGTACAGTACTAATAGTACAAAAACATAAAACCCAGTATAACTACCGACAATACAAATAGAACAGACACCTCCCCCGACATCACCCCAGACTACCAACTCTAGCCCAGGTGACCCGACAACCAGCAGAAAAACAATCAAGCAATCAATCCAAACAAAGGGAGGGAAAGAAAAACTGGGTGGGAAATATTCGCCTCCTGTCATTAATACAATTAAGATTATAGTTATACTAAAGCTAGTATAATCTACAATTTTATAACATGACAGGAGGCTTCATATTTGCTGTTTTAACGCTCCGACAGCAAAGCCAAAGAAGCATGGTCCGACGGTCTAAAGTAAAATTGTCGGAAAGTCTCTTCATGGGACCAGTCCGCCGAATGCAAAATGTCTCGAAGAGGCCTGCCAAGAAACCCCCCGGAAGCTGCAGCGCCTCTAACCGAATGCGCTCTGAAGGTCGCATTCACCCCCACCAGTGTCAATAACCATCTAAATCAGCGAGCCAGGGTAGGGGACGAGACCGGCTTGTGGGATCTCACGTACTCACAACTGTCCAGAAAGAGAAGAGCGAAGTGGAGCGGTAACCGCTACATAGCGAGCCAGTGTCTTCGCCACACAGAGTTTAGGCGAATTCTTGAAGTAAGGATACAACACAGCCGTCGGATCCGACTTGGTACATCTAATGACCTTGAAGGAGACCCCCTCTGGTGAGAATGTGAAAGCGTCGACATCGAAGGCCCGGACATCAGAAACACATCGGAGCGATACCAGACACAACAAGAGGGCAAATTTCGCTGAAAGATGGTGAAGGGAAAGGTCATGGTTATCTGGCCATTCCTGAAGAAACGCTAAAACCATACGTACGTCCCAGAGGGAAGAGTACTTAGGCGCTGGAGGACACGCCAGCCGCATCCCACGCAGTCTGCAGACCAGTGGATCCTGGCCGATGGGAAAACCTCTATGCGGGACATGTGCTGCTGAGATAGCTGACCTAACCACGTTAACCGAACGGTACGACCGTCCCAAATCAAAGAGGTGAGACAAGAAATTCAGCACACTGGTTACAGGGCTTGTAAAGGGCTTGTAAAGGGATCGGTAACGACACCAGGAACCCCATGCTGAGAGATAACATCTCCTCGTCCCGGGAGCCCAGGAATCCCAGAGAAGGTCCCTAGCCAATTGCGATAACGCCTCGACATTCCAGGCACCCCTGAAAGAGTCCAGGCCACCAAGAGTATGTGGCCGTCCCTCACTAGGGGGTGAGAATTGCCTCGGGAGTCCGAGAGGAGCATTCGAGAGGACGGTAAGAGAAGAGGATCCCGACAGGAAAGATCCAGAAGCTCCGGGAACCAGGCTTGACTCTGCCATTGCGGAGTCAGCAACACTAAGGACACACGTTGACGTCGAAATTGTAGTAATACCCGGGGAATCATGGCGAACGGAGGAAACGCATATACTCCCTGCGAAGGCCACACCTGGAGAAACGCGACCACCGCTGCGAACGCTGGGTCCGGGAGCCAACTGAAGTACGTCTGGGTCTGCTGGTTCGTCCTGGAGATGAATAAATCCACTGTGAACGGACCCCTGCAACACTCGAGTTTGAGGAAGATGGGTCGAAAGAGCCTCCAGTCACTGGCATCCCTCCAATGTCTGGAGAACCAATCCGCCGTCAGGTTCGACTCCCCTGGAAGATATTCCGCTTGTAAGATGATGTTGCGTTGGAAGCAGAAGCTGTAAATCTCCTTCGTCACCTTCGCTAGAGTTCTAGACCGAGCGCCCCCCAATCGGTTAATATATTGCACCGCTGAGACATTGTCCATCCGAAGGAGGACGCAGCAGTCTGACAGGTGGTTTGCCAGGCTCCGAATCGCAAATGAACCCGCAATCAACTCCAGGCAATTGATGTGGAACTCCGATTCCTTGTCCGACCATGGGCCACCCGTGGACCCAGTCGCGCACCTGGCACTCCAACCCCATAGACTCACATCTGATTCCAGCACGAAATCCGGGGTTGGCCCAAATATCGCCTTGCCGTTCCAGGCAGACATGTGCAGTAGCCACCAGTGCAGTTCGGTCTTCACGTCCGGGGACAGTGAAATCATCTGGTCGTAAGAGGGCCTCTTGAGTAGAAAATGAGCCTTCAGCCGTTGCATGGCCCTGTAGTGTAGTGGGCCCGGGTATATTGCATGTATCGAGGCTGAGAGGAGACCCACCATGCGAGCTAACATTCGAAGGGGAATCCGGTCTTGCCGTAGCATCCGTTTTATCTCCTTACGAATAGTTGCCAGCTTTGCCAAAGGCAGGCAGAGAAGGCATTCCTTCGCATCGACCTCGAAACCCAAGTACTCCACTGTCTGGGAAGGTTCCAAAGCCGATTTCTTCAGATTGACTACGAATCCCAGGTGCTCCAATAAGGAGATCGCAGAGCGTGTTTGATATCTGAGCCTGGAGGTATCTTCAAGATCAGCAAGTCATCCAGATATATTATGCAGCAAATGCCCTCTGACCTGAATCGGGCGACCACTGGCTTCAGAAGCTTGGTGAAGCACCAAGGGGCCGAGCTGAGGCCGAACGGGAGGCATGTGAATTGGTATGGAAAGCCCTTCCAGGTGAAGCGGAGGAATCTGCAACAGTCCTTGTCCACCGGGACAGAGAGGTAAGCATCCTTCAGGTCCAGTCTTGTGAACCAGTCTCCTGGTCAGAGATGGTCCTGAAGGAGATGAATGCCCTCCATCTTGAAGTGGTTGTAGAAAACGAAGGTGTTCAATTCCCGTAAATTGATCACTGGGCGGAACTCTCCTGACTTCTTCTTCACTAGGTAAATCGAGCTGAAGAAATCCCCCCAAATCCGGGGCTCGCTGGACAGCGCCTTTGGCAAGCAGAGCCCGAACTTCCGTATCTATCAAGGACTGTTGATCTCTTGCGATGATGGGGACTCTTGGAGGACCAACCTGCGTCGGTGGGGGAATGGAAATCTATGACATAATCCCGTACCGTCCGAAGGACCCAAACATCTGAAGATACCTCCCGCCACCTGTCTCTGCAGTGAAACAATCTGCCTGCATGCAATAGAGAGGAAATGAAAGTGGCAGGAGTAGTACTCACCCGTAGGAAATCTTGCCCGTCCTCTGGCACGGTATCCACGACCTCTATCCGCCCTCCGAGTGTAGGGGGGTCTGGGCTGGTACGATGGAAAAAAAGGATTGGCCACGGGATCTGTGGGGGCCCGAAGACCAGCTGCGGTTGGCAAAACGAACCCGCTGTCGTCCAGCCCTTCCAAAAACACGGGATGATTGTGAGCAAAACACCTTCTTTATAGAGGACCTTCTTTATAGATTGACGTGTTTCTGTAGCTCCTTAATGAAAGGTTCCCCGAACAGTAGGCTTTTAGCCAGGGGGCCCAATTCTTTGGACCCCAGCTCCGATAGTTTGTTGTCCATACGGAACAGAGCCGTCTTCCTGCGTTCAGTGCAGAGAGCCACATTAGCATTGCCTAGCAGGCAGATGAAACGCAGTGCCCAGTCCCGCATAATGGCTGGGTCCAGGCTCGTACCCTCCATGTAGGCCTCGTCTGCCAGGGCCAACATCCTGCACAGGGGGCCCAGCATATACAGTTGTTTATCCTGCGCTGAGTGGAGGCTACGTTCCACCCCTTTCTTGGGGTCCCGACCCGTACGATTCAAATATGAGGCCACCATGGGACCAAAATCCGGGGTCGCTGCCACCTTGTCTGGCAGGACGGGTCTGGGGCATTCCGCCCGCAGTTTCTTGTGGGCCTCCCCTTCCAAAGGTCTACGGACCCAGTAGTGCACGAACAGTGACCATTCTGAGGATCTGGGGTGCCGGATAGACCGAGGGTCAAACAGAGGTTCTCCTGTAGCATCTAGAAAGGTGTCGTTCTCCTGGCGCATAATCATCCTCCCAGCGCCAACCGGGGCCATCACCACGGTCCTCGTCCCAATCATCTTCCTCCTCTAAAGGAGATTGGTCTGCCCGCCACTCATCCAGCACGGCCATAGTAGGGGGGGTAAGGAGGCCTCCTCCCATGCGCCTGATAGACAGCAGCGCCTGGCCAGCGAGGTTGATAACCTCGAACCTTGCCGCTTCACCGGAGCCTTGCCTTTCCGGGAGCGTGGTTCAGGGCCTTCACCCTTCCAATAGCACATTTTCGCACTTGCCTGCTCTCTTTCTTGAGAGTCTGACTCAGCCAAGTCGTCTGCCAAGCGTGGGGTTCCTCTCACACCCCTGTCTGGTTGAGACTGAGAGAGAGCCCTAGCCAGGGCTTTCTCCACAGAGGTGGTCACCGCCGCATTAATCAATGCCTGCAAATTCTGCTCCTGTGCAGAGGCCTCCATAATGTCCGAGATGATGGTACGTTATACCTAAGGAAATAGAGAACAGGTATCACTAGCAGGCAGTAGGGGCCGCGCCCCTAGTTTTGGCAGAGGCAAGCAGGAAACGCATGCAGGCTCAACAAACAGGGGTCCAGGGAATGAAGCCGCCAGGCCAGTATCATGTGTAGTATGGCACAGACAGCGCAGGCCAAATCATGGGGCACAGACAAAGCAGGCCAATCAAGGGGCACAGACAAAGCTGGCGAATCATAGGGGCATGGGTAGCACCGGCCCAGTGATATATGGAGGCAGGAAATCCTTAAAGATGGCATGCAGCTATATCTTGACATATAGGGTATGCAGGGTAAAGCCGAAACAGGACCCCCAGATAAGTCCAAGGATGGTGGGGTGTAGCGTAATCACATAGGGTCACATGCAGGATGATGCAAATTTAATGCAGAAAACAATCCTCGAGTAATCCAGGCAGCATGCAGTAGAGCAAGCCGAGAATGGCACAGAAAAGCATGTACTGCAAAGAAATGAAGTGGGCAGTGATGCAGACAACTGCATTACAGTGCAACATGCGCTGAGACAGGAGAACATGCACCTAAAGCAGAAAATACTTGAAAAATACTTGAAAATATTCCCCCACTAGGGGAAATGGGCAAAAAGACTGGGCAGCCCTAATATTGGAAAAAGGGGCCCTGCACCTTTAAACGCCTAGCTACCCGCGTCAGGCACAGCCCAGAGCCGCGCACCACGGGTCCAACCACGTGGTCGTGGGGGAAGGGCGCTCGGGATCAGAAGCTCCCCCGTAACAATGAGGCTCCCTGTTCCTACCCCACGCCGCCTGCGAAGAGCAGAATGCGAGCGGCGTTGCGGGTGGGACAGGGAGGCAGGAGATAATTCCCGCTCGGCGGAAAATGCCGGCGGGCGGGAATCTACACGTGGGGCTGCCGGAGTCTTACTCCGTGGTCCCGGCAGTCGGATGACCGCTTCTCGGCGACCGTCCACAGCTGCACGAAAAACAGAGGCAGAAAAAAGGAAAATAGAAACATAAGCAATCAAAAAACATAAATTTTTACTTACCGTAAATTTATTTTTCCTGAAGATTAGAGGCAGTGCTTATACCAATGGGATTTCATCTAGAGGGATAACACAGGCAGGCAATCTCCAAAACGTTTCAAGGACCTCCCCCAATTAACCTTTGGCCTTATAAATAGCTTCCTATCCAAGACATCCCCAGAAAATACAAAAGCCGAACAACCGTACCACTCAGACTATGAACAATTTTTGGGGGGAAAGTAAGCACTGCCTCTAATCTTCAGGAAAAATAAATTTACGGTATGTAAAAATTTATGTTTTTCCCTTCAGGTTAGAGGCAGTGCTTATACCAATGGGAACTACAAAAGCAATCCTTTAGGGCGGGACTCAAATCTCACTGCAAAAAATCTGCAACCAAAGTTGCATCTACCAAGAACAACAGACCAAAGCGAGTGAAGAGATCACCTTGTGGCTGTTATGAAAACGAGAGAACATATAGCAGAAGCCCTCAGGCAACCGATCTGAACATAACTGATCGAAGGAGCTTCAAAGGCGTTAGATGAGAAAACTCTAACGAATGCAGACATTTAAGGCAACGTAGACGAAAACTAAACGCCCAGGCAGTGGAATTAGACCTCCAAGACCCCAGAACGCTGTTGGGAAAAGTTAGAAAAATAGTGTTAGATGGAAGATTGAGAAAAATTAACGAATCCAACTTAACTCCACTTTCTCCTGCTGAAAACAGAAACTTGAAGTCCTTTCCAAAATAATTTGGGCGACTATCCCCAAAGACCAAGACTGAAGACTCAAATCAGCAGAGTAAAAAACCCCAAAAGAAGATCCCTTGCGGAAAAGATTCCCTGAAGATAGGAACAAACCACAAAGAGCCTAGCAGATACTGGTGATCTGGAGACCAACCTCTGAAAATCAACTGAAAACCAAAATTCGACCTAGAGGGCTCTGGCTTTAAACCATACGCAAAGCCCATCCGAAGAAAAAAGAAGAGGTTAAAACTTTGAAGCGGACGTCTGTTTTTCTAAGGACCAATATCTTAAAAACAACACCTTCCATACTTGGAATACATCTTGGAACAACGAAAAAGTTGTTTATAGTAAAAGAACTTGTCAATAATTTCCAGAGACAAAACCTTATCCTTCAGTATCTGGTATACATAAACCAGGTCGTCAGATTGAATTACAACAATTTTGAGAAGCGGTACCCTTGAGAATACCAGGATGCCTATTTACAGTTAAGGTCCCCAAAGATACCTGCAGAACATTTTTGATGAATGGTGAAACAGCTACTTGCCACCAAGGGAGGAAGACTATCCATCTCACCTTTTCCATCCAATAGGATCTTGGGGAATAGGGAACCAGGAGGAAACTATAGGTTAGACTGGAATTCCCAAGAAAGAAAAGGAAACCAAAGCTTACGGCTCTGTCCAAGCTTGCCCAATGAAACACTTAATGCTGTTTGATCTAGAAGTCCCAGTTCCACAACAGGAAAATCAAATTCTTACTATAGTTTGAGTGAAGATTAAGGAGTCTGAACCAATGTTGTATTAAATGTGGACTACTCAATGCTACAGCTAAACAGAGGAATATTAAGTTCTATGCATAAGTGAACAGATCTATGAAAACTAATCCAAGCAAATCCAGGAACAAGATTTTTCAAACAAGATGACCTTGTTTGTACATAATTGCTACCGATGTAGAACCATCTGACCAGATCCAGATAAGATAATACCTGGTCTTTATCTGAAAGGCAACGAGCTATCCAGATAGCCTTCGGTCCTATGTAGTCGGATAAGATTTTACAAATTATCTCAGCTAATTTCCCTATCTCCCTATGAGAACCTAGCTGAGACCTGAAGCATCAGTCGTAAAATTTTGGACGATCGATTTGAGAACTAGAACAAAATGTAAGAACCATCTGGCATCCTTTATTTCTGCCTGTTTCAGAAAGGAATGACAGAAGAATAGGATTTTACTGCAAAATCTTATTAGTAACCATATCTGGCCACTGAAGGACCTGTAAACAGTGCTATACCTAAAGATAGTGATGTACCGAACTGTCCGCCGGCGAACAGTTCCCGGCGAACTTAGCGTGTTCGCGTTCGCCGCGGCGGGCGGACACATGCGCAGTTCGATCCGCCCCCTATTTGTCATCATTGGGCAAACTTTGACCCTGTGCCTCTCGGTCAGCAGACACATTCCAGCCAATCAGCAGCACTCCCTCCCTTCCACACCCTCCAACCTCCCTCCCAGCATCCATTTTAGATTCATTCTGAAGCTGCATGCTTAGTGAGAGGAGGGAAAGTTTATCTGCTGCTGATTAGATAGGGAAATTGATAGCTAGGCTAGGTTATTCAGTGTCCACTACAATCCTGAAGGACTCATCTGATCTCTGCTGTAAGGACAGCACCCCAAAAAGCCCTTTTTAGGGCTAGAACATTAGGCTGTTTTTTTTTTTTCCCTGTGTAATGTAATTGCAGGTGCCTGCCTGCCAGCTTCTGTGTGAGGTCCCCATTGGATACTGTGCCTACTTGCCCAGTGCCACCACTCATATCTGTTTTTACAATAGGTTAAGCTTTAGATTTAAAATAAATACTTTTTTTTCACTGTAATAGAATAGCAGTTGCCTGCCTGCCAGCTTCTGTGTGAGGTTCACATTGGATACTGTGCCCACTTGCCCAGTGCCACCACTCATATCTGTTTGTACAATAGGTTAAGCTTTAGATTTAAAATAAATAATATTTTTTCACTGTAATAGAAGAGCAGTTGCCTGCCTGCCAGCTTCTGTGTGAGGTTCACATTGGATACTGTGCCCACTTGCCCAGTGCCACCACTCATATCTGTTTTTACAATAGCTTAAGCTTTAGATTTAAAAAAAAATTTCACTGTAATAGAAGAGCAGTTAGTTGTCTGCAAGCGTCTGGGTGTCAGGCCTCCTTCAGCGTGTGCTCTGCAGACCTGTGCCAGCGTACTTTGACAGTTGCCAATCATATCTGGTGTCTCTATAGCGTGCTTTTACAAAGAAAAAAGGTTTCCAGTGTAAGCTAATAGCAGCCAGTCAGTGTCCTTCAAGCGGCTCTGTCAGGCCTACAGTGTGTGCTCTGCAGAACTGTTCCAGTGCAAATTGCCAATCATATCTGGTGTCTCTATAGCGTGCATTTAAAACCAAAAAAATGTTTTCACTGTTAAAGATTGAATAGCAGTTTAGTGTCCTTTAAGCAGCTCTGTCAGGCCTACAGTGAGTGCTCTGCAGAACTGTTCCAGTGCAGATTGCCAATCATATCTGGTGTCTCTATAGCGTGCTTTTACAAAGAAAAAAGGTTTCCAGTGTAAGCTAATAGCAGCCAGTCAGTGTCCTTCAAGCGGCTCTGTCAGGCCTACAGTGTGTGCTCTGCAGAACTGTTACAGTTCACATTGCCAATCATATCTGGTCTCACAGTAGCTTGCACGCATAGTACCACTAATCCCCCAAAAAATGACAGGCAGAGGCAGGCCACCCCGCAGGGGTCGTCGTGGTCGTGGTGCGTTGATTCCCTTTTGCCCTAGAATAATGTTTTCAGAAGCCACGTACCCTGAACTTGAAAAGTTCTGAGGACATAGTTGACTGGCTAACACAGGACACCCAATCTTCTACAGCCTCCGCTCGGAACCTTGACGCACCATCCTCCTCCAGCTTAGCTGTATTTTAGCTCTGAATGACGTTTGACTTGCGTAACTTATCCGCCACCAACTAGGGTTCAAGCCGCCATATTTTAGGGCACTTTCTGCCTGTGAAACAAACATCAATTTTTCTGGCCGCTGCTACAGCAGCGGCTGCAACAATACCAAATTTTTCAGGCATGTGTACATGCCTAATTTTTAGGCCCACTGGTGCAGCACTGTGGCTTCAAAAACCAAACAAAAAAAAAATCCTCCAAGATGGCACCAATATACCAGTGGTCTAAGCATCTTCCCACCTTGGCCTAAAAAGGGGAGGTGATTCCACAATTAAAAATGGCTGCCATATACACGTCCACTGATAGGAGACGCGGAAGGTGTTAAACTGATATGAACAATACTAAACTCACCACTCCTATCTGGTGGCACATTAGCTTGCCCGCGCAGTGCCCCAAATTTCAAGTAAGAGGACCGACCAAGCATCTTCTTCCATCTCCCTGTTACATAAATCAATGCCATATCCATAGAAATTGTAGAGAATATCCAGGATAGTTTTACAGGGCCAAATCATGTCGCCTGTTGAAAGAGGTGACCTTGCTCGGGTCCCAGGTGTGCGGTTCCTAAAATGGCTGCCATATACACGTCCACTGATAGGAGACGCGGAAGGTATTAAACTGATATGAACAATACTCCACTCCTATCAGTAGGTCCGTCCCATTGTGATTTATGCCCCCCACCCACCGCGCAGGGATGGGGGCCGGGGGGGGAGGAAAGTAGGCCCCCCATTGTGATTTA
Organism: Pelobates fuscus; assembly: GCF_036172605.1. Classification (NCBI taxonomy): domain Eukaryota; kingdom Metazoa; phylum Chordata; class Amphibia; order Anura; family Pelobatidae; genus Pelobates; species Pelobates fuscus. The sequence goes on from NC_086320.1 coordinate 246,692,034, forward strand.
TGGCCCCCACCCACTGCGCAGGAGTGGGGGCCGAGGGGGGAAGGACAGTAGGTCCCCCCATTGTGATTTATGGCCCCCACCCACCGCGCAGGGGATGGGGAGGACAGTAGCTCCCCCCAGTGTGTATCATGGGCTTTGAGGACAGGTGTCAATCCATACCTGCCAAGTGACCCTATGTAGGGGGAACAGTCTCTATTCTGCTCTGTGTCAGTGTGTATCATGGGCTTTGAGGACAGGTGTCAATCCATATCTGCCAAGTGACCCTATGTAGGGGGAACAGTCCCTATTCTGCTCTGTGTCAGTGTGTATCAGGGGTTTTGAGGACAGGTGTCAATCCATATCTGCCAAGTGACCCTATGTAGGGGGAACAGTCCCTATTATGCTCTGTGTCAGTGTGTATCATGGTCTCTGTGGACGGGGAACAGTCTCTATTCTGCTCTGTGTCAGTGTGTATCAGGGGTTTTGAGGACAGGTGTCAATACATATCTGCCAAGTGACCCTATGTAGGGGGAACAGTCTCTATTCTGCTCCGTGTGAGAAAGAGGAATGGGAAATGAGTAGCTCGGCATCCAACCTTGTGCAAATGGGGTCTTTCATGCTGTCGTGCCTGTTGAGGGACCCTCGTATAAAAAGGCTGAAGGAGAACAACCTGTGCTGGGTGTCCACGCTACTAGACCCCCGGTCTCTATTCTGCTCTGTGTCAGTGTGTATCATGGGCTTTGAGGACAGGTGTCAATCCATATCTGCCAAGTGACCCTATGTAGGGGGAACAGTCCCTATTCTTCTCTGTGTGAGAAAGAGGAATGGGAAATGAGTAGCTCGGCATCCAACCTTGTGCAAATGGGGAGTTTGCGGTTGTGCAAATAGACTGTTTGCGGTTGTTTGCGGTGCGTTAAACGGGGAGTTTGGTCTGTCACTGTGAAGCGGGCATAACCCTTACACTACCTTATCGATACAACATCATACCTGATGTTTTAAAGCACGTTATTCCAAACAATTTAGGAATGTTAGGTGATTTTTGCCCTTTATGGATTAAAAGCAGACTCTGCATCAACTGTGTAATTTTCCAAGGGAGTTTTGCCATGGATCCCCCTCCGGCATGCCACACTCCAGGTGTTAGTCCCCTTGAAACAACTTTTCCATCACTTTTGTGGCCAGAAAGAGTCCCTGTTGGTTTTAAAATTCGCCTGCCCATTGAAGTCAATGGCGGTTCGCGAACATTTGCGGAAGTTCGCGTTCGCCGTTCGCGAACCGAAAATTTTGGGTTCGCGACAACACTACCTAAAGAAGCTGAAGAGACCAACAGGTTCTTACAAGACAGGAACCAATAATATTTCCCAAGTATCTGACTACTGAAGTAGCAGAGAGATTTCAGGTGATAATGCCAGAGAGAACCACAATTTTTCCTTCAGGGAATTACCCTTCTGAGAGTCAAACCCCTTGTCAACATATTTACACCTGAACTGTTCCTTGACAAACACCAGAACTGCACACTTCCTGAAAAGGGAATTATTTATCAGAAGATTGATTAGTATCCACCTGTATGCCGTAGAAACACCCTAACCTTTAGGGGCTGGTGTACAAAAAATAATTAGATGCCCCTGAGGAAGAAGAATTGAAGAGATTCAACAAATTTATGGATTGCAATATTTTGCATAGTGAGAGCATCTCAAGCGACAATTGCCATAAGCATTTTCTTAAAAGAAAACTGCAGACAAACCTTGGCAGAAAACCATCTCAGTCATATCATATCTATTTGCAGGGAACACATTGAAACTGGTGGAATTTACTTACGGCACCTGAGGTTCCTAGTTGGTCTCCCATACAAGTACTAACCAGGCCAAAGACTGGATGGCTTCTGAGATCTGACCAAATCAGGCATTTACAGACAGGTATGGCCGTACTAGAAATTGCTTCAAGCCCAGTAACATGAGGAAGAAATAATTTTCCATGAAGACTAGTTCATACAGGCTACCATCTTTAATGGCGGAAACGAGACTGATTACATAGATATACCGTCAGACTAAGACAATACCCATGATCCAGGCTTTCCTTAGCCGTAATTGGGAAGCAGAGGCTAGAGCAGAAAGAATATCTGCAAACTGTACTACAACCTGTTTGATGCAGGCTCTGCAGGAATCAATAGCAGAAGTAATTCTTTAAAATTGGAATACCAAACAGCCTTACCTGCTATAGGTTTTCATTAGCCGCATTTGGAAAGCAGAGGCTAGAGCAGACAGAATATCTGCAACTAAATTTCAAAACCTGTTTGATGCAGACTCTGCCGGAATCAATAGCCAAAACAATTCTTTAAAATTGTAGATTATGCTAGCTTTAGTGTACCTATAATCTTAATTTTATTAATGACAGGAGGCGAGTATTTGCTTTAGTCTCTTTACTAGAGCTCCACAGCAGCACAGAAAAACAACCAATCAGAAAAAAGTTAGGTACTATAAAACCCCCTTCCCATTGCATCATTTCCTCTTTCAAGCTGCGACAAAACAGAACAAAGGCAGAAAAATTTATGGGAAGCAACAAAGTCCAGATACGAAGAATACAGCAATGTCCAACGTCTGAGAAGAACTGTCAACCAGATAGCGTTGATGGACTGAAAATAAATAAGTCAATGTCCACCATCCATGAAGAAGCGCCACACCAGATAGCGCTGAAGGACTGGAAACTGAAACGAGAGAAAAACAGAATCGAACAGGTTGATTATCCAATGAAATGTATTTTTAATAAACTTGTAGATACACAATGTAGCAAACAAAATTACCTTAATATGTAGATATCCCAACCCTACTTATGAAAAACAGAAATAAGGACAGGTGACAGGTAGCAGAAACAACAAGCAGAGTTGTATACGTACCTGAATAATCCAAACTATAAAATTAAAGGGAGGGATAAGAACGGGTGGGAAATACTCGCCTCCTGTCATTAATAAAATTAAGATTATAGGTACACTAAAGCTAGCATAATCTACAATTTTATAACATGACAGGAGGCTTTGTATTTGCTGTTTTAACGCTCAGTCAACAAATTCCATGCTGTTTGTTTCGCTGGTACCCATTCTCTGAGCTACCCGAGCAATCCCAAATGGACTTTCCAACTGCGATAGATGACAATACAGCAACCGATGGAGATGCCAGTTGATGAAGTATCCCAAAAACGGAAAAAACATCCTCCGCTGATAGGTCCAATGTACGTGGGGTCGCGACCTGTTACCTACCAGTCGGTCCATGAGCTGGCAAACTGACCTATTAGCCATTTCCCTGCAGTTATAAAATGTCGAAGGTCATTTGCGGACTTAGGGCCGCGATAAGACACTGCCACCATGTCTCAACTCTTGATGTATAAGGTTGCTCCACCGATCGTGCCAGGGGCACCCGGCAATGTGGCCTTGCAGGCAGGTCTTCAATCTCAAGGAATGCGTCTAAGTCCACCACCAAATCGCAATAGAACCGAGTAGGATCTGTCGTTCCCTCCTGGCCTACCCGGTGAGATGTCTCCTCCGAGAATACATTTATAATGCGGGCAAGAGTGTGGTCAAACTAGCCGTATCCTAAGTGATTCCAATATTCCAAGTGAACTGTATAATCCTCGGACGCGGTAGAGGAAAGACTCCAAAAGGACGTCCATTCAGGGTTCCGAACTGAACTTGTGTGGAGGAACGGTGGTCAACTATTCTGGGAGTAGCGAATCCCAGGAATAAATCAAAGTGATGGGAAGTGCCAACCGGAGTGCAGATTTCCATCCAGATATGTCCTCTTCTAAGAGTGAACGATGTCTGAGTAGGAGTCGAGGCACACCAGGTACTCCCATAAAGCCTTGTAGGTCTCCATGACGGTAATTGAAAAGTAGGTTAGCGCAAATCCAGACAAAACGGCTCCCGTGAGGAAGAAATAGAGTATAGACGGAGGACCCCCATCTCCGAACCCTGATCACCAGGTATGCGTTCCGAGGAGATGGGGCAGTCCTGCCATCTCATCCCAAGATCGTAATGAGCGGAGAACTCAATACAACCGGGGTTACCGGTCTTACCATGTGATCCATGCGAACGGTTTACTTTCAGATCGGATAATAGGCCTTCCTTAATCTTGTTACTCGAGCAAGGCAGTGCCCCTTTGCTCCCTGAAGGTCTCCGTATCTCCTGCCACCTAAATATGGGAGAAACTGTCTGCGCAGTTGTTTGCAATGGTCTGGATATCCAAAAACAGAAAGCAATCCTCTGTTTTATATGGTGCAGAATACACCAAAAACCTGCACTCACATAATACCTGAGGTCCATCGATTAGCCGTACCCTCTCCAGGAGTGTGTGTAAATAAGTGGGAGACTCCCCCCGTTATACCTCTGTGAGAATGCCTTGCGTGGGTTAGAGTGGGCCGGATCCAGTAGATCCATTACAGGAGATAGAATAGAGGGATCCAGTTTAAATATGTATATCTTGCATGACCAGGCAGTCCTCTATAACAAAACCAGTAGCACGGACGTAAGATCTAATTGAATGCAGGAGGGACACCCCTCCATGTAGTCGTCGATGTCTTGCACAGGTACAAGCCTGTGTGATGTTCAAATGGCCGGCATTGTAGAGCCTCCAGTGTATGAGAGAGCCGCACTCTCTATAATGTGATCGAATATCGTGATAGCGTCCAGCTCAGTCTCTGGCTGAGGTTGAGAGAGGGTTGCGCCCTCTAATAACAAATCAGTGTCCGGCTCCGTATCTGAGAGGGGATCGCTCTCTGTTCCCAAAGAGAAAATATTCTCGGATCGAAGTGATGGAGGGTCGCACCCACCTGTGATCCCAACTAAAGTCCCTAGAGACTCAGGGTGACCAACTGCAGGGCACACCAAATACTAGTATCAGCATAAGGCTGAGGGCAATCTACAGAACAATGATGGGAAAACTATCAACTGACCGTCCGGATCCCGTGCGCGCGCGCGGGGTCCAGGCTGACCGTTGGTAGTCTGAGGAAAGCTGGAGACGTTCTCCGCAATCCACGAGTGCCCAGGATGTTGGAGGAGGTCAAGTCAGGCCTCTCGATGACCCGAGCGAAAGGAAAAGGAAGTCAGGAGCTAATCTTACGCATGAAATAACTACCGATACCTATATGGATACCGGGAGGCAGATACGGAGTTAGTTTTTAAAGACAAGGAAAACACTGCGTACTCTTGTAGGTGTCTGAGCGCCGTTCCTTGCCTGTGCAAAGTTCTCCTTGGAGATGTGTGTCCGGAGTCTTCATATGAAACCCTGCCCTTCAGGCATGAGGTTTAGGGCCTTCACCCTTCCCACCATACTCAGATGGCCGTACATTGGTGTCCTCTTGGATAGTATGGCAATGGTACTTGTCTGGACACCTGCCTATTTCCATGTCACTGGTGGGCACTGTTTTTTCCTCAGTGATATTCCCCCAGGCCTGCGGCCAAAAGGGGTTCGGCTCCAATAGAGCAGGCCCGTCAGAAGGGCACAAATGAATGGACAAAGAATAGTTGGCCAAGCAAATAGGCACGGACATATCAGGCCCTTCAAATAGGCACCGAACATAGTAAGCCAATAAATGGGGCACAGACATAGCAGGCCGTTTTAATGGGCACAGACATAGCAGGCCGTTTTAATGGGCACAGACAGAGCAGGCCGTTTTAATGGGCACAGACAGAGCAGGCCGTTTTAATGGGCACAGACAGAGCAGGCCGTTTTAATGGGCACAGACAGAGCAGGCCGTTTTAATGGGCACAGACAGAGCAGGCCGTTTCAATGGGCAAAGACAGAGCAGGCCGTTTCAATGAGCACAGACAGAGCAGGCCGTTCTAATGGGCACAGACATAGCAGGCCAATCAATGGGGCACAGACATAGAAGGCCAATCAATGGGGCACAGACATAGAAGGCCAATCAATGGGGCACAGACATAGCAGGCCAATCAATGGGGCACAGACATAGCAGGCCAATCAATGGGGCACAGACATAGCAGGCCAATCCTGGGTTTCATATTAAATGAGTAATGGGGACCTCTGAGTTTGGCAGAGTCCCCTAAATGCCTGTAAATCCTCCGGGTATCCTGTGACCTAGGACCCTTAGACACTAATCTTAGACAGCGTACTACTGTGTGAATAAACCGTAACCGGGACTGGCGGTCCCTAAGTGCCCAGCAGGCAACATAGAGGTAAAACCCGTTATATTGGGTTTAAGCTGGATATGTTCTAGTGATATAGTGTCCATAAAATCAAGCTCTGCTGAGCAATACCTTCTTTAAAGTGCAAATTGTAATGCACATGTACATACAGATCTGTATGATATATCTTATCATTATTGTAGGTCATCATCATCATCGTACCGCCTGAAGGGTATAGTACTCATGGTCTCTTCAACTCAATGAATCTTCCCAAGAGGCCTGATAAGATAGAATAGTATCGGCATAGACAGGACTGGCATCTACGGTCAGTGAAACTCACAGAAATCCGTGATATCTATAGCACTAAGACTCACAGCAAGCCGTGCTATATACACAGACATAGAACTCACAGAAATCTGTGATATATACATAGTCATAGAACCCACAGTAATCAGTGATATATATATATACACTGGCCTAGAACTCACAGGAATCTGAGAACTCACAGTAATCAGTGATGTATACATATACATAGCCATAGAACCCACAGTAGTCTGTGATATAAATATACATATGGAAACTCACAGAAATCTGTGACATTTACACATGGAAAGCTAACCGAAAACTATAAATAAACACATGGAAAACTACCAGTAATCTGTAAAAATAAACACATGGCAAACTACCAGTAATCTGTGTAAATAAACACATGGAAAACTACCAGTAATCTGTATAAATAAACACCTGGCAAACTACCAGTAATCTGTATAAATAAACACATGGCAAACTACCAGTAATCTGTGTAAATAAACACAATGAAAACTACCAGTAATCTGTAGAAATAAACACATGGCAAACTACCAGTAATCTGTATAAATAAACACATGGCAAACTACCAGTAATCTGTATAAATAAACACAGGGCAAACTATCAGTAATCTGTATAACTAAACACATGACAAACTATCAGAATCTGTATAAATAAACACATGGTAAACTACCAGTAATCTGTATAAATAAACACATGGCAAACTACCAGTAATCTGTATAAATAAACACATGACAAACTACCAGTAATCTGTATAAATAAACACATGAAAAACTATCAGTAATGTAAAGGAAACATTCCCCAAAGAAAGTAAAAGAGCCAGAAAGGCACATAAATCTCACAACCAAGCATAGTTCATAACAATCATAAATAAATCAACTAAATCCCAAAGCCACCCACTAGAAGCAGGAGGCAGTGGTACTCTGACCTGTACTGATGCGGAGCAGCAAAGAAAGAGGAAATGATGCAATGGGAAGGGGGTTTTATAGTACCTAACTTTTTTCTGATTGGTTGTTTTTCTGTGCTGCTGTGGAGTTCTAGTAAAGAGACTAAAGCAAATACAAAGCCTCCTGTCATGTTATAAAATTGCAATTCCAACCAACAGCCTTACCTGCTAGATGCTTTCCTTAGCCGTATTTGGGGAGCAGAGGCTAGATCAGACAGAATATCTGCAACTGCATTACAAAAACCTGTTTGCTGCAAACCCTGCAGTAACCAAAATTAGGAAGCCTTTTCTTGAATTTTCCATTCCAACAGTCAGTAAACTGAAATCTATCAAACTTGGAATTGAAAAAAACATAAAATGTGCAACCATGGAGTGAAGCACAGGAAAAGTTCTGCCTCAGCTGAAAAACAGACTGCCTTGTTAGAAACTGATATCAGGTGAAACTAGTTGAGGTGGAGAGAATGCTAATTGCACAGAGCTTTGTCTACAGCAATTGCTATAAACCTACTGCAAGTTTAACCCCTTAAGTACATATGACATGTCTGACATGTCATGATTCCCTTTTATTCCAGAAATTTGGTCCTCAAGGGGTTAAGCAAATAAATACTGTAGCTAGGATTCTGGCATTTAAAGAATCCCTCTGCTATAACAGAAAATAACTTAACCAGATTTTAAATATCAGCCTCCTAAGCATAACCTAGCGAGGATAATCCTCCAATAGTCATACGGGTCATGCACTTGTGAATATATACCACTTCACTTTAATTGCTGACCCTGTTGCAGTAATTAGTGATTATTGAAAGCCATAATAACTAATCACCGAGCAGAAGCTGATTTGAGCCAGAAAAGAAACTTAAAGTTTCCCAAAAGAATTATGTAAAAATATATGCTAATATCCTTTATAGGTTTTACTCAAAGAATAATCTATTTTGGACCCAATCTACTAAGTGCTTACCCCTGCAAAGCACTATATGATTGAAGACTTTAGTAATAATCCTTAACCCCTTAAGGACACCTGACATGTATGACATGTCATGATTCCCCTTTTATTCCAGAAGTTTGGACATTAAGGGGTTAAAAGAAGAGAAGTTAAAAACGGTGGGTGCGACGGTGGGTGCGGATACCGGTTTGTGTGGTTTTACATAAGACACGAGGAGGGGTCCCGTAGGGGGGCGTAGAGTGGTGGTGGCATCTAAATAATGCCTTACGCAGAGTGCCACGCAGAACTGTCTATTAGGAAAGTAAGGGTAGAATACGGAGGAAGAATTCGTTTTGTTCATCTGGTGATGTGAAACTTAACGTCTTCAGGCGAGAAGACTACTGCGTGGGAATCAAATGCTCGAATATCCGAGACCCTACGGAAGGATACCAGGCATAGGAGTAAGGCCAGTTTGGCCAAAAGTTGACGTAGCGACAAATTTTCATTAGCGGGCCAGGATTCTAAAACAGGGTTGGAAACCAAGTCTGGGTTCTCCATAGTGGAGTGACAATGACTATCATCACTATTAGGGCTTTGACCCGGTCGAGGGTGCGTTGGATCATGGAGAAAGGTGGGAACGCATAGGCTCCTGTCTCCGGCCAAGGATGTAGAAAGGCGTCGACTGCCCATGACTGGGGTCTGGGAGCCAGCTGATAAAGGCTTCCGTCTGGCGGTTCAGACGGGATGCAACAGGCCCAGTGTAAGGGGCCTGCGAAGGCAATGAATTTGGTGGAACACGCGGGGGTCTAATTGCCAGTCGCTTACATCGCTCCAATGGCGAGAGAACCCATCCGCGACTAGGTTTCTCCGTGCCCGGAAGATATTCCGCTCTGATAGATAAGTTCCGTTCTAGACAGAATTGGTAAAGATCTTTGGTCAGATCGGATAGTAGCTTGGATTAGGAACCTCCTAACCGATTCACATAGCGCACTGCAGAGATGTTGTCCATGCGCAGTACTAGTGAACAGTTGAAACAGTCTTTCGCGAAACTGCGAATCGCAAAAGATCCTGTAATCAAGGCCAAACAATTGCTTGTTCGGATGGGGACCAAAGTCCCCCTGTTGACCCTTGGGCGCATGTGGCGCCCCATCCCAGGAGACTGGCATCGGATTCTGGTTGTGATCCAAAGATGGCTATGCCATTCCATGCTTCCATATTGTGAAGCCACCAGTGAAGTTCTATACGAACTTCGTCTGTCAGTTGGATGTACTGATCGTAGGAGGTGGAATGGTGTAGGTAGTATGTCTTGAGCCATTGCATGGCTCGGTAGTGAAAAGGTCCTGGGTAAATGGCTTGGATAGAGGCGGACAGTAGGCCTATAGTATGGGCCAGATCGCATAAGCGAATCTGATGGGTTGATAACAATTTGCGAATGTCTTGTGTCATTATCAGGATGTCGTCCAAATATATGATGGATCGAATCCCCTGTGATCGGAGTAGCGCCATCACTGGTTTCATCATTTTCGTGAAACATCATGGTGCGGAGCATAGTCCAAACGGGAGGCATGTGAATTGCCAGATTTCCTCTTGCCAGAGGAATTTGTCAGGATCATCATTGGGTTTTACACAATATTGTGTATTTGGGTCTGGCTGGGATCGAACCTGAGTTGCCTGCATCCCAGTCAGGATCCTTACATTGGGCTCCACGCATCTTTGACTGTTTCTACATGTCCTTGGTATCCTGTAGCCTGAGCCTGTTTGCCTGGGATTTGCACACCTGTTCCTGGTTCCATGATCATTGCTTGAGACTCCCTATTTAAACCTCGCAAGTCTGGTCCTCGTTGTCAGATCGTGTTTCCTGTTCCGTTTGGTTTCACTGCTGTTTATCTGACTCCTGGTTTTGATCTCCTGCTCGTCTACTGTTTTCGCCTGTTTGCCGCCAGCCCTGACTTCTGATTCTGTTACCGACTACTCTTCTGGATTTCCCTTGTCTGTACTGCGTTCCAGGAAGCACTGGTTATTTCAGCCCCAGTGCACTGTGTCACACCCTTGGGGATTTCTGTCCTGAGTCCCCTCGGTCTGTGCTGAATTTGCAAAGGGTGCCTTAACTCTGCCTGCCGGACTCCCACTCCAGGTAAGATCCCTGACAGAATTGAAGGAAAGCTCGATGGTTGCGAGCAATAGGAACTGTCAGGTATGCAACTTTGAGATCGAATCTGGAGAACCAATCTCCCACGCAAAGGAGGTCCCTGAGTAGATGGATGCCCTCCATCTTGAAGTGGCGATACCTGACAAAGTGATTCAGGTTTTTTAAGTTGATAATTGGGCGTAGGTCTCCATTTTTTTGTGGACCAAAAAAATGTTGCTTAGAACAGTATGCGGGAAAGGGGATTTCTCTATTGGCCCTTTTTTTACTAGCTTGCGCAGTTCGGTTTGTAGTGTCAGGTTGTCTGCTGCAGACATCTGTAGTGGTGTAGGTGGGGTGTCCTGGAAGGGGGTGGAAAGGAAATCTATTTGAACCCTTGGACTGTGTGTAGGATCCATAGATCCTGAGAAAGTAATTCCCACTGTTGGAAAAAACTGGTTAATCGACCTGCTATAGGTACATTTAAAGAAGGGAGATTTATTACCTGGAGCAGCTCTTCCGCGTAGGGAGGCAGATCCACGTCCCCGGATAGACCCTCTATTAGTGAATAGTTGCCTGTGGTAGGGTCGGGGTTGTCCCGAATGCCAATAGTTTTAAGAGGGGCAAGGCCTGTAGCCTGTGAAGGCGATTCTGCTGTTCGTTCGGCCTCTACAACGTCCAGCTCTCCCAGAAAAACGGCCTGACTGAGAACGAAAAAAACCTGCGCAAGGAGGATTGGGCCTTATTTAGGGTGGTGAACACCGCTACATGTTTGGAAAGGTCTTTCATGAACGAGTCCCCAAACAGTAATCCATTTGCCTCTGGTCCCAGTTCTCGGGAGCTCAGATCAGCTAATTTTGCATCCAGTTTGTACAGTGCCGCCTAGCGTCTCTCGGTAGCGTCTCTTACTAGCGTTGCCTAGTAAGCATAAGGCTCTCTGGGCCCACTCTCTAACTGTGTTTGGGTCAAATCTGGCATGAGAGCTACCTTGTTTGGAATGGTTGGTCGAGGGCACTCGGCTCTGAGTTTTGCCCTAGTTTCTTTGTCCAGTGGTTTGTGTAACCACATTTTACAAAAGTTGGTAATGTGCTCTGGTGGATCCCATTCTGCCCACCGTGGGTGTCTGATGACCCTGGGGTCAAACAAAGGGACACCCGAAGTATCCACAAGGATGTTGGAATCGGGTCCTTTTGATTAGGTAGTTTAGCATCTAGATCTTTATGTGTGAGAAAGGTTTCCTTGACAAATTCCGATGGGGTATCCCCTAGCGCATTCGCCGAGGGGTCCTCATCAGAATATCCAAGGAAATAATCGTCAACCCCATCTAACGTGTGGGAAGTAGAACCCTCTAAGGGGTTAAAATTAGCTTGAACGGGGCGAGTGGCAATCAATTTTTGGGACTTGGCAGGAGCCTTGCCCTTGCCCGCAGACCTACTATCCCCTTTCCAGGGGTGTTTGCGTGTAACCTCCTGATCCGAGGGTTGAGAGTCCTCGGAATCAGAGAGTTGACGTGCAGTAGGGGTGACTTCGGCCGAAGTCTTCTCATGAAAGGCTGCTAACGCCTTGGGGATGGAATCTGCAATGGTTGAAACCAACCAGGCTCTGAGTACCTGGGATATAGCAGGCTCATTATTGTCAGACATGGTATGTCTTAGAGCGGTTGCCAAACAGTTAAGTATATTAATTTGAAAGAATGGAGTTGAATGGGGTTCACCCAAAATTATTTCAGAGTATAGATGGGGGTCACCCAAAATATTTGTGTAGTTTAATATGTAGGCGGCACTCAATATTTAGTGGGGTTGTCCACTAAAATATACACAAGTGGGTTGTACCACTATGATAGTAAACAGTGGGGTTAACCACTGAGTAGTAATAAAGTGTTGTATCACTTTAATTAGAGTGCATTTGTATAAGGGGGTCACCCTTAACAGTAATATTGGTGTTAAAACACCTTAAGAATTGATATTAAAGCGTTGTATCACTTTATTTATAGTGTATTTGTATAAGGGGGTCACCCTTAACAGTAATAATGGTGTTAAAAACACCTTAAGAATTGATATAAAAGACACTCAATATAATGAAGTGGCAGATAATAAAATGGTGGGTGTCACCCACAAGGCCTTCCTTTATTTAGTAACAACAATGATAATACAGCAGGTGTTGGAAAAAATCCTGAGAAGGAAATAAAAGGGGGGAAAAAATCACTAAAAGAAATTAAGGTATTAGCACTTTAACCCCTTAAGACCGCAGCCAAATGTACAAGTTGTGATCCAAAAAAACGTAAACAAAACCTGGCATTTGCGCTATATGTCTGTCCAACCATAATTCACCTCTTTCATATTAAATGCACCCCCCATTATTATATATCATTTTATTCAGGGGAAACGGGGCTTTCGTTTAACATCAAATATTTAGGTATGGAACATAATTTAATATTAAAAAAATATTAAAAAAATGGGAGAAAATAAGAATTTTTTAAATTTTTTTTAGTTCTACGTGACATTCTAACTGTGAATGTCATAATACTGTTTGCTTTTACTGCAATACAATACACATATTTGTATTCAGCGATGTCTCGCGTGTAAAACAGTACCCCCTATGTACAGGTTTTATGGTGTTTTGGGAAGTTACAGGGTCAAATATAGCGTGTTACATATTTCAGTTTTTTTACATTGAAATTCGCCAGATTGGTTACGTTGCCTTTGAGACCATATGGTAGCCCAGAAATAAGAATTACCCCCATGATGGCATACCATTTGCAAAAGTAGACAACCTAAGGTATTGCAAATTGAGTATGTCCAGTCTTTTTTAGTAGCCACTTGGTCACAAACACTGGCCAAAGTTAGTGTTAATATTTGAAAATGCAAAAAACTAATTTGATTGCGCAAATTTTGGCCAGTGTTTGTGACTAAGTGGCTACTAAAAAAACTGAACATACCCTATTTGCAATACCCTGGGTTGTCTACTATTGCAAATGGTATGCCATCATGGGGATAATTTTCATTCCTGGGCTACCATACGGTCTCAAAGGCAACCTGGCGAATTTTAATGTGAAAAAACTGAAACGCAAACCTTATATTTGACTCTGTAACTTTTGAAAACACCATAAAACCTGTACATGAGGGGTACTGTTATACTCAGGAGACTTCGCTGAACACAAATATTAGTGTTTCAAAACAGTAAAACGTATCACAACAATTATATCGTCAGTGTAAGTGCCATTTGTGTGTGAAAAATGCAAAAAATGTCACTGTCACTGACGATATCGTCGTTGTAATATATTTTACTGTTTTGAAACACTAATATTTGTGTTCAGCGAAGTCTTCCGAGTAAAACAGTACCCCCCATGTACAGGTTTCATGGTGTCTTGGAAAGTTACAGAGTTAAATATAGTGCTAGACAATGTAATTCCCTGAACTTTTGGCCTGGGTTGGCAGGCAGGTCCTGCAAATTGTAATTAATAAAATGACCTAATTATGTAAAATTATTACATAAATATATGCGTAGAATTATTATATATATATGTGTGTATATATATATGTGTGTATATATATGTATATAATTTTTTTAAATTATTTTTATTTATATATAGGTATATACATAGTGATATATACGTATATACTTATGTATATAGATATATATATTATTTCGTTCTACATGTATTTTGATATCAATATATATATATTAATTTTAAAATACAGTTAGAACGAAATTACGCATGTTTATTTTTTTTTATTATTTTTTTATTTCTTTTTTTAACGTATTTATATATTTATTTATTTTTTATTATATATAAATATATATATAATGAAAATTATATATATATTTAATCAATATCATTGTACGTGTATTTTGATATTAATATATATATATAATTATGTATATATTAATATTAAAATACACGTAGACAGTGTATGCATATTTATGTGTATGTGTGTATATGTGTGTATATATATACTTAGATCATATATATAATAAATATATATATGATCTAAGTATATATAATTTATTTTTACACTGTTTTAACATTTTTTTTGTTTTTCAGACAGCAGGGGGAGTACCTGTCATTACAGGCACTCTCCCTGCTGGCAATGCCTTGGACGGCTATGCCGTCCATGTGATCGCGGGGTCCTCGCAAGGACCTCGCGATCACATGGCCCTGGGCGGCTGAAGAGGACGCAGGGGGACTCCCTGGGCTCCCAGGTAAGTCCCCCATACCGCGATCGCCGGCGTGGGATCGCCGGCGACCGGGTAAGTACATAAGATCGCAGGACGTACTATGCCGTCCTGCGGCTTTTAGAGCCACCAAAATAAGGACGGCATAGTACGTCCTGCGGTCTTAAGGGGTTAAGGTGCTATAAACAGAAGAGGAAAAAAGTACTTACCAGATCCGAAGTCAGGCGAGTTGATCGCTGCTCTGGTGACTGGAACGCAAATAAAATGGCCGCCGCCAGCAAAAGGGCGGGAAACAATGCACTTGCTAAGTGCTGATGCGAACGGGCGGGGTAACACGAGGGCGCGAAACTGAGCCTGAACGGCTAACAGTGGCGTACATACCAGGGTCGCAGGGGTCGCGGCTGCGACCGGGCCCGGCCCACCAGGGGGCCCGGCCGCCCCTACGACCCGGTATGTACGCTCTGGGCCAGCCTCTTCTCCTGGGGGGCCCAGGAGCCGGCCACCTCGGGCCCCCCGAGGCTGGCCCTGCTTACACCCGGCGGCCGGTCAGGCTGGCTGATGCGCGAGGGAGCACTCTCCCCTGAGTGCTTCCTCTTCAGCTCCCTCGCACACCGCACTGATACCGGAGCCGGAAGATGATGTCATCTTCCGGCGCCGGTATCAGTACGCGGCGCGCGAGGGAGCTGAAGAGGAAGCACTCAGGGGGCAGTGCTCCCTCGCGCACCAGCCAACCTGACCGGCCGCCGGGTGACCGCCCCCCCAGGAGCCCAGCAGCACCACTGGACCCCAGGGAATCCCCTCAGCACTCCAAAAGGTAGGGAGGCTGGGGGGATTAAATAAAAAAAAAAAACGTGTGTGTGTTAGTGTGTGTGTGTGTTAGTGTGTGTGTGAGTGTTAGTGTGTGTGTGTGTGTGTGTGTGTGTGTGAGTGTTATTGAGTGTGTGTGTGTGTTAGTGAGTGTGTGTGTTAGTGTCTGTGTTTGTTAGTGTGTGTGTGTGTTTGTTAGTGTGAGTGTGTGTGAGTGTGTGTGTGAGTGTGTGTGAGTGTGTGTGAGTGTATGTGTGAGTGTATGTGTGAGTGTATGTGTTAGTGTGTGTGTTAGTGTGTTAGTGTGTGAGTGTGTGTGAGTGTGTTAGTGTGTGTGTGTTAGTGTGTGTGTGTGTGTTAGTGTGTGTGTGTGTGTTAGTGTGTGTGTGTGTGTGTGTGTTAGTGTGTGTGTGAGTGTGTTAGTGTGTGTGTGAGTGTGTGTGTGAGTGTGTGTGTGTGTTAGTGTGTGTGTGTTAGTGTGTGTGTGAGTGTGTGTGTGAGTGTGTGTGTGTGTGAGTATGTGTGTGTGTGTGAGTATGTGTTAGTGTGTGTGTGTATGTGTGTGTGTTAGTGTGTGTGTGTGTGTGTGTGTGTGTGTGTGTGTTAGTGTGTGTGTGTGTGTGTGTTAGAGTGTGTGTGTCTGCTAGTGAGTGTCAGTGAGTGTGTTACTGTGTGTGTCTGTTACTGAGTGTTAGTGAGTCTGTTTGATGTCTGTTAGTGAGTGTGTGTTTGTCAGTGAGAGTGTATGTTTGTAAGTGAGTGTGTATGTATGTCTGCCGCTGAGTGTGTCTTTGTCAGTAAATGTGTGTGTCTGTTAGCTAGTGTGTATGCATTTGTTCGTGAGAGTGTGTGTGTGTGTCTTCAGCACTTACCTTTCTCCAGCGCCGGACTCCCATGGCGCTGGGGATCCCTCCGCCTCTCAGCTCCGAATGCGCATGCACGGCAAGAGCCGCGCACGCATTCAAACCGCCCATAGGAAAGCATTACTCAATGCTTTCCTATGGACGTTCAGTGTCTTAAAATGGCGGAAGCGCCTCTAGCGGCTGTCAGTGAGACAGCCACTAGAGGCTGGATTAACCCTCAGTGAAACATAACAGTTTCTCTGAAACTGCTATGCTTTCAGCTGCAGGGTTAAAACTAGAGGGACCTGACACCCAGACCACTTCATTGAGCTGATGTGATCTGGGTGTCTGTAGTGGTCCTTTAAGTGTGTGTGCATCTGCATGCAGTGGCGTACATACCGCGGTCGCAGCCCTGCAACCCCTACGACCAGGTGCCCGCCGCCATATGTTGCTGCCCCGGCCCGCGCAGAGTAAGCGCGAGGGGGGAAGGGGGCCCATGGATCAATTTTCGCACCGGGGCCCCATGGGTCATGTGTACGCCACTGACGGCTAAGACCGCGGTCTCCTTCGAAAACGCGGGGAGAAGCGCTGCAAACAAACAGAGAATAGTAAAAAGCCGAAATGAGTCGCAGGAGGAAAAACCTCCTGCGATTTAAAGGGGAAACACCTAAATAAAGTTGTGGCGAAACCGACCTCGCCACGTGTCCTTGGAGGGGGCTGATTGCCCGCCTCTTGCCTTTGGACTATGGACCAGACTTTATGGGAATGTGATACCCCAGATAGCCATACCATGGAGCCTATTCATATAATGAAAGACTATGGGAAAGACTTTAGCTCCATGGCAATTGTACTGTGTGAGTAGGATCTGCGCGCTATTCGGTAGTTTTGTGCGTGCAGATCCCAGCTATCTGGGGATAGGTGAAATGTCTGTGTGTTATGTGTAAATGTGACTTTATGTATTTTAAAGTGTTTTATGTTGTTTTGCAACCATGTGGTTAATGGAGTCTGCCTTTAGTCCTGGGTAATTGGATTACTTCTCCAATTAACTCCAGGGCAGAAGGGAGGAAACCAGGGTGCATTGTGGGGATGTTTTTCTGCCAGACAGGAGGGACAAAAGATACTTTTAGTAACTTTTGAACCCCTGGTCGGATTCATGCCATTTTTTAATATGTTGTTTCCCTGAATGGATTGATTGTGGATATGTATTTTTATGTGAATGTGATGTATGGTTTTAAAGTTATGAAAGTTGTGTAAAAGTATATTTTACACTGTATGCATAATGGGATTATGTGTCACACTAAGGGGAGGGGATGTGTGGGAGGTAACATCTATGTCATTGGTTCTTTTATGCCTCCCCCTGGGTGTGGCCTGTATGTGTGAGTTGGAAATAAAAGCCAGGCTGGATGAGCCAGTCCAGAGTTCCTGTTTAACCCTCAAAGTGAAGTGTCGTCTCATTATTGGGGGAGGATTTATTGTATGCTGTTCCAGTTTGACTGCTAGGAGTGCAAACCTATTCGTATGGTTCCTATTCAACTGTCTACAGCATTCAGAGGCTTGAGAAGATTCATATGCTGAATCGGTTCGGTGATTGTGGTGTCGGCTAGAGTGCTTGGAGGCCTCAGGAAGCGCTAGGAGCATCCATTAACGGAGGTACCCAGTCGGGGTGCCAGGCGATCCGTTACATTGGTGGCAGCGGTGGGATGGCGTCCTAGTGTGAGGTAAAGCAGCTCAGAGACACTGTTTGGATTTACAAATTGAGGGCAACGCTAGCAGTCGTGCAGCGCCCCTGGGAGCAGACAAGTATGGAAGGTTCTCCCTCTGGAGATGATTGGCTGGCCGAGGTGAGGCAGCGAGTGGCCGAGTACGGGGATGATATACCCATGGAGACACGCCGGGTGATCTGGAACCAGGTCATGGCTGAGCGAAACACAAGGCTGGACCGAGAATTCCGGTGGGCAAAAGAGAGGAAGTATGCTCAGCAGCAGGAGCGGTACAGCAGCCGAGTAGAGGCTGCATCCGAGGAGGTTAGCCGTCTTTCCCTGAGGCGGCGGGAGGAACCCGAAGTGGGGGTCCTCATAGACTGGTCCTGTGAGGAACCACAACAGGCAGGTAGAGATGGGACCAAGGTCTCTCCACCGGGCCCTTACTCACAAATGTTGCGGGGCCTCACGGATTGGTCCTGGGAAGACCCACAGATGGCAGGTGGAGATGGGACTGCGGTCTCTCTACCGGCCCTACAGGGATGCTGGGCAGTCGGCCCAGATCCCCAGCGGCAGTGTGCGTTACAGGGAGCTGAAGGTGCCGTTCTTGCTCCCCAGCGGCAGTCTACGGTGCAGGGAGAGGAGCCTGTTATCCCCTCTCCCCAGCGGCTGAAGGTGTGTAAGGGAGAGGAGTTTGTTATTCCCTCTCCCCAGCGGCAGCTTAGCACACCAAGGGGAGACAGTAAGCCCCTCACCAGCGCAGATGGGACCGTGGTCTCTGCGCCCAAGTTACAGGGAGCTGAAGGAGCCGTCCTCCCTCCCCAGCGGCAGTGTGATTTGTTGGGAATTGGGAGCCCGGTCTCCATTCCCCAGCGGCAGAGTATCCAGCAGGGAATAGAGAGCCCAGCCCCCTTTCCCCCACAGCAGGACTCTGTGCTGGGAGGAGAGACAGTCGGTCTCCCTCCGCAGAGACGGGAAGTATGCATGGGAGAGGAGATTGTTACCACCTCTCCCCAGCGGCGGATCATTAATGTACAGGGAATAGAGAGCCCAGTCTCCATTCCCCAGCGGCAGAGTGTTCTAATGGGAGAGGAGCTGGTTACCACCTCTCCCCAGCAGCAGCTTAATGTACCAGGGGGAGACTGTAAGCCCCACACCTGTGCAGATGGGACCGTGGTCTCTGCACTTCCAGCACAGGGGGTAGGGACGGTCGGTCCTGCCCCCCCACAACAGGGCTGTTTAGCCAAAGGGGAGACAGTCGGTCTCCAGCAGCAGAGCTGTGTAACTCAAGGGGAGACAGTCGGTCTCCAGCAGCAGAGCGGTGTATTTAAAGGGAAGACAGTCGGTCTCCAGCAACCAGGCTCCAACCAGACTACTCCCGTGGTAGTGCTGGCAACAGGACAGAGTACCGCTGGTCTCTGCCCCCTCAGCAACCTACCAAGGCAGCCTACCAGTCCCCCACACAGCCGTGGTGAGGCACCTGAACCTGGACAAGATTCTCCCTCACCCAGGTGTAGTAACTGTTTATTGTGGGTGGGCTGCTCTGCTGTTTCTGTCTTGTGGGTGGGCTGCTGGACTAACAAGGGCACTGACCGGCAGGAGGTCAAGTACCCTGTTAGTCTGGGGGGTAAAGGGGAGAAGTGTGGCGAAACCGACCTCGCCACGTGTCCTTGGAGGGGGCTGATTGCCCGCCTCTTGCCTTTGGACTATGGACCAGACTTTATGGGAATGTGATACCCCAGATAGCCATACCATGGAGCCTATTCATATAATGAAAGACTATGGGAAAGACTTTAGCTCCATGGCAATTGTACTGTGTGAGTAGGATCTGCGCGCTATTCGGTAGTTTTGTGCGTGCAGATCCCAGCTATCTGGGGATAGGTGAAATGTCTGTGTGTTATGTGTAAATGTGACTTTATGTATTTTAAAGTGTTTTATGTTGTTTTGCAACCATGTGGTTAATGGAGTCTGCCTTTAGTCCTGGGTAATTGGATTACTTCTCCAATTAACTCCAGGGCAGAAGGGAGGAAACCAGGGTGCATTGTGGGGATGTTTTTCTGCCAGACAGGAGGGACAAAAGATACTTTTAGTAACTTTTGAACCCCTGGTCGGATTCATGCCATTTTTTAATATGTTGTTCCCCTGAATGGATTGATTGTGGATATGTATTTTTATGTGAATGTGATGTATGGTTTTAAAGTTATGAAAGTTGTGTAAAAGTATATTTTACACTGTATGCATAATGGGATTATGTGTCACACTAAGGGGAGGGGATGTGTGGGAGGTAACATCTATGTCATTGGTTCTTTTATGCCTCCCCCTGGGTGTGGCCTGTATGTGTGAGTTGGAAATAAAAGCCAGGCTGGATGAGCCAGTCCAGAGTTCCTGTTTAACCCTCAAAGTGAAGTGTCGTCTCATTATTGGGGGAGGATTTATTGTATGCTGTTCCAGTTTGACTGCTAGGAGTGCAAACCTATTCGTATGGTTCCTATTCAACTGTCTACAGCATTCAGAGGCTTGAGAAGATTCATATGCTGAATCGGTTCGGTGATTGTGGTGTCGGCTAGAGTGCTTGGAGGCCTCAGGAAGCGCTAGGAGCATCCATTAACGGAGGTACCCAGTCGGGGTGCCAGGCGATCCGTTACAAAAGTTTAATAGGAAATTGACAAAGTAGTCCAAGATTGAATAGAATGAAATTAAAATAAATAGAGCATAAATGTTTCCACAGAAAGTGTTGTTAAAGTGATAAGTGAATAAAGTGTTAAAGGTATATGACCATTGTAAGAAATTTTTTAATTTAAATATTGTATTAAAGGTTAAATGATACAGCAATATAATTGGAGTAGACTCACCTGGGAGGCAAGCAGCAAAGAAAGAGGATATGGGAGGGGTTTGATGACATCATATAATACTGTTATACTATCTGATTGGTTGAACTTTTTACATTACTGTTAACTGTTCCTTTGCTGCTCAGAGTGTGTAGGAGGTTTGGTGAGAACACTCTTGCAACAGATTCTGAGTGCACCTGGCAAACAGTTAGTTGCTGCTGGGTAAACAGCCTCTCTAAGTCCTGGAAACCAATATCTTGACCCCGGAGAGAAAAAACAATGATATTGGCGCCTGAATTTTAAAATCACATTACGCATGTCCTGCATTCCGTGATTCCACGGTGGAAATAAACATAACCTGTATGAATGTTCCACCGCCAGGACTTCCCAGCTTGTGCCCAAAAGCGCACCATCGTCTGCCCGGCACCTGGCTCGGTATAGACGGAATTAATACAACCTGGGGAGTTACAGCCGTCTGGAGTGTAAACCCTGGCTGATCTCTGAAAAATGTATTTAAAAGAAGTAGAGCCTCCAGAGCCTCAGCCCTCTCACCATACTTCTAGGGAGAAACCTGACCTGACACCCTCCTCTGCCGGAGGCAGGCAAAGAACTGGGGATGTCTTGGATAGGAAGCTATTTATAAGGCCAAATGTTAATTGGGGGAGGTCCTTGAAAAGTTTTGGAGATTGCCTGCCTGTGTTATCCCTCTAGATGAAATCCCATTGGTATAAGCACTGCCTCTAATCTGAAGGGAAAAATAAGCATTAAACCATAGAGTACATACCCGAAAGCAAGGGAAAAAAGAAAATGGCAGAAATATAGGATTGCCAGAAAACTGCATAAGCAAAAACAAAAATAGTGGTAAAATAAAAGAACTGAATCAATATGCACAGAAATAATCAAATCCAAAGCATTAGGTAATAAACACACAGCCACCCATATAAAACA
Source organism: Pelobates fuscus (assembly GCF_036172605.1). Taxonomy (NCBI): domain Eukaryota; kingdom Metazoa; phylum Chordata; class Amphibia; order Anura; family Pelobatidae; genus Pelobates; species Pelobates fuscus. The sequence goes on from NC_086320.1 coordinate 246,713,761, forward strand.
GGAGGCAGTGGTACTCTGACCTGTACTGTCTGTTGGTTGCAGTGGCGTCTCTAGGATTCATTTTTAGGGGGGGCACATGGTGGGCCAGGGACAAAAGTAGGGGGGCACATTTAACCCTGCCCTCGCCGTAGTTTGACCCCGCCACTGCCGCATGTTAAGCCCCGCCCCCGACAATGTTTTTTTTTTTTTTTTTAATAATCCCTGGTGGAGGATTCATTATTTTCCACCAGGGATTATTAAAAAAAAAACATTTCCCTTGATATAGTGCCAGAGTTGCCAACATTTGAGACATTGGGACATTCAGCGCTCCCTGTACAGTGCTGCTCTCTGTATAATACATGGCTGTGTGTATAATATCCTGGGACAGTCAGTGCTCCCTGTATAGTGCTGCTCTCTGTAAATACAGATCTGTTTGTGTATAATATCCCAAGACAGAGAGCAGCACTATACAGGGAACACTGATTGTCCCAGGATATTATACAGACACAGACCTGTATTATACAGAGAACAGCACTATAGTATTATACAGATAGCTGAGCATATACCCCATGTCCCAATCTCTAGACTACAAGTACCTGTCAACAGCAGCTCCCAGATGCGTGTAACAGGGCTAAAGTGTGCGGCAGCTCACACAGATGATTCAGCGGTAAAGTGCACTCGCTGGCAGAGCCAAACTGGAAAGCAGCCCTGGAAAATAAATGTATGCCATTCCTACAGGTCAAAAAAAAAAATATATATATATATATATATATATATATATATATATATATATATATATAAGGTAAGAAACAGGAGAACTCGCTTGGATTTTTCAAATGTGTATTCACCGTTTAATCACAACTCAGCATCAACGTTTCGACCCTTAAGGGTCTTTATCAAGATTGATAGATTGCTTGATAAAGACCCTGAAGGGTCGAAACGTTGATGCTGAGTTGTGATTAAACGGTGAATACACATTTGAAAAATCCAAGCGAGTGCTCCTGTTTCTTACCTTTATATTTACTGGCCTGGAGGCACCCTGGTAATATATTTTTTTATACAACATATACTTTTTTGGGTTGAGTGCCAGAGTCTGGTCTGATATATATATATATATATATATACATATATAGTACAGTGAGCACACAAGCTCACTGACATGCGCAAATAGGCTCACTGACAGACAAAACACTCTCTGACTCGCACACAGGCTTACTACAGACAAACTCACTTGTATAAACACAAGGCTCACTACAAATAAGTTCAGGGACACACATGCTCAATAAATAGAAGCTCACTGACACACTCAAGCAGTACCATCTTAACAGTGTTAAGGGCCCCCGGGCAAAGCAGTGCACTGGGGCCCTTCCTACACAACAACTCACAGTAATAAAAATTGTAATTATTGATAGACTGCTGAGTACATACACACAGTACACAAATACGAACACCGAGAAACTTCTGAATACACACACACACAGATTTCTGAATGCACACGGACGTTGCTGAATGCACACAGGCTGATTTATATACTTACACACAGACTGCTGAGTCCGACACACACACAGCTGAGTCCATACACACACACACACACAGACATACAGACTGCTGAGTCCATACGCACACAGACTGCTGAGTCCATATACACACAGACAGACACACAGACTGCTGAGTCCATACACACACACACACACACAGAGTGCTGAGTCCATACACACACACAGACTGCTGAGTCCATACACACATACAGATTGCTGAGTCCATACACACATACAGATTGCTGAGTCCATACACACATACAGACTGCTGAGTCCATACACACAGACACACACACACTGCTGAGTCCATACACACACACACACACACACATATACACAGACTGCTAAGTCCATACACACACACACATACACAGACTGCTGAGTCCATACACACACAGACACACAGACTGCTGAGTCCATACACACACAGACACACAGACTGCTGAGTCCACACACACACACACAGACTGCTGAGTCCATGCACACACATTTACTGCTGAGTCCACACACACACACACACAGACTGCTGAGTCCATACACACACACACACACACACACACACACAGACTGCTGAGGTCATACACACACATAGACTGCTGAGTCCATACACACACACACACAGCTGAGTCCATACACACACACACAGACATACAGACTGCTGAGTCCATACACACACAGACTGCTGAGTCCATATACACACAGACAGACACACAGACTGCTGAGTCCATACACACCCCCCCACACACACACACACACACACACACAGAGTGCTGAGTCCATACACACACAGACTGCTGAGTCCTAGATACAGACACACACAGACTGCTGAGTCCATACACACACACAGACTGCTGAGTCCATACACACATACAGATTGCTGAGTCCATACACACATACAGACTGCTGAGTCCATACACACAGACACACACAGACTGATGAGTCCACACACACACACTGCTGAGTCCATACACACACACATATACACAGACTGCTAAGTCCATACACACACACACATACACAGACTGCTGAGTCCATACACACACACACACACACACAGACTGCAGAGGTCATACACACACATAGACTGCTGAGTCCATACACACACACACAGACTGCTGAGTCCGTACACACACACACACACAAACACACAGACTGCTGAGTCCATACACACACATATACACACAGACTGCCAAGTCCATACACACACAAACACACAGACTGCTGAGTCCATACACACACACAGTGGGCTGAGTCCATACACACACAGACTGCTGAGTCCATATACACACACACACACACACACACACAGACTGCTGAGTCCACACACACACACACACACAGACTGCTGAGTCCATACACACACACACACACACACAGACTGCTGAGGTCATACACACACATATACTGCTGAGTCCACAAACACACAAACACACACACACAGAGACTGCTGAGTCCATACACACACACACACACACACAGACAGACTGCTGAGTCCATACACACACATATACACACAGACTGCTGAGTCCATACACACACACAGACTGCTGAGTCCATACACACACACACAGTGGGCTGAGTCCATGCACACACAGACTGCTGAGTCCATACACACACACACACACACACAAACACAGACTGCTGAATCCATACACACATACAGACTGCTGAGTCCATACACACATACAGACTGCTGAGTCCATACACACAGACACACACACAGACTGCTGAGTCCATACACACACACACACAAACTGTTGAGTCCATACACACATATAGACACAAAGACATACACACACACACACACACACACACCCACAGACTGCTGAGTTCATACACACACAGACTGCTGAATCCACACACACACACACACAGACTGCTGAGTCCATACACACATACAGACTGCTGAGTCCATACACACAGACACACACACAGACTGCTGATTCCATACGCACACACATACTGCTGAGTCCATACACACACACATACTGCTGAGTCCATACACACACACACAGGGCCGGCGCTACCTGTAAGGCGGACTAGGCAGCCGCCTAGGGCGCCCCTTGGGAAGGGGCGCCGCCAGGAGCGCCGGCCCCCCTAATGCTGCAGCCGCCCGAGCGCTCTGTAGAGAGCCTCAGGCGGCTGCAGCTTTGCCCGGGCTGGTGCGTCCATGAGGGCGCACCGCCCGGGCACAGCATGAGGAGAGGGAGGGGGCTGACAGGAGGGAAGCGCTCAGCGCTCCCTCCTGTCACTCCCTCTCTGTAGCGTGACCGAGCGCAGTATAGTCCGCCGGTACAGGGAGCATCTGTCTCCTGTACTCGGACGGACTAACAGGAAGTGAACACTGGTGTTCACTTCCTGTCAGTCCGCCGGGTACAGGAAACAAAAGCTCGGCCACGCTACTATAGAGGTAGGGGAGGGTGGGGGGAATAAATAGAGAGGGGGGGGGGGGAGATAAATAAATGGAGAGGGAGGGGAGGAGGAGAAATAAATGGAGAGGGAGGGGAGGAGGAGAAATCAATGAAGAGGGAGGGGGGGGAGAAATAAATGGAGAGGGGGGGAGGAGAAATAAATGGAGAGGGAGGGGAGGAGGAGAAATCAATGAAGAGGGGGGGGAGAAATAAATGGACAGGGAAGGTGGAGAAATAAATGGACAGGGAGGGGGAGAAATAAATGGACAGGGAGGGGAGGAGGAGAAATCAATGAAGAGGGAGGGGGGGGAGAAATAAATGGACAGGGAGGGGGGAGAAATAAATGGACAGGGAGGGGGGAGAAATAAATGGACAGGGAGGGGGGAGAAATAAATGGACAGGGAGGGGGGAGAAATAAATGGACAGGGAGGGGGGGAAATAAATGGACAGGGAGGGGGGGAAATAAATGGACAGGGGGGGATAAATGGACAGGGAGGGGGGGAGGACAGGGAGGGGGGAATAAATGGACAGGCAGGGTGGGGGGAATAAATGGACAGACAGGGAGGGGGGAATAAATGGACAGACAGGGAAGGGGGAATAAATGGACAGGGAGGGGGGGGGATAAATGGACAGGGGGGGGAATAAATGGACAGGGAGGGGGGGAAATAAATGGACAGGGAGGGGGTAAATAAATGGACAGGGAGGGGGAGGGAATAAATGGACAGGAGGGGGAGGGAATAAATGGACAGGGAGGGGGGGATAAATGGACGGGGGGGATAAATGGACAGGGAGGGGGGGAAATGGACAGGCAGGGTGGGGGAATAAATGGACAGGCAGGGTGGGGGGAATAAATGGACAGGCAGGGTGGGGGGAATAAATTGAAAGGGGGGGATAAATTGACAGGGAGGGGAATTGACGGGATTAGGAGGGGGAATGAGAGTGGGGAGGGGAGAAGAGAGTGACAACGGGGGAGACGAGAGTGACAAGGGAGGGGGAGAAGAGAGGGACACGCAGGGGAGAAGAGAGTGACAAGGGAGGAGGGGGGAGAAGAGAGGGACAAGAGGGGGAGAAGAGAGGGACATGGGGGGGAGAAGAGAGGGACAAGGGGGGTTGAGAAGAGAGTGACGAGGGAGGGAGAGGGGGAGAAGAGAGTGACAAGGGAGGGGGGAGAGATTGACATCCATCACACACACACAATGCACCCCTTGCACACAGAAAAACACACAATGCATTACACACAGACACACACACACACACAAGCAATTCAACCCTTACACACAATGCATCCCTTACACACACAGAAACACACAATGCATTCCTTACACACACTCAATGCACCCCTTACAGACGCACACACTGCATCCCGTACATACACAGAAACACTCATTGCAGCCCTTACACATACAAACACAGATTCACACAATGCATTCCTTACACACATATCAGGACATCCCCTACTCCTGTGAACAAACTAATTGGTGGAACATGAAGGTGGACCCTGGGGCCCAGACCTTGAGCTGTGCAAAGGGCCTTAAAAAAAATGGAGCCTTCTTCCTGTTCTCCCAGAACACAAACAGCCTCCAGAGAGCCTGTTCTACACCAGACCAGTGGAGCCAGACTGCAGGTAGAGCCCATCACCATCCTCATCTGATTGTAAGTAGGCAATCTAGTATATTATTCGTGGCACTAATCTCTAATTTACCTCACATTAAAGGGACACTTTAGTCCCCAGAACCACTGCAGCTTAATGTAGTGGTTCTGGTGTCTATAGCCTGTCCCTGCAGGCCTTTTAATGTAAACACGGTGGCACTGCAGCACTTGCGTTAGTTAACATGGGGCATTGTGATGTCATATCGGGGGGGGGGGGGGGGGGGGGGCAAACTTTACTTTTGCCTAGGGCGGCAAAAATCCTTGCACCGGCCCTGCACACACATACACAGACTGCTAAGTCCATACACACACACACAGACACACAGACTGCTGAGTCCATACACACACAGACTGCTGAGCAGGGCTGCCATCAGAAATATTAGGGTCCCTGACACAGCTCAAGATCTGGGCCCCCAGGGCCAGCCCCGAGCTGCCCACAAGGATGAAGTGTGTGTGTGTGTGTATAGTGGATGTAGAATGTGTGTCATGGATGCAGTGTTTTATAGTGGTGGATGTAGAATGTGTGTAGTGGACACGGTATGTGTCATGGATGCAGTGTGTATAGTGGATGCAGATTGTACGTTTTGTGTAATGTATGTAATGTTTGTATGCATGCATTAGATGCAGAGTGTGTGTGTAGTGAATGTAGGTGTGTATAGTGAATGCAGAGTGTGTGTTGTTGTAGTGGATGCAGTGTGCATAGTAAATGTAGTGTGTAAAGAGCATGTAGTGTGTTTGTAGTGAATGTAGTGTGTTTGTAGTGAGTGCAACGTGTGTAAAGTGAATGCAGTGTGTGTGTGTGGTGCAAAGTGTGTTTAGTGAATGTAGTGTGTGTGTTTAGTAAATGTAGTGTGTAGTGAGTGCAACATGTGTATAGTGAATATAGTGTGTGTGTAGTGCAAAGTGTGTTTAGTGAATGTAGTGTGTGTGTGTTTAGTGAATGTAGTGTCTGTAGTGAGTGCAGAGAGTGTATAGTGAATGTAGTGTGAGTATGTGTAGTGCAGAGTGTGTTTAGTGAATGTAGTGTGTGTGTGTTTGTGTATGTGTAGTGCAAAGTGTGTATAGTCAATGTAGTGTGTGTGTGTGTGTAGAGCAAAGTGTGTTTAGTGAATGTAGTGTGTGTGTTTAGTAAATGTAGTGTGTAGTGAGTGCAACGTGTGTATAGTGAATGTAGTGTGTGTGTAGTGCAAAGTGTGTTTAGTGAATGTAGTCTGTGTGTGTTTAGTGAATGTAGTGTTTGTAGTGCAGAGAGTGTATAGTGAATGTAGTGTGAGTATGTGTAGTGCAGAGTGTGTTTAGTGAATGTAGTGTGTGTGTGTGTGTGTGTGTGTGTGTGTGTGTGTGTTTGTGTATGTGTAGTGCAAAGTGTGTATAGTGAATGTAGTGTGTGTGTGTGTAGAGCAAAGTGTGTTTAGTGAATGTAGTGTGTGTGTAGTGCAGAGTGTGTTTAGTGAATGTAGTGTTTGTAGTGAGTGCAGAGTGGGTTTAGTGAATGTAGTGTGAGTATGTGTAGTGCATAGTGTGTTTAGTGAATGTAGTGTGTGTGTAGTGCAGAGTGTGTTTAGTAAATATAGTGTGTGTGTAGTGTAGAGTGTGTTTAGTGAATGTAGTGTGTGTGTGTGTGTAGTGCAGAGTGTGTTTAGTGAATCTAGTGTGTGTAGTACAGAGTGTGTACTTGTAAGGATGCAGTATGTGTGTAAAATAGGGGGGAGGGGAGTATTTTTTTTATTTATTTGTGTATATTTAAATTTTTCCCCCCCTCACTGGTTCTTACTTTGCCAGGGAGGGGGGAGATCGAATTCCCTGGTGGTCCGGTGGCACGGTAGAGCGAGCCAGCCGCGTTACATTGAAGAGGGGGCCCAGCAGCACACACTGTCTTCCTTTCCAGCTCCTCTCTGACTAACTCTCGCGAGACAGGTCTGCGTACTGTGCGGAGCGTTGCCATGGTAACCCATGGCAACGCGCTGGCGGCCGCAGGGCGTAGGGAAGTTAGACAGAGAGCAGCTGGAAAGGAGGACAGAGTGTGCTGCTGGGCCCCCTCTTCAATGTACAGGTAGCAGAGGGCCCTCTGTGCACATATATATAGCAAAAATTATGTATAAGTGCACATAAGGAATGTGGGGCTCGGACTGCCAGAGTAGTTCGGGCCCCCATTATGGTTGTAATGCCCTGAGAGCGGTCCTGCTGCTGAGTCCATACACACACACATAGACTGCTGAGTCCATACACACACAGACTGCTGAGTCCTTACACACACAGACACAGACTTCTGAGTCCATACACACACACATAGACTGCTGAGTCCATACACACACAGACTGCTGAGTCCATACACACACAGACACACAGGCTGCTGAGTCCATACACACACACACAGACACAGACTGCTGAGTCTATACACACACAGACACACAGACTGCTGAGTCCATACACACATAGACTGCTGAGTCCACACACACACACACACACACAGACTGCTGAGTCCATACACACACAGACACACAGACTTCTGAGTCCATACACACACACAGACTGCTGAGTCCATACACACACACAGACACAGACACAGACTGCTGAGCAGAGGCGGCTCTAGACTTTATGAGGCCTTAGGCGAAACTCAAACATGAGGCCCCACTAACAAAAAAGTGTCACATATACACATTCATGCACAGTTTACCTGTGTATGTGCCTGAGAGTGTGTCTGAGTATCCTTGTGTGTGAGAATGTATGTCTCTGTGAGCATGTTTGCGTTTTTGTCTGAGACTGAAGTGTGTTGTGTGTATGGCGGGTGATGGTGTGAGGGGGGTGATGGTGAGAGGGAGAGCGAGGTGATGGTGAGAGTGAGCGGGGGTGATGTGAGAAGGAGGGGGGGTGATGTGAGAGTGAGGGGGGGTTGAAGTGAGAGTGAGGGGGGGTTGAAGTGAGAGTGAGGGGGGGTTGAAGTGAGAGTGAGGGGGGTGATGTGAGAGTGAGGGGGGTGAGGGGTGAGGCTGAGGGGGGTGAGGGGTGAGGCTGAGGGGGTGGGTGGTGAGGCTGAGGGTGGTGAGGGGTGAGGCTGAGGGGGGTGGGGGGGTGATGCTGAGGATGGTGGGGGGGGTGATGCTGCGGGTGGTTGGGGTGGGGGGTGTGATGCTGAGGGTGGGTGATGCTGAGGGTGGTGAGGGAGGGTGATGCTGAGTGTGGTGGGGTGATGAGACTGAGGGTGGTGGGGGGTGGTGAGGCTGAGGGTGCTGAGGCTTAGGGTGGTGGGGGGTGCTGAGGCTGAGGGTGGTGGGGGGTGCTGAGGCTGGTGGGGTGGGGTGGTGAGGCTGAGGGGGTGAGGCTGAGGGTGGTGGGGAGGGTGGTGAGGCTGAGGGTATTGGGGAGGTTGGGGAGGCTGAGGTTATTGGGGAGGGTGGGGAGGCTGAGGGTGGTGGGGGATGCTGAGGCTGAGGGTTGTGGGGTGCTGAGGGTGATGGGGTGGTGGGGAGGGTTGTGAGGCTGAGGGTGGTGGGGTGGGTGGTGAGGCTGAAGGTGGTGGGGAGGGTGGTGAGGCTGAAGGTGGTAGGGAGGCTGAGGGTGGTGAGGCTGAGGGTGGTGGGGAGGGTGAGGAGGCTGAGGGTGGTAGGGAGGGTGAGGAGGCTGAGGGTGGTAGGGAGGGTGAGGCTGAGGGTGGTGGGGAGGGCGGTGATGCTGAGGGTGGTGGGGAGGGTGGTGAGGCTGGCTGAGGGCGGTAGGGAGGGTGATGAGGCTGAGGGTGGTAGGGAGGCTGAGTGTGGTGGGGGGTGAGAGAGCCTACCTTTAGTCCCTGGTGGTCCAGTGGGCTCCCTGGTGGTCCGGTGGCCACCAGAGCTGCAGACCATGTAATCTCGCGAGACCATCAGAGCATTGCCGTGGTAATCCGCAGCAACGCTCTGACTGGCCAGTTTTCGCGAGACACATGGTCTGCAGCTCTGCTCACTGCGGAGCTGCAGACCGGTGTCTGCATTGGCTGGCCGGGCAGCCAGGAGGGGCCTCGCACCCGGCGGCATACCAGGCAAGCTGCCGGGCCCCCTCCTGGTGTCAGGTCCTCGACAGTCTGCCCAGGCGGTTTAGGTGGCCGCGAGGCCCCAGCCAGCGCGAGGCCTTAGGCGGACGCCTAAACCACCTAATTAGAGAGCCGCCTCTGCTGCTGAGTCCATACACACACACAGACACAGACTGCTGAGTCCATACACACCCATACACATACACAGACTGCTGAGTCCATACACACACATACACATACACAGACTGCTGAGTCCATACACACACAGACACACACACAGACTTCTGAGTCCACACACACACACACACAGACAGACTGCTGAGTCCACACAGAGACACACAGACAGACTGCTGAGTCCATACATACAGACACACAAGCTTCCTCACAGACAGACAGACAGACACACACACAAGCACATTAAGCCTACCTGTCACTGGAGGCTGTTGCTGGGGGTCAGCCATCTTCCATGCTTTCCAGCAGCAGCATGGGCTGCTGCTTAACGGCGGGGGCGGGGCTTGTGTGTGGGAGGCGGGGCTTCATTTGGGGGCAGGGGCTGTGCCGGGGAGCCAGCGCTCCAGCTGCTCTGCCCTACATTCCCTCTGGCTGTAACAGGGTGTTACAGCCCGAGGGAATATAATTTAAACACATAGCCAGTAGGTTGCTGGCATTTGGGGGGGCCCAAGGGGGGGCACAGCATGATGTAGGGGGGGGGGGCCATAGCCCCCTCTGCCCCCCCCCCCCTTAGTGATGCCACTGGTTGGTTGGGAGGAGCCTTTTATAGATGCCTTATGTTTTTGTCTTTGGTGTTTTTCTCTCTATGTTAATGTGCTGCTGTGGAGTTTTAGTAAAGAGAGACTTAAGCAAATATGAAGCATCCTGTCATGTTATAAAATTAGGTTAGATTAGTACAGTTCCTGATTAAATTATCTCCCAAGCACAGAGAAGGAATTCTATTGTTTATATATGGGAGTGTTATTATTGACTCTGTATGACTCTGTTTTCATTGGTTTGTTCACTTTGTGTCCCTGTGCCCAACAAGGTCCACCTGGGTGTCGCCCTTGTTGGGAAACTTGCATAAAAGGCCAGTGTGCCTCCATTAAAAGGCTATTCCAGCTTACACTCCAAAACTGTGTGTCGTCCTGTTATTGGAGGGAAAGAATATTTACTCCTGTGTCTGCTGTTCCAGCTTGCAGGGGATTTAACAAGGAAAGTCTTTGTAAGGACTAGAGCTAATTCCAAATTCGGCTTCAGGATGGAGCGGTTCAAGGGCCCCAGTCAAACCACGGCGACTGTGGGCAGAAGTGCTGCGGTCTGTCCCCTGTTTCATTTAGGAAGTGGTCCTTGGCAAGGTACCCCAGACAGGGGTACAGGGAGCTCTGTTACAAATACTATTAAAACCCACGTTTCCCCTGAACCAATTATCCTACATAAAAAAAACATAACTAAACTACGTATAAATACATCTAAAAGAAAAGAAAACAAAACAATGCCTAACGCGTTTTTTCGGCGCGGTGATGTTGTGAGATTTAGTGTAGATAAAAGGAGATTATCCTATTGCCCATTGCCTCATCTAGCAGAGGTTATATTTGGAAAGATAGTGAGCAGTGGGGTTCTTCTTAAGTATAAAGTACGTTGTAATATCCTCTCGGCAATGTTTTTATAGTCACTACATTACCCCCTTATCAACAGGTTTTATTTTTAATGATTGATTTATTTTTAGATCGTTGAGGGCTTGCCACTCAGGATTGGTCAAATTGCCATGGGGTACTAGTTTAAGAGTATTGTCATCAATCTGTTGTATGGCATTTACTGTCATTTCAACAAATATGACGATACTATAGTATTCTCTAAAGTTTGGGGTGAAAGTACTTTTTGGTCATAATTGTGTAAGCAATAGTGGGTTTATCCTTCCATCATTTTCCTCTAAGAGATCTACCAGGTTTGTAAGACAATCCAAATCATTAACTGATAGACCTAAGCTTTTCGCTTTTTTCTTTGAATCTGATAGTATTTATGCAAAGCCAGACATCGTGCAAAACGATGGAGGTTCTTTGCCCAGTTAAATTTGTTAAATGCTGGAACTTGAACATAGGACAAGCCCTTTTCAAGTACTGCTTCTTGAGTGCTTGTAAGCTTAACACTGGATAAATTTACAATTTTTTAATATTTCATTATGGTCTGTCCCTCCTGCCCTGAAATCTAGATTGTTGGGTGCGATAGGGATGACTTGTTTTCAGTGGGCTGAATCCTAAAAATTAACTCCCTTCTTCAAAATGCCCTTTTGCTTTAAAGTAGTCTGATGATTTTGAGGATGAGAGTGTGCGGAGTCAGTGTCAGTGTCAGATGATTCATAGTCTGAGGTAATTTAGTGATCTGAGTCAGCTTGTACCACCTTCTTAAACGTTCTATTTATTGTTTTATAATCTCTGGTGTCTCTGACACATTTCTTATGTTTACTGATCTTAATAGTGTTCTTGAATTTGTCTAGACTTGTTTTTAGTTTTACTTCTAACTGCTCAAGCTGACTTTAATGTTTGAATTTTTGAATTTTAGTGACCTCTTGGTCCAATTGCTCATTTATTTTTTGTCTTTTTTTTATTCATATTTATTTATTATTTCCATGAATGTAACAGAAAACTTATTTGCTGCCTCCTCCCACTCCTTGGTAAATTCCTCATCCTCGATATTGGTGGTCAGGATAATTTGTATTCTAAGACCTCTTGAGATCATGCCTTTCTATAGATAATTGTGTAGCAAAGAGATTTCCCACCATACCCTTATTTGTTGTTTGAATAACTTTGATAATTCCTTAAAACCTGCTTGTATTTCATCAGTCATTGGATAAGTCTCCAATGGATTATCTGAAAAAACCTTATCTGCTCCAGGTAATATACTGTAATACTGTCATCCTACTGAGAGACCCCTCGGTACCAAACCCATTAACAGAAAACTGAACAAAAAGGAAAAATGGGTCTCATGGGAAAGTAAATTCTCCAAGTTAGGGCCTAACCCTAGTATTATGTAAACGGAGAAAAGAGGCCCAAAAAATAGGGACCACAATTAAGGAGAACCCCTTTAGAATGTAATCTACATAATAGTTCTAAACTTAGGAGGTAAGAAATAGAAAAACACTTTGTGGCGAGAGCCACTTCGCCACTGGGTTTTGGAGAGGACTACTTGCCAGCCTTTTACCCTGTGACTATGGCCCCTTTAATTTATTGTGGTTGAGATACCCTATTTGTGCCTATTGGGACTTTGAACAATGGTTCTTCAAACTTTCGAAGTGATTTGAAGTGCAACTTCGAACCACCGAACAGCTGGACCACACACGAGTAGAGTGTGCAACCTATTTACCTCCCAGGCTGGTAGTTAACCGCAGCCAAATTGACTAATAGTATAGTCGAACACGTGGCAGCGGCCATCTTGTTTAGTCGATCGTGTTCAGCTGTGTTTTGTCGCTGAGTTCATGGAACTCAAATCGTACACGCGACGGCACGAACACCGCTGAACATTTACCTTCCATGGAACTTCGGCCATTCGAACGGGAGTCGAACGGTGTTCAGTGGGTAGAAACCCAAGAACAAGGGACATATACTGACTACATTCATGAACGGCTACATTCGGTAATTTGAACTACCGTATATACTTGAGTATAAGTCGAGTTTTTCGGCACATTTTTTGTGCTGAAAACCCCCAACTCGACTTATACTAGAGTCATTGTCTGTATTATGGCAACTTACATTGCCATAATACAGACAAGGGGCTGTTGGTGGCTGGCAGGAAGCGTTTACTTACCTCTCCTGTAGCTCCTGTCAGCTCCCTCTGCAAGTCCCAGTGTAAGTCTCGCGAGAGCCGCGGGGTCATAGCGGCCGCGATACTTACACTGGGACTTGCAGAGGGAGCTGACCGGACCGGTGCAGAGGAGGGAGCTGACAGGAGCTGCAGAAGAGGTAAGTAAATGCTCGCTGCCAGCCCCCTCCTACACAGACCATCCACAGGACCACCAGGGAATGAGAGCCCCCTCCCTGGCCATGTATCAAGCAGGGAGGGGGGACGAAAAAAATTAATAAAATTTTTAAAAAAAAATTGTTATAATTTTTTTTTAATATTATTAATATTTAAAATTAAATATTAATAATATTAAAAAAAATTATAATATTAAAATAATAATGATAATGATCTAAAAAAAATGCCCACCCCCCACCAAGGCTCTGTATCACACACACAAACACACACACTGCATTCTCATACACACACACACTGCATTCTCATACACACACACACTGCATTCATACACACACACACTGCATTCATACACACACTGCATTCATACACACACACTGCACTCATACACACACACTGCATTCATTATATATACACACTGTAAATAAATATTCAATTAACCCCTTCAGGACCGCTGATGGTTCAGGACCGTCAGCGGTAAAACGTGCGTTTGGACCGCTGACGGTCCTGAACCGTCATAACGTTCTGGGGCTACTTACCTGATCGCCGTCGGTCCCCCGGCGGCGATCAGCGCTCCTCCCGGTCCAGGGGGACTGCCTTTCTGCCCGGGCAGTCCCCCCTCGGCAGATCAAGACCCCCACGGCCACGTGATCACTCGATCACATGACCGCAATAGGTGTCCATGTGTCTGCCTGCAGGGGGGCTGCCTGTGCTGACAGGCAGTCTCCCTGCAAGTGGAAAATCATAAAATAAAGTTGCAAAATAAAGCAATCAGTGTAAAAAAAATAATAATATGTATATATATATATATATATATATATATGATATATATACATGTATTATATCTATATATAATATATGTATATGTATCATATATATATAATGTCATACTAAGTGTATTTTTATATTTATATATATACGTATATTAATATAAAAATACACTTCTATTTAAATTACACACGAATATATACAATATATATAATTACTATATATGGTATATATATATATTATTATAAAATACAAATAATATGTTAATAAAAATAAATAACAAAAACAAAAATAATTTCTAATAATTAAAAAAAATTATATATATATATATATATATATGCAATTTTATTCTAACAGTATTTTGATATTGATATATATATATATATATATATTTATATCAAAATACACTTAGAATGTAATGATATATTACATTACTATGTATAAATAAATAAATAAAAATAATACGAAATATACATATGTCCATATACATAATTACATAAATAATTTCATAAATATTCACGTAGACGTCAAATATATAAATATATATATAAATTAAAATTCTACGTGCGTATTTATGTAATATTTTTACCTAATTAAGTAATTTTAATGATTGCAATTTGAGGGACCTGCCTGCCAACCCAGGCCGAAAGTCCAGATAATTTAATTTCCTAGCACTGTGTTTAACCCTGTAACTTTCTATGACACCCTAAAACCTGTACATGGGGGTACTGTTTTACTCGGGAGACTTCGCTGAACACAAATATTAGTGTTTCAAAACAGTAAAACATATCACAGCGATGATATTGTCAGTGAAAGTGAAGTTTTTGCATTTTTCACACACAAACAGCACTTTCACTGAGGATATTATTGCTGTGATACATTTTACTGTTCTGATACACTAATATTTGTGTTCAGCGAAGTCTCCTGAGTATAACAGTACCCCACATGTAGAGGTTTTATAGTGTTTGTGAAAGTTACAGGGTCAAATATAAGGCTTGATTTTACTTTTTTTTTTTTATTGAAATTTGTCAGATTGGTTAGGTTGCCTTTGAGAGCGTATGGTATCCAAGGAATGAGAATTAGCCCCATGATGGCATACCATTTGCAAAAGAAGACAACCCAAGGTATTGCAAATGGGGTATGTTCAGCCTTTTTTAGTAGCCACTTAGTCACAAACACCGGCCAAAGTTAGTGTTTTTTGCATTTTTAACACACAAACAAATATAAATGCTAACTTTGGCCAGTGTTTGTGACTAGGTGGCTACTAAAAAAGACTGGACATACCCCATTTTGAATACCCTGGGTTGTCTACTTTAAAAAAATATGTACATGTTAGGTGTGTTTTGGGGATTTATGACAGATAACGGTGTTACAATGTCACTATTGATACATAAAATATATATATTAAAATATATATATTGAAACAGCAATTTCCTACTTGTATTTATAGGCCTATAACTTGCAAAAAAAAGCAATAAAGCATGTAAACACTGGGTGTTTTTAAACACGGGACAAAATTTTGAATCTATTTAGCAGTTTTTTTCATTAGCTTTTGTAGATAAGTAAAAGATTTTTCAAGTAGAAGTCCAAAAACATGTTTTTTTTTTTAAGATTTTCACCATATTTTATTATTTTTTTTAAATACAATATATGACATAATACAAATAATGGTATGTAAAGAAAGCCCTTCTTGTCTTGAAAATAACAATATATAACTTGTATGGGAACCGTAAATGAGAGAGCGGAAAATTACAGCTAAACACAAACACAACAAAAGTGTTAAAACTGCTCTGGTCCTTAACGTACAAACATCACAAAAACAGGCCGGTCCTTAAGGGGTTAATATTATTTTTTTAGGATCTAATTTTATTTAAAAATTTACCAGTAGCTGCTGCATTTCCCACCCTAGTCTTATACTCGAGTCAATAAGTTTTCCCAGTTTTTTGGGGTAAAATTAGGGGCCTCGGCATATATTCAGGTCGGCTTATACTCGAGTATATACGGGTACTTGAAATAGACCGGCCGCACAGCCTGATTCTCTGGAACTGTTTTGGGCATGAAACCATGCGTGCGGTCGGTCAAAAAGAGACTTCAAGGAATTTCCTGAACCCCTGCTTTGATTTGGATATGTTGTTCACCCATATCAGAGCTATCAGGGGATGTGTTGTGTTTTGGGGTACTTATGATACTTTATAAAAATGTGTGGTTTTCTGCCTGGGGATAATTAAGTTAATGCATTATCTGCCTTAATTATCTCCTAGGCAGAGGGGAGGAATTGTGTATACTGTATGGGAGTGTCTCACTGTATAACTCTGCTTTGATTGGTTTGTTAACTTTGTGTCCCTGTGCCCAACAAGGTCCACATGGGTGTCACCCTTGCTGGGAAACTTGCACAAAAGGCCAGTGTGCCTCCATTAAAACTGAGTTCCTTCTTACCCTCAACAGAGTCTCATCTCATGTGTGGGGGAATTAACCCTGGGAATTGCTATATCACACTACTCCCCTGTGATTATAATCACTAGCACTTTTAAGAATAGGAATAGGAGAGGTTCACGCACTGGAAGCTGGATCCTGGTCATGGGTCTAGGGTGGGTGGAGGACAGCCAGTTCCCAGCCAAGCTGTAACGCTGGACGTGGGGACTACAGTGCTGATGGTGTCGGGTAGAGTGCTTGGAGTCCTCAGTGAGCACCAGGAGCATCGACTGACAGAGGCACCTGGTCGGGGGGGCCAGGCAGTCCGTCACACACTTATATTTAGTAACCATTAATATTACACCTTGTGCAAACATATACAGGGAGAGACCATATTAAACATATACTGTATGTATATATATATATATATATATATATATATATATATATATATATATATATATATATATATATATATATATATATATATATAGCCACCTACAAACTCCCAATGCAGTTTATTATCGGAATATTCCTTTATTCGTGTTAGGATGTGTGCAGAGTGGTATATTACCTAACTGCAGCACTGTATATAGCGCGAGCCTGACCAGGCATTTGCCTTAGACGGCACTTTCAGTGGCGTGGCAAAAAAGCCAGCCCTCAATTCCCCCAGTAGATGCCTGGTCACCCTCTTGTCCTGGGGGGCTCAAGAAGTGGCCTCCAAGGCTGGCCTTTGTTCTGTTTGCGCGGGGTGGCGGCGAGGAAGCACTCTCTCCTGAGCTCTTCCTGCTCAGCTCCCTTGCGCACATTGCAGTGATGCCAGAGCCAGAATATGACATCACTCCAGCCCCAGCATTACTGTGAGGCACTCAAGGGAGCTGAGCAGGAGGATCAGAGCTTCCTCGTTGCCCGCCTCCACCACTCTAATGCCTGTGCCTGCCTTTCCATTCCTGCCTGTTAGCCACCACAAGACCCCAGGGAGGAATCAACTCCAGCTTCCAAAGGCAGGGAGGTTGGATTGATTTGACATTAAAAAAACAGTGTGAGTGTGTGTCTCTTAGTGAGTGTGTTAGTGTGTGCCTGTCAATGTGTTTATGTGTGTCTATCGGTGTGTGTATGCATATGTCAGTGTGTGTATGTCTGGTAGTAAATATGTATCTCTTTCAGCTTGTGTATGTGTCTGTGTCAGGATTACAGAATGATCCAGCACGTAGAATTGTGTAACACAGAGTGTAACACAGACTGATAGGTAACGTATACCGGACCTTAGACTGGCCGGACTAACGTACCAAAGAATAGTCAGGAATAGCCGAGGTCAAGAGAAACAGAAAGAGACACAATGATAAGGAAAAGCCAGGAGTCAGGAATGCCTGAAAACAGCGAAGTCAAAAACAATGCCAAAGTCAAATAACCAGAATTATCAGAATCAATAACGCGCTCTCGGACAACCACAAGGGAACCACGACAGGGCACTGAGCAGGATTAGAACTGGGCCTTAATACCCCTCCTCTAGGTCTGATAGGCTGTAACCGGCCTTTGACCCCAAAGGCAGTTACCAGGTTTCCATTTCCATAATTGCTGCTCAGTATTAACCCTTCTGTGGATTTGGTTGCTGCTCTGCACAACTTTTCCTGTGTGGACAGTAAAGGTCATTAACCACATTTTTATAAGAGGATGAATACGTGACATTACCCCCCACCTGAAGAACGCCCACCCGGCAGGCAGGACCAGGCTTGAGAGGAAAATTGGCATGAAAATAGCAAATCTTGCGGCCAGCATGTATATCAGATGCCGGAACCCAAGAACGATCGGCTGGTCCATAACCTTTCCAATCCACCAAGTACTGTAAAGTGCCCCGAGAAAACCTGGAATCAATTATGGAGGAGACCTCATACTCTTCCTGTCCAGAAGTTACTAAGGGAGGAGGAGGGACACTTGAGACTGTATATTTATTGCAAACAAGAGGTTTGAGCAAGGACACATGAAAGGTATTAGGAATTTTCAAGGAGGCCGGAAGGGCCAGAGAGTATGCAACAGGATTGATCCTACGAAGGACACGAAAAGGTCCAAGGAACCTAGGAGCAAATTTCATGCTAGGGACTTTGAGCCTGATGTTACGAGAAGATAACCAAACCCTCTCACCCACTTGGTAAACAGGGTTGGCACCTCGACGTGTATCAGGATAATGCTTGAAACGGTCAGCAGCAGTACCCACAGCAGATTGAACTTCAACCAAGGTATCATGGATGGAAGCCAGACGGTCATCCAAAGCAGGATTAGCTGTGTCAGAAAAAACAGCCGGTAGGACAGTAGGATGTCGGCCATTATTAACAAAAAATGGACTATGCCCAGAGGAGTCATGGTCAGCATTGTTCCTAGCAAACTCGGCCCATGGTAAAAATTCGGACCAATTGTCTTAAGTGCTATTAACGAAACAACGCAAGTATAACTCCAAAGACTGGTTAGCCCTCTCAGCTGTACTATTAGTCTGGGGGTGGTAAGAGGATGAAAAAGACAATTCAATCCCCAATTGCTTATTGAAAGCCCTCCAAAACCTGGATACAAACTGAGAACCTCTATCAGATACAATATTGTAAGGAATGCCATGCAGACGGACAATCTCACGTATAAGGATCAGTACCAGGTCTTGAGATGACGGTAATTTCTTGAGAGGGATGACGTGAGCCATTTTAGAAAAAAGGTCAACAACCATGAGAATAGTGGTATAACCATTAGAACTAGGAAGTTCTACAATGAAATCCATAGACAAGTGGGGCCATGGGACCTCAGGAACGGGAAGAGGTTGTAACAAGCCACAAGGGAGTTTATGAGGTACTTTGGAAACCGCACAAACAGAAAAAGCCTGCACATATTCCTTAACATCCTTCCTGAGGGAATCCCACCAGAATTACCTCATGATAGCAGAAGTGGATTTATTAATACCTGGGTGACCAGCAGACACATTGTCGTGAAACACCTTCATGATTTTAACCCTTTCACCCAATGGAACGAACAATTTGTCCTGAGGTTTACCGCAGGGCGCCTGAGACTGAGCCTCCATGATGGAACCAAGCAGCGAAGAGGACAATGAAAGGATAGTGAAAGCAATGATACATTCCGGGGGAATGATATGGGACTTTTCTTGCTATTGTATAGACTCAGTATCAAACTGTCTGGATAAGGTGTCAGCCTTGACATTTTTAGAACCAGGTCTATAAGTAATAAGAAAATTAAAGTGAGAAAGGAACAGAGACCACCTAGCTTGTCTAGAAGACAATCGTTTAGCATCTCCTATGTAAGCCATGTTTTTGTGATCAGTAATTATCAAAAGGGGGTCCTTGGAACCCTCTCAAAGATGTTGCCACTCCTTGAGAGCTAGAATAATGGCCAACAATTCCCTATTGCCAATATCATAATTGCGCTCAGCAGGGGACAACTTTCTAGAGAAGTAACCACAAGGATGCAATGGAGTATCCTGGCTCTCTCTCTGGGAGAGAACTGCCCCTACCCCTGTCTCTGATGCATCAACTTCTAGTATGAAAGGTTTACTGGTGTCAGGATGCATCAATATGTCGGCGGAGGCAAACCACTGTTTGAGAGTTTCAAAGGCTTCTATAACTTCCTTAGACCATATCGTACTGCTAACCCCCTTACGTGTCATATTGGTGATGGGGGCTATTACTGCAGAAAATCCCTTTATAAACCTTCTGTAATAATTTGTAAAACTAATGAACCTTTGAATGGCTTTCAACCCAGTGGGTAAAAGCCATTTTAGAACCGATTCCAGCTTTTTAGGATCCATCTGACACTCCGAGGCAGAGATATTATATCCCAAAAACTGTACTTCATTTTGGTCAAAGATGCATTTTTCTAATTTACAATAAAGTTGAATCCTTAATATGTTCCTCCATTACTCTACTCTCCTGAGGTGACAGAGCATAGACTGCTCCCTTAGGTGGCATAGCGCCGGGTAGTAAATTAATGGAACAGTCATAAGGTCTGTGAGGAGGTAGAGTATTTGACTGAGTTTTGCTGAATACTTCTTTAATACTGTATAGGGATTTCCGGGTTTTGAGGTGTACTAGTGGGTAATCCAATAGTGCCCACTCTTTTGACAACATTCAATATACACCTTTCATAACAATCCTTAGTCCATTCTAATATTTTCCCATTGGCCCAGTCAATATGATGGTTATGCTTGTTAAGCCATTGAAAGCCTAATATGATCGGGCCGGAAAGGGATGCAATAACCTGAAATGTAATCTCTTCTTTATGTAAGGCACCAATGGACAAATTAATGGGTAAGGTTTCGTGTGTAATCAATGGCTGTGAGAGTGGTCTCCCATCAATAGCTTCAACAGCTAGGGGTGATAGTCTCTCCTTGATAGGTATAGTATTACCTTTAACAAATTGAACATCGATGAAGTTTCCAGCAGCACCTGAATCCATCAGGGCTTTGCATGAAAAGTTCTTATTTTAAAAAGCAATAGTAATATCAAGGAGAAACCTATTTCTATCTATTCCAGAGGACGTTTCCATTACACCTAAGACCTGTCCCCTTAAGGTGCGGTAGTTTTCCGGACGTATGGGACAATTGTTTCTCATATGTCCTTTTCTACCGCAGTATAGACAAAGATCTTCTTTTCTCCTATATTGTCTTTCTGCTTCCAACAGTCTAGTGACCCCCAACTGCATGGGTTCGGGTTCGGACTGTACAGGAAATTCAGGGACAATAGGTTTGGAGAAGTGGATTGCTAAAGGCATATTCATGTGTCTGGTGTTGTTTCTAGTAGCTTCTCTGGTTCTCCAATATATTATCAATTTGCATGACAAAAGTGATAAATTCATTACGTTTTTTTGGGTAAGTCTTTGGCGGCAATCTCATCTAGGATAGTTTCAGATAGTCCCTTTTTAAATGCAGAGATTAACCCACTATTAGTCCATTCTACCTCGGAAGCTAGGGTATGAAATTCTATGGCCCTTTCGTAATGTCAGGATTACAGAATGATTCAGCAGGTAGAATTGTGTAACACAGAGGACTGATCGGTAACATATACCGGACCTTAGAATGGCCGGACTAACGTACCAAAGAATAGTCAGGAATAGCCGAGGTCAAGGGAAACAGAAAGAGACACAATGATAAGGAAAAGCCAGGAGTCAGGAATGTCTGAAAACAGCGAAGTCAAAAACAATGCCAAAGTCAAATAACCAGAATTATCAGAATCAATAACGCGCTCTCGGACAACCACAAGGGAAACCACGACAGGGCACTGAGCAGGATTAGAACTGGGCCTAAATACCCCTCCTCTAGGTCTGATAGGCTGTAACCGGCCTTTGACCCCAAAGGCAGTTACCAGGTTACCATTTGCATAATTGCTGCTCAGTATTAACCCTTCTGTGGATTTGGTTGCTGCTCGGCACAACTTTTCCTGTGTGGACAGTAAAGGTCATTAACCACATTTTTATAAGCGGATGAATATGTGACAGTCTGTCAGTAAATGTGTGTCTGACACTGAGTGGTGTGTGTCTGACACTGAATGTATATATGTCTGTCAGTGTGTATCTGTCAGTAAATATATATGTAGTATATGTAGGTGATGGAAGTGCACTCAATCCTTGGTCTGGAATTCAGGGTGCTCTAGTGGACAAGTACCAGTACCAAAAAAGGACCAATTGAAGCATTTAAATATAAAGAATAAACCAGGCACTCCAGCATATTCCAAAATGTAGGCAATTTTTATTGGAACAAGGAACCAAAAGGCAACTTTTCGACCCCGTAGGGCCTTTGTCAAGCTAATGAAGCACATGTGCTTCATTAGCTTGACAAAGGCCCTAAGGGGTCGAAAAGTTGCCTTTTGGTTCCTTGTTCCAATAAAAATTGCCTACATTTTGGAATATGCTGGAGTGCCTGGATTCATCTTTATAAGTAAGTATATATGTGTCTCAGTGTGTGTGAGTCTGACACTGAGTGAGTGTGCATCAGTGAGTGTTTATGCATTTCTATCGGTGAGTGTGCATATGTCAGTGAGTGTGTATGTGTGTGTCTGTCGGTGAATGTAAGTGTGTGTAACTGTGAATGTGTATGTTTCAGGGAAAGTGTGTTGGTTAAAAAATGTGTGACAATGACTGTGTATCTATCAATGAGTGTATGTTGGTGCCTGTCTGTATGGCGTGTGACTGTGAAACGGAAAGAGATCGCTAATATACTGATAATTGTATTAATTGTTTAAAAATAATAATTATTCCAAATATCTAAATTAATACCAGATTTAATACCAGATATAGTATTAACTGGTATATCTTAATAATTTAGATGTTGCTCCCAAAGTACAAATGAAATAGAATTAATCCAAAATGGAGTCTACTCACCATGTGGGCTATTCCAAAATGGAGTTCGTAACGTGGCATGCATCACAATGGGAGTCAAATAACACTCTCCTGAAAGGATTACCCAAATATAAAAGAAAAAAAAAGTGCACTCGAAGAGATATGATTTAACAATTAATATCCAAACTGACACACACCTTGGTAGTTGTGTAAAAGATATATAATGTTTAATATACATGCATAAAGATACAATATATATATATATATATATATATATATATATATATATATATACATATATAAAACAGTTGTCAAATACTATATACTTTAATATATAATTATAATCTTAACTGCAATAATCTCACACTGCTAAATACACATCAACCATTGTATAATAAAAATGATTTTGCCCTACCAAAATGTTATCCAGAAAATATGATTTTCCATTTAATCAAACCACCAATTAATAATTGATTAACCTAAAATGAAACTAAACTAAAATGAAACTAAAATAAAATAAAACTAAACTAACTAAAATAAAACTAAACTTAAAAATAAAACAGCGAGGGGGCGTGGCCTGGAGCTCAAGCGCAGCGGTCGCATGTTGATGTAGCTCCGTGCTACCACGACCTAAACTAAGCGGAACGAGCACCCAAACGACAGAAAAAACTGTCTCCACAACAATGTCACAGCACAAGGGACGCAGGCAGACCGAGCGGAGCGAGAAAAACGACTTTTTTGCTGCTCGGAATGCCCAGGGAAAAATGCCGGTGAGACCGGAGGAGCCCCAAGATGGCGCCCAAGACGAAACTTCTGAAATGCAGGGATCAACAGCTGCAGATGGGCCTGCAACCCAAAGCATGATTCAAAAAATGCTGGATGATATGTACCAAAAGTTACAACTTACCCTCCACTCATCACTCAATGAAATCAAGTCTGAAATCCACGATCTGGGCACACGCACATTGTCACTGGAAGACAAGATGGCGGACCACGCTGAAGCTTATAATGCCATGCGTGCCGAAATGAACGAAATGCAGGACACACTGGTGACCTATGAGAACAAGCTGGCAGACATGGAAGATAGATCCAGACCAAATAACCTGCGTCTGAGAGGGATTGCAGAAACAGTCAGCACAGCAGATCTGCACGCATACCTACAGGGTCTGTTTAAACTCCTCATTCCAGACGTGCATCAAGACATGCTCCTGCTAGACAGGTACCGCAGAGTCCCCAAACCGAGATTTTAACATCAGAAGAGCCACGAGACACCCTAGTGAGACTCCACTACTTCCATGTAAAGGAAGATATTTTGAGTGCAAACAGACAGCGCCCGAATCTCCTACCACCATACCAGGGGATTACAATCTATGCTGACATATCGGCAGTAATGCTGAAAAAGAGGAAATCCTTTGCAAGTATCACAGAGAGCCTGAGACAACACAAGAAGCCGTATAGATGGGGATTCTCAGTTAAGCTGCTGGCCATACGACTCCTGAAGCTGGCATCCAAGCTTTGAAAGACTGGGGCCTGCCACCGCCGCAGACAACACCCCAAGCTGCAGGACGGACCACGCTACCTCCCACGTGGAAGAAGGTCACCAGAAAAAGATAAGGCCGCGGCCCACAACCAAAGACTGTGGCAGGTACCCATCAGAGAAGTTGGGACTGAGACTCTAAGGGGGAAAAGGTGCCCGACAAGGGGACCAAGGACGGTTAGATATCACCATGGTTTTAAGGTTACACACCTCGCCAACAAGGTAAAGCCGGGGACCCGTGGGCATGACACTTGACCTCCCCAATCATGGGGCTCTTAATGTTAATGTTAGTGTTAATCTTTCAGAAGGGGGTGCGCACACTAATGATTCACCCACCCCAGGCCGTAAGACCGCTGTGAACAGGCATGGAAGCACGATACTTCCTACCCCACAGTGCCCACGTTAGGCACCAAGCCAATACTATGGCAATATGTTTAGTTTTGCTTGTTTATGTTCATTTGTTAGTTCACCATGTTTTTCTATGTACACATTCATTGCATGTACCACCTCACACCTCCAAACCTCATATAGCTCTACCCCAAGATTGGAGTAGTCCCATGCACTCAAACCAACACGGGGAGTGGACACCAGGTTCGACGATGCTGGGAAAGGTGTCTCTCCTACCAATAGATGTCACAAACCCACCACAAATCGTAACCCGACTGTACAACCCCCCATGAAAATATACTCTCATTATACTAAAGGGCTTAACCACCCAGCGAAGCGTGGTTTGCTTCGAAAAGATTTGAAGCAACTAAAACCTGAGGTAGTGTGCCTCCAAGAAACCCACTTCAAGGCCAATGCACATTCACCTCTATTTCAACAAGACTACCCCCACCAATTCCACGCCACATACTCCGCCAAATCGAAAGGGGCGTCTATACTTATCAGTAGGGATGTGGCATTCACTCTCATACACTCGGAGGTAGACTCAGAGGGCAGATACGCTATGGTGGTGGGGACAATTAATGGGGTCTTATACACGATTGCAAGTGTTTATGCTCCAAACAAGGAACAAAGAAACTTCCTTCACAAGGTGCTCAAAAAATTGTCGTCTATAAGCCAAGGTATAGGGGTGGTCTGTGGTGACTTTAACCATGTACTGGACCCTCTTATAGACACCACCGAACCGCACACACCAGCAAGACTGAAACCGCTCAAGAGACAAGGCAGGGCACTACAAAAACTGTTACAAGACAACCATTACTAAGACGTATGGCGAGCACTACATGTGGGAGAACAGGGGTACACATTCTTATCCACTGTGCATAATACCTACTCACGCATAGATGGCATATGGATTGCAGGCCAGCATCTGGAACAGGTCAGGGACTGCTCCATAGCTCAGTTAACGTGGTCGGATCACGCACCAGTAGTGGCGACATTGACAGACTTATACGACTCCACACATAGAAGCCCATGGAGACTAAACGCGTCACTTCTTACAGACAACACATTCAGGAAAACATTAGAAACAGAACTCAATCATTACTTCACAGAAAACGACACAGGAGATATATCCCAAAACACATTATGGCAGGCACATAAATCAGTAACTAGAGGCCTGTTGATAAAAAGAGCATCATACTTAAAGAGGCGGGCGCAAACACAGATGCGGCTATGGCAAAGGGAACTGCAGGACCTTAACACCCAAAACCAACAAGCCCCCTACCAGAAACTAAAAACGCGCATTATGGAGATTACCCAGGCCATACACACAAAAGCCATAGAAAGGACAGGGCATCACCTGCAAAAACTAAAAGCTAACCAGTACTCTCAGGGAAACAAAGCAGGCAAACTAACAGCCAACCTTCTCAAAACAAAGCAAGCACAACAGAAAATAGCTTACTTAACATCGGCAGAGGGACACAAAATAACAGCACCTAAAGATATAAGCAATACATTCGCAAAATACTATGCCTCTCTGTACAACCTAGCAGAGGACGCACACACCAGCCAACTCCTCAAGCGATTAGGTCTTACCTGCAATCCATACCCTTGCCAACATTCACACCGCAACAACAACAGATACTCACGGCTAGCATAACAGCCACAGAAGTAGAGGAAGCCATCAACCTACTACCCTCGGGCAAGGCACCAGGCCCGGACGGCTTCGCAAACTGCTACTACAAGCAGTTCGCCCCCATCCTAACGCCACACCTGACGTGTTTAACGAAGCTACGGCATACCAACAATTACCGGCCGAATCCCTGCTTGCACACATTATTACACTTACAAAACCGGGCAAACCACCCACATGCCCTCAAAACTTCCGCCCAATTTCCCTGCTCAATACTGACGCCAAGCTGTATGCAAAGATCTACGCAAGGCGACTGAGCGGAATGCTCACACAGGTCATTCATACAGATCAAGTAGGGTTTATAAAGAATAGACAAGGGGGGGGACAATACCAGAAAAGTACTAGACATTGTTCATAGCATCCAAAAAATAGAAGTGGGAGGAGTGTTGGTGTCATTAGACGCAGAAAAAGCCTTCGACCGACTGGGATGGGAGTTCCTAGAGCAGGTCCTCAGGAAGTTTGGGGTGTCAGAGGGATTCATCTCAGCGGTCAGGGCTCTATACAACACACCGACGGCGAGGGTCATCAACGCAGGATTTGTCTCGGAACCCCTCAAAATCACAAACGGCTCCCGACAGGGTTGCCCGCTGTCGCCTCTCCTATACGTCATGGCCCTAGAACCCCTAGCAGCAGCAATTAGACAGCATTCTTCCATACATGGGGTAACAATAGGAGACAAAGAATATAAGACGAGTTTATTCGCGGATGACGTCCTTCTGACCCTGACACAGCCCCACATATTCCTTCCCAACCTCATGGCTACCATCACGGAATACGGGAAGCATTCCTACTACAAGTTAAATGTCACAAAGACGCAGGTAATGGGGATGGGGATGCCGAAGGAAACACTCGCTAGGCTCAAAAGCGCCTTCCCCTTTGACTGGCGAGAGGACCACTTAACGTACCTGGGCATACGCATCCCACCGAGCACTGACAAACTGCTAGAACTCAATTACACCAAACTTCTGAAGGAAACAGCAGTCACACTGGGGACATGGGAAGGGAAATATCTATCATGGGTGGGAAGAATTACAGCACTAAAAATGATGCTGCTCCCAAAACTCCAATATCTCCTGAGAACCCTCCCCATAAAACTACCACTCACGTACCTGACCTCCTTCCAAAGACTGCTAACCAGATTTGTATGGGCTAACAAAAAACCTAGGGTAGCCAATAGAATATTACAAATACCAACCAGGAAAGGGGGTTTAGGTATGCCAAATGTACATGCCTATTACAGGGCGGCCCAACTGACAGCAATCAAAGTAGCAATGGCGGAAGGGGAGGCACCACAATGGACCAAGATAGAATCATACTGGATGTAATGTCCATCCCTCAGGGAACTCTTATGGCTCCCAAAAAAACTCCGACCCCAACACACACTCCCATTAATGACCACCCAACTAACATTACACTTCTGGGACGAAAACAGAAAGAGGGAGGGGACAGAGGGGACACTCTCTGGGGACGCCCCAATCTCGTGCTTGGCAGTAGGAATCCCGACATTTGATACAAAAAAGTGGTCAGAGAGGGGATGTACTAAGATTGACCACATGTACCAGGATGACAAACTGATGCCTTTCCCAGACCTGCAAGCTAGATACGACATCCCCAACAATGCTTTATTCTCATATCTGCAGCTGAAATCATTGCTCACGGGGATAACGATAAATCACCAAGGGTCAACCACCAAACAATCCATAGAACATCTATGCCTCACTAGCAGACCTCCCAAAAAAACGATCTCCACGATCTACAACATACTCACAGACGACATGACAGACCCTGACATGACATTCCAAAAGACATGGCATGCAGAACTGGGGCAAGACATAGATAAAGAGCAGTGGAGAAGGGTGTTTACAATACACAAAGGCAACACACGATGCACAACACACCTTGAAACAATCAGAAAACTGCAATACAGGTGGTACATGGTACCCAAACAACTAGCCAGGATATATCCAAACACTCCAAATGTATGCTGGAGATGCGGGACAGAAAAGGGTACAATGAGCCACATCTGGTGGTCATGCAAGGAGATTGGGAACCACAGGAATATGGTAGAGGAGATAGCTAGGGATCTAATGGGCAGGCAGTGGAAACTTACCATCCAACAATGTATTTTATTTATATTACCACCTGCACTGACCAGAATTGAGGAGGCACTGCTGTTCCACTTGTTGATATCAGCGGTGACCCTAATAGCCAGATCATGGCGATCACCACAGCCTCCAACCAGGGAAGCTCTAATACATCAAATATCCCTAAACTGGCAATATGAAAAAATGGCAAACACACACATTGGACCCAAAACACATGTAGGGCCCGCTAGTGAGAGATGGGAAGAGTACAGAGGTAAGAGCATGGAACAGGTACGCAGTGGGTTATAGAGGACAGGAGGAACAGACAGATCAAGAAGGAGGAGGGAGGAGGAAAGCACAGAGGCGCTCATTACATAGCGTGTCAAAACACCAACGTAGATGAAAACCCCCAAAACTCGAGAACCCGTAAGGAAAAGGGCACAAACTATTACAACAGGACCAGAGCTAGAACTTGGCACCCTAACACTCAAAACATATCGTAGAACAACTGTACGATTCTTGTATGATATTATTGTATAACAATTTTGATTGACATGGAACGGTTTGTCAATACCTTGATCCCAACCCTTTTTTCTTTTCTGTACCCCAAGTTCTTTAAGAAAATATTTCAAAAACAATAAAAATTGTCAAATTGTAAAAAAAAAAAAAAAAAAAAACAGCGATACAAATACTTATCAGTTGCCAGCTGCAAGATGTTCAATGCTCGGCCTGGAAAAAAAAATGGTTCTCCTCTTCCAGGTGGCTTCACCTTATAAAGGGACTGAGCATGTGACTTTCCTTACCCAATCTCTGTGTGCCATTAAATGGGGAGGAGTCAGTCATTCATCTTGGCCGCATGGCTCAGACAAAGAAAGTCTCCAAAAAGGGGCTCACTACTCCCCCTAGTGGTACAATTCTAAAATGGCACTCAACATAATAAACTGTATTAAGTTTGATCGGCAATGTTGTCATTTATACAATGCATTTTATACAACAATAAACAATGGGTACCTGCTCGTTACATACACAGATTGGTAAACTATTTGCTCCTGAGCCAGTGTAGCCTCATACTTAGGCTCAGATTTTGTGCATTTGGAGTTGTGTTGGCAGGATTTGGGGGGAACAGGGACCTGTGGGAGGGAAGGGTGAGGTGAACTTGGAATGGAGACTGAAAGCCCCCAGCCTTGCTACCCTGTGCCTACACGGTCTAGTTATCTTTCTCATATACTTTTTTATTTTTTCATTGGGTGCTATATCATTATTTTGTCGGGTCTGGTTCATGGCTGGTAGTAGCTGAATCGTGGGGCACTCTCTTAGTCATGGGAGGTCATGTTTTGAGATTCCAGCTTGCCCAATCTTTTTCATACCTAATTCCCCGATCCCAGATTCTGCTGGCCATGCGTTCGTATGAGCATATAACATTCATTCTCTCTGTGATTGCCACTAGGGTGGGAACCACTTTGCTTTTCCAGTTTTGGGCTATTAGAATTTTTGCCACCGTAAGTATGGTTAGTATTACTTTCTTATGGGGATGTAGTGAGAGCCCAGGTATCATATGTAATAGATAAAGTTCTGGTTTCAGCTGAATCCGGAGGCCGGTAGTGTTTACAATAAGGCCTTGTATCTGTTTCCAGAATGTTCCCAAAGCCTGGCAGTCCCAGAACATGTGTAGCATGGTACCCGCTTCCCCCTCACATCGCCAGCAGAGCCCAGAGGAACCCTTGTAGATACGTGCCAGTCTGTGTGGTACTAGGTACCATCTCATGGCCATTTTGCAGTATGCCTCCCACAGCGAGAGGCTCTTGGAAGCTTTTTTCGTGTTTGTCAGTGCCTCATACCATTGTGCCAATGACAGGTGATAGCCTAGCTCTCCCTCCCATTGCGTCATATAGGAACTTATTTCATCTGTTTGACCCTCTAGGAGGGCGTTGTAGCACATGGACAGGGGTTTCCCTATTTTAGTGGAGAGGATCTGAGTGGGTAGCAGGGGCAGATCTTTGGGCATCTCGTTTTTTTTTGCATGAATGAATTAGCAAAATGTTTTTCGTTCTAAGGTAGAGGTACATGTCCCTTTGGGGTAGGGAATATTTTTGTTGGAGATCCGGGAATGTTTGAATCACGCCCCCCTCCAGTAAGTCTTTTACTTTATATATGCCCTTGGCTATCCAGCTCGCTGTGGGAAGGTCTGGGGAGAAAATGGTCATGGTTTCTAGCGGTGCTTCCCTGAAGAGCAGGTGCGGGTCCACAATCAGGTGGCTCCAAGACCGCCATGAGCTCAACAAGAAGCAGGAGCATTTGGATAGGTACGCTCCCTCAGGTTTGGCGGGGGCATTGGACCATAACATGCGGGACGTGTTGTGTGGTTGTAGGTGAGCATCTTCCAGTGTGAGCCACAGAGGCCTGTGAGAGTTTTCCTTGAGTCTCAGGATGTGTACGCCTTGTGCTAGAGATGTGGCCCTGTAGTATGTTTTAATATCCGGAAGGCCCAGGCCCCCTTTGGTGAAGGGGAAGGCTAAGTTGCGCTGGGCTATTCTTGGGGGCTTTCGCTTCCAGACGTGAGCGTTAATAACCGATTGCATCAGTTTGAGCAGTTTGGTGGGGAGTGAGATAGGGATTGTGCGGAAGAGGTACAAGATATGAGGCAGAGCCATCATTTTGATTGTATTAACTCGGCCCAGCCAGGAGATCTCTAGATTCTCCCATTTTTCCAGGGTCGCCCGCATTTTGTGTATGACAGGGTAGTGGTTCTCTTTAGGTATGGTTTGGTGGGTTTTTGTCAATTTGATCCCCAGATATGTGAGGGATGTTTTGCGCCAGTCAAAGGTGTAATCGGCGGTTAGTTGTGTTTGTGTTTGGTGTGGGAGGTTGATCGGTAATGCCTGCATTTTGGCGGTGTTGTTTTTATAGAAGGAAACCTCCTCGTACTCTCTGAGTAGTGCTAACAATGCTGGGATGGAGCTGATGGGATCCGTTATGAACATGAGTACGTCGTCGGCAAACAAATCCAGCTTCTGTGTCCCACCCGGGGTTGATAGGCCCTGGATCAGTGTGCTATCTTTTATGAGTCTTGTTAGAGGTTCAAGGCACAGAATAAAGATAAGTGGAGATAGTGGGCAGCCCTGGTGTGTGCCATTACGTATGGGGAAGGGCGCTGACAAAAAGCCAGTGCTAAAGACCCTTGCGGTCGGACATTGGTAGAGGGCCAGGATACTTGTTAGAAAGGCTTGTGGAAGCCCCATTTTGGCTAGTGTTTGTGTCATGAATCCCCAGTGCAGGCGGTCGAACGCCTTTTCGGCGTCCAGCGCCAGCACCAGGCCCTGTTGAGAGGTGTGGTTAGCCCAGTCAATAAGATTTAGAAAGTGACGGGTATTGTCCCCCACCTGCCTGCCTGGCACAAACCCTGCCTGTTCAGCGGAGATGAGCGTGGGAAAGAGTGATTTGATCCTTGTAGCCAGCATTTTGGCGTACAGTTTAGTGTCTGAGTTGAGAAGCGATATTGGTCTCAGGTTGGCACAGTGTGTGGGGGGTTTATTGGGTTTTGGCAAAGTGACAATAAAAGCTTCCAGCATTTCTCGGGGCATTATACCAGTCTGCTTGATTTCGTTAAATAGCTTCAATAGGTGGGGGGCTAATTGGTCCGTGAATTTGATGTAATAATAATTTGAGAGGCCATCTGGGCCCGGAGATTTGCGCTTGGGGAGCGATTTAATTGCTGCCCTTAGTTCTTCGTCGGTAAAGGGATTGGTTAAGTATTCACAAAGGTCTTGGGATATGCAGGGGAGGGTGACTTTGTTCAAAAAGGAGTCTATTCCTGCCTTGGATGGTTGGGGAGTCCCTGGATCTGTGTTGAGTTGGTAAAGTGATGCGTAGTATTCCGCTAATGAGTTTACTATGTCTTGGGGATTGTAGAGTTTGTCCCCGTTTTTGGAAACTATGTAGGGGATCTTGGTCTGTAGGTACTTTTGTTTCAAGCGGCCAGAGTGTAGTGAGTTTGTTTCAGATATCTCATATGTTTCTCAGTGGTTTGTAGTTGCAGGTCTCGCAGTTTGGTCCTGAGTGCTTGTAGGCGTTTGCTTGGTTGGGTTTGCTTTATGGTCAGCCTCAGTGTCAGCTATGGTTCGAGTGAGTTCTGTTTGCTCCGTACGCACCGCTCTCTTGTTATTTGCACCCAGCCTTATAAATTCCCCCCTCATAACTACCTTGTGGGCTACCCATTGTGTAGCGAGGGTGGTTTCGCAGTGTGCATGATTTGCAAAGTATGCGTCCATCGTATCGCGTATGTGCTCGAAGTGGTGAGGGGCCTCCAGGAGGGTCTCGTTGAGACGCCAGGCTCCCCTTCCTCTCGCCGGGTGTGGAATTTTCATTGTTATCATCAGGGGGGTATGGTCGGACCATGTAATGGGGCCTATGTGCATGTCAATGGCATGTTGTAGAGTGCTTTTGTCAAAAAGGCATAGGTCTATTCTGGAGTATGTCATGTGGACTGGGGAATAGAATGTGTAATCTCTCGCGCTCGGAAAGAGATTGCGCCATACATCGTAGTAGTCCGAGGAGTTTAATAGCTTCGCTAGGTGTTGGCCCATAGCCAAGGACGGCTGTTTAGGTGGTCGGTTTTGGGTCCTCTGCGTGTCTACGTGTGGGTCAGGGGTGCAGTTAAAGTCTCCGCATATTATGGTGTGCCCCGATTGGTATTGACCAATTTTGCGGAACGCCTTTGTGAGGAAGTCTTTCTGTGTGTCGTTTGGAGTGTACAGGGAGGCAATCGTCACTTGGAGGCCATTTAGGGAGCCCACCAATATGAGTAGCCTGCCGTCTTTGCTGGTGTATTGTTTGGAAGGCGTAAAAACCCAGTCCCTGTGGAAATAAAGTGAGACCCCTTTAGATTTTGTGCTTGACATAGCGTGGTAGGCCTGGGGGAAGTGTTTGACCTTGAAGGTTGGCGGTTTGCGTATGCTAAAATGATTCTCTTGTAGACAAATTATAGCCGCCTTGGATTGTCATTTCCTGGGCTGCCAGCCTACGTTTGTGTGGACTATTGAGACCCTTAACGTTCATGGAGAGAATTTTTAGCGTGTTATCCATTTGGTGCGGGTAGTGACATGCTAAATTTTGAGAAGCGTGTTTGGCGTGGTGGTGGTATAGCTCGGTTCAGGGGGGATTTAATAGGGAAAGTATGGAGCGATACAGGGGATAACATCGACAACCATATCTTAACTAAACTAAAGTATTTACACAGCGCCGTCAAAGCGATCGGCGCCTTCTCCGGTTGAGGCGCAGGCCAGCACACCGTGCCTATGCCTACGCTCATCCTTGGGGTGCGCTCGGTGGTCTGAGCGAAATATGGATGACTTACATGTTGAGTTTGGTTACACAGCCCTCACATGAGTACATTATTATAGACACATATACATAACATCATATTAGCATTATAATGTTAGAACATTATTGCACTCCCAGGATCCCCCCCCCCCCCCCACTCCATCAATATACTTACTCAGTTTCAACACGTGGCCCGATACTAATCGGCCAGGTACAGTTTCCCCATAACAAGTGTGTCAGATAGCATATCACATAGTTACGTGGGTTTGGGTGGCACCGTGTCCCCAAATCAGCTTTTCGGTGGAGGAAAGAGTCCCAGGAGCACAGTCTTTTATGATTTAGTCGGCGATCCCGCCATTCGCCATTCTCCTTGCGGTCTGTTCTGTGATGCAGTAGCGGCCGCTACCGTCGCTTGTGTTGGGAACAGACCCCATTCTTTTAGAAGGCGCATGCCCACCTCCGGTTCATTCACCATGTGGTTCTTGCCGTTCTTCCAAACGAGTAATTTCGTCGGGTATCCCCATCTATATTGGATGTTGTGGTTCCGTAATGTTTTTGTCACCGTGATGAAATCTCTTCTCCGGGCCATTGTCAAGGCTGACAGGTCCGCATATATATTAATGGAAGTATATGGAGCAGGTAGCTTGTCAATCTTGCGTGATGCTGTTAGCAGAGCGTTCTTAGAGGTGAAATAATGAAATCTAACAACCACGTCTCGGGGTGTATCTTGCGTCAGCCTCGGTGGTCGTGGTAGTCAGTGGGCTCGGTCTTGGAGCCACGCTCCATCTGCTATATCGGGCTGTAATGTTGCGCAGAGCCCTTTGATAAACGTGGGGAGTTCTTCCGTGCCCACGTGTTCGGGTACCCCGCGGAATCTGACATTATTCCTGCGGGACAGATCTTCTAAGTCAGCTAACTTACGTTTGAGCTGAATTTGTTCTACTAGCTGCTGCACAGTGTTTGCCAGCACATTCTCCTCGGTGTATATATCTTCCGTGCGGGCTTCTAGCTGGTTTGTGCGTTCTCCCAGGTCAGAAATCTCCCTTTTAATCTCGCTGGTCGCCCTTTTGAGGTCGGATTGCAGGGTGACTCTAAAGTCTTGCAGCATGAGGTACAGCCTTTTCTCCATTACCGGAGCGTCAGTGTATGGGCATGGGTCCCCTTCAGGATCCGGCATGCTTTCGGCAGACTGCGAGCAGGCGTGCCCGTCGTCGCCATCTTGTGTAGGCCGCACGCGGTCTTTTCTGGCGGGACGGATCTGGTCCGTCAATTTTGTTTGCTTGGCAGGTGCCATCATAGAGGATGTATTCACGAGCTTGGCAGTCGCTGGGGGGGCTGTGTGTGCTGAGAGTAGTGGGCTGTGAAGTCATCCAAAGCACGGAGCTCTCACTCCATGCGACCGCTCGTTTCGGCAGTTAGCCACGCCCCTGTGCTAAGTGATTTCTAATGAATAGGACCATAATAAACCCGTGTCCATTACAATCCACCTCTTGGTCTTATCCATAGATATCATCTTCTACACCGCTGTTTCCCCTTATGGCAAAGTTAAAAGTCCTAATCCCTATACCCAGCTTGCTACACACACACACAAAATAAAAAAAATAATAATAAAAAAAAAAATATATATATATATATATATAACCACAGCTACTGACAGTCTATAAAAACCTTGTTAACCAAACCACCCAAAACAATCCGGTATATGATTCTTCATGTAATGTCACCTGTATGGTAGAAAATGTGGCCAAATCATGGTTAACTTCTGTGTGCTTGACAAATAGTCCATGAACAACCATATTCCTAATTTCATCTCCTCAAAACACTTAAGCAGTCTGGTACATGATTTTTCCGTAATGTTTCCAAAATAACAGTAAGTGTGACCTAATCATGGTTAACAGGATAGCTGCAGCACTCGTTGTCGACCAAAGGTTACAGCTCTGATCTGCATAAAGATGTTAGAGGACCATGGGCTCAATTGTTTTAAATTGCCACCAGCCGGCTGGAAGGAAAGAAAACAGGTTTAATATCACCACATAATAACACAACCTTAGTATTACCAGGTCCATCTGAAATTATTTATCCCTTTTGTCTTTGTTTTTTTTTGCCTAGGTAGCACCCAAACTTTGGACCCTACCTGAATCAGCTCAGTCTTGTCCCATGTTACTAACACTGTTTGAGGTACCCAAATGGCTATCTCCCCCAACACCGTTCCTACACACAACTCACCACCTCCACCTTTAGACATAGGTGCACTCCACATACTTCCACATGTATTCACCACACCTGGGGTTGCCCACCCATCTTTCCCCAACCTTTCATGGAGAATTAATGTGACTTCTGCCCCTATAGGCATGGTGCCTCCAATGGATAGAGTCACAGTTTGCCATTCCCCTTCTACTGTTATTTTAACAGGGGAGAGGACTTTTACTCTAAACTTATTCTTTCCTACCGACGTAGGAATGTCACCTGTGAATGTTAGTCTCATGTTTACAGTCGGAGAATCATTTTGTCTGGTCAACCTGTAATAAGGGGAGAACTGTCCCTCGATTGGTCGATTGTTCCATATCATTACCGCTTGGGTATTTACCCGATCCCAGCCCATTAGCGTTTTACTGGGGGATAGCTTCCTAATTTGTTCTTTTAGAAGCCCATTGCACCGCTCTATCAACCCCGCAGCTTGGGGATGATAGGGGATATGGAATATCCATTTAATCCCTGATTCCAGTGCCCATTGTTGTACCAGCTGTCCTGTGAAGTGGGTGCCATTATCTGTTTGAATTTCAGATGGCATCCCGTAAGCCATCACGATTATCTGTAGGATCTTCAATGTAGCTGCTTGATTGGCACTTCTACAAGGTAGCACCTGTAGCAATCCTGTGTAAGTGTCGACGGCAGTACAACAATAAAGGAGTCCTCCTCTTCCTTTGGGTAGCGGGTCAATGTAGTCGAGTTGCCATATCTGGCCTGCTGATGTGCCTTTCTTTAGATATCCTCGAGTCTGTGTGGTGAGTGGCCACTTCTTGACTTCGTTGCAGACTTCACACACTTGTTGAGCAGTGGTGACTAGCCCCAAGGTGATTGGCATCCCTCTTGATCGTGCCCACTCCAATGTGGCCTTGTTTCCTCTGTGCCCTCCAGTTTCATGGGCCCAGGTTGCCATCTTCAACAGCACCATATCTACAGGGTAACTAGCTTTCACACTTCAGATCCTTGTCAGATCATCTGTTACAGCATTGTGGTTCTCTTCATCCAAGTTAGTAGCTATGTGGGCATCAACATGTCCAATTTGGATCAGTCGGGTCTGGGCAGCCACCCAGATCGTCTCCCATAATTCTGCACCTCCCCACACTGGTCTTCCATGAATCAGCCATCCATTGGTTCTCCAGGTGGGCATCCAGGTTATACACGCTTTGTAAACAGCCCAGCTATCAGTATAGATCTGTATTTCTTGTGAGTCAGTCTCTTCCAGCAGGGATGTTATTGCCACTAGCTCAGCATACTGACTTGATACACCCCTGCCTTGCTCTTGCACAATCTCCCCCTGTTGAGGGTTGTAGGCTACTGCTGTCCACCTTCTTCCTTTATGGGTCAACACCGCTGACCCATCAGTAAACCAGGCATCATGCTTCTGTTCTGTTGTCAAGTTGTCATAGGGCAGAGCTGACTTGATAGGGGAAGGTTGCAGCACTGGTATTTCACAGGTGTTTGGATGTGACAAGGACTTGTATGTCACTAAGCCATTTAGGAGTTTAGAGAGTTCTTTAATTTCTCCAGTCTGTATCCCTCCTCTCTCCTGCAGGTACCACTTCCACTTCAACAATGTCTGGCTTTGGGCAACTTCAGCTTTCAGGGGTAGGCAGTCATCCCGTACCCACCCAGCAATGGGTAGGTCCGTTCGGACTGACACTGGTGCTTGTAGTGTTATGGTTTCCACATGCAGCAGTGCTGTGTATGCAGCTAACAGGTTCTTTTCCAAAGGCGAGTACCGTTGTTGGGCCCCAGTTAGTTGCTTGGACCAGAACCCAATTGGTACTGCCCTCTGGCCTTTGACTTCATGTGGCTGCCATAATCCCCAAGACATTACATTTTCTGTCACCATCACATCTAGTTGGAAAGGGATTCCAGCTTTGATGGGTCCTAAACCCTGGTGTTGAAGAACAGCTTCTTTGGCTGCGTTGAATGCAGTAGCTTGGTTTGTTCCCCATACAAAAGTTGATTTCTTACGTGTGACATTGTAAATTGGCCTTAACAACAGTCCAAGGTGAGGTATAAACGACCTCCAATAGCCAAGAGCACCCAGAAATCTTTGCGCTTCTTTAACAGTCTTTGGGGGTGGAGTGTTCTGTAAAGTATCCAGCACAGGTTGGGGTATCTTTCTTACAGGGCCGTCCCAGATCATTCCTAGAAACTTTACTTCCTGGGCGGGACCCTGTACTTTGTCTGGATTGATAGCCCAGCCTCTCTTAGTCATATGGTCAATTAACAAAGGCAAAGTTTCTTCCACTTCTTCCTTGGTACCAGTGATCATGATATCATCAATGTAGTGGAAAACAGGGGTTTTCAGTTTGAGCTGGCTTAAATCCCTTGCAACCAATCCATGACAAATTGTAGGGGAGTGTAAGTATCCCTGGGGCACAACTTGGAAAGTGTATTGGCGTCCTTCCCAAGTAAAAGCAAACTGATCTTGTGACTCGGGTGCAATGGGAATAGAAAAGAACGCATTAGCTAAATCGATCACTGCATGCCACTCACTGGCCTGCTTGGCTATGTCCTCAATGACACAGACGGCATTGGGAACTGCAGCGCTTAATGGCGGTGCCACTTTATTGAGTCCCCTATAATCTATCGTCATGCGCCAAGAGCCATCCGGCTTCTTGACAGGAAACACAGGAGCATTAAACGGGCTAACTGCAGGACAAACTACACCTGATGTCAATAGCTGAGAAATTGTCTCAATGATCAGTCTTATTCAGTCTTACCGGACTACTATGAGTAGCTCGGCATCCAACCTTGTGCAAATGGGGTCTTTCATGCTGTCGTGCCTGTTGAGGGACCCTCGTATAAAAAGGCTGAAGGAGAATGACCTGTACTGGGTGTCCACACTACTAGACCCCCGGTATAAGCAGAAAGTGCCTGAAATGTTACCGAATTACCGCAAGTCGGAAAGGATGCAGCAGTTCCAAAATAAATTAAAAAGTAGTCTCAGTCTTACCTCAGTCTTACCAGACTACTAGGAGGAGGAATTACCACAGGTGTCCAGTTGGCATTTTCCCTCACAACTTCCTTGATAGCTCTGATATAGGAAGGCTTGTGTGGAAATCCAAAGGTGAACACCCCCCACTGAGTCTCTACTCTTTGCCCTAGCAATACATCTATCCCCAAGATATTGTCAGGTAATTCTGAAATCAGTGCGTTAGTCACAAACTTTGGGCCTTTATTAATAGATAGAGTTACATTAACCTGCACTGCCTTGGTTATCCTTCCTCCCAAACCTTCTATTTTCACAATGGGACCTGCAAACTTTGAGGGGTTACCCTGTAGTACAGTCACTTCAGCTCCAGTGTCCACTAAAGCCAAAACCTTGGTGCAGTTGGCTCCCCGCCCCCACTATACAGTCAGCGGTACATGAGGCCGTCGTTCCCCAGCAGTAAGGGGAAACATACTCACTGCCTGGGAACCGCCATCACGTCAGCTGAATGATGCTGCTGCAATGGCCCATAATTCCTCTGAGGGGTAGATGGATTTAACTTTCTCTGTGGAAGGGATAACGTGTCTCTTGGGCATCTTGGGTTGGTCTGAATTAAAGTCATCTCTGATGTCAGTCTGGGTGGCGGCACCAGATGTGATATCCTCATCTAGGTTGATGAGGCTGACCTTGTCAGAACTGTGATCCCTATATGCAGCATGCACTTTTCTTTTTATGATGTTCCTCCACCTCTCAAACATAGCAGGTGTAGAGATGCCATCAATCTCATCAGGAGAAACACCAGCTTTGACCAAGTCAGCCCACATCTGCTTTCGAGAAATAGCATACTTGGTGGAGTCTCTGTTTGGATTATGTTTGACTGGAGGGGCAGACATTTGTTTAACTGGGGAGATGTCCTCACTCTCGTCTTTAGACCTGCTAGCTGCTGCTATACCCCTTTTCCCTTTTTCCTCTTGCTCAAATTCCCCTAGCTCTGCCAACACTGTTGTTATTTTATGTACTATCCCATTTGGACCTGCTCCACATAATAGGTAGCTCTTAAATGGTTAGGGGCTGTTAGGGGCTGTTCTAAGGAATCGGGACCACATGCTTTGTGTAAATTCCTCTACATCTGGCCCAGCCCAATTATCCTTATCCAACCCTGCTACACATCCCATGATCCTTACACGAACTATTGCCTCTTTTAAGGTGCGCCAGGGGGTGTGAGGCTCTATGTCAACATGAGAGGGAAAAACTTTTAACAAGGCATGCCTCACAATATCCAGCAATGAGAAGTTGCCTTGTATTTCCCTCACCTGTCGCAAAATCTGCCTGACTTGGTGATCATTAGTTATCTGGCCTAGGCTCACTGCTTCTGTTGCATTCAGCATCACTTTGTCTGCACCAGCGTCCCACACTCTTAACAGCCCCTCGCCCATGCTTTCATCACTGCCTTGCTTATACGCTTTGGCCAACTCGGACAATTCCATTTGCGTATACCCTCTCATCAATTCATTCATCTCATCATGTGCCTCTCCTGCATTACCATACTGGTCCCTATTTACTCTGTGCTTCTGCTGCTGAGTGATGACAGGACGGCCTTACGGCGGTCCGGTACATCATCTGGTGATTCGTAGTAGTACTCCACAAAATCTTCCTCCTCCTCCGAGAAAGAAATCAATGATGAACTTTCTCTGGAAGAGTCCTTTATCACAGGTCTCATCCTTCGGGATGGCTTAGGCATCTTCCCTACAGGCCTCCTATGGTTCACTCTGTCCACCCGCAACGTAGCACACTGTTCTTCCAAACAAGCTTTTCGTTCATTATTAGAAAGCAGGCACTCAGTTGCAACTATTAACCTTCCCTTTACATCAATTAGTTCCTTTTCCAAGGCTTCTCTTTTTAATACCTCCTCACGTAAGGCATGCAAAATGATCCATCCTGTTTCAGCTGCAGCCTTACTCTGTTTCTTGGAAAATACTTTAAGACATAGTCTCAATGCCATGTTCCCTGCATCACCACTGGTGGCTGGGTATACAGGAGCTGCATAATGCACAAGCTCCTTCCCTATGTCTGTCCATTTTCCCAGACATGCCCATTCAGGGACTGCTCCATACTTGGCCTTCCCTTCTTTGCTCACACGCTTTTTTCTGAACAAGGTATGCATACTTATGTGGTTTCTAGTGGTCTGTCAAACAGCTATCTATAAACACTCTTCCGTTTTGCACTGCAACCACTCATGCACTTAACACAGACACAAATCAAGCACCTACTGGACAATGGGGTTCCCTCATTAGAGCCCTCCCACCCCAGTTCGGTTTACACAAATACCCCCTGGTCCCTATGGGTCAATACCCCCTTTCCCAGGCAAGCATACATACATACATACATTCATACATACATACAACAATCAATATATGTATTTCCTAGTCACTAAAAGTCCAATATTCAGTACCTCCTAGCCTAAATTCCCCACCCGCTACTGTAACTAAGTTTACAGCCCACGTTATGGCAGTTTACCCGCTAGGCAGATATGCTCAGTACCCCCTAGCCTAAGTTCCCCACCCGCTACTGTAACTAAGTACTGTACTAAGTAACTAGGCCCTCCCCTCTGCCTGTGATACAATTAACGAGGACAATGGACGAACTCAATTAATTCTAAGCAGAAAAAAACATTTTTACAAACCCCAAAATACAACATATCCCCACATATCACATCCCCTGATAGCCCCGATCTGGGTGAACAACATATCCAAAAATCACCCAGATCGGTTCAGGGGTTCAGGAATTTCCTGGAAGTCTTATTTTTACCCCACTGTGCACATGGTCCCATGCCTAAAACAGTTCCATACACTTGACGGCAAAACACTGCTGGACAATTTAAGATGGCCGCCGCCACATGTTTGAATCTGTTCCAGTTAAAAGTCCAAGGGGCAGAAACAGTGCCTTTAAAATCCAATATGCCCAAATAGTGTTTTTAAAGGGCAATATATCCCAGGGGCCATAGTCACAGGGCAGGAGGCTGGCAAGCAGGCCTCTCCAAATCCCAGTGATGAAGACCTAAATGGAATCCTGTGCGGTAGGGAACAAAAATACTATTAAAACCCAAGCCTCCCCTGAACCAATACATACCTTATACCCTACATAAAAAAGCCCATAACTAAACTATATTTAAATACATATAAAACAAAACAAAACAACGCCCAACATGTGTTTCAGCGCTATGCTTTTGAGCCTTCATCTGGGGCTTCATCCTACGGGACTCAAACTTTGGAGGATAGTACATTAACCTATACGTTTTCAGTAAAACATTGTTTTAACTGTAAAACAACAGGAGTTGTATATCTACTATAACCTTCAGGCAATTTAAACTCTGCATATTAGAACATGTATGCTTAGTGAACTCCAAAAATAAAACGCTGATATCAAGACATCTATGGGAGTGTCACTCAGGTTCATCAAAGGACCAACGGTTTGTGGGGATAGAACATGTAAAGCTTGATCAAAGAGGGGGTGACTTGGATCGTTCTCGATGGCCAAAAGAATGTTATTGATTTTAAACATTTCCAACTCTGGCCCCCTCGGGAATTAATGAGGGCTTTAAATATATGCTCTTTTTATAATATGTTAACAAAGAGGTTGAAGTCCTAGTTGAAAATGAAAACGTAACTTTTATTATGATTTCAATATAAACTCTAGTATACAATATAGACTTTAAGTGCGGACACTGCAAAGCTTGAATTTTTAAACTCCCTTCAAAAACCACAACATTTTACCAAACTGGCATTGAAGTACAAACTAATGCCTTTGCCAATTGCAGCACCACAAGAGTCATCTATCTGATCACTTGTACTTGTGGAAAACAATATATCGGCAAGATATTGCAACAATTCCGTAGACGTATTCTCCAACATGTGAGC
Organism: Pelobates fuscus; assembly: GCF_036172605.1. Taxonomy (NCBI): domain Eukaryota; kingdom Metazoa; phylum Chordata; class Amphibia; order Anura; family Pelobatidae; genus Pelobates; species Pelobates fuscus. The sequence goes on from NC_086320.1 coordinate 246,756,940, forward strand.
TCTATAACCAGCACTGGAATCCTAACACCAGTAGCCAAACATATCATAAATTTCCACCACAACAATCCTGATATTCTCTGATTCCAAGTCATTGAAAAATTAAATATGAATTCTCACAAAGGCAACTTTAATCTGAGACTCTTACAAAAAGAATCCAGATACATTTATAGGTTCAACACATTGGCACCTGAGGGGTTAAATGAACAGTTTGATTACACCCCCTTTTTACATCTATAAATTTACGATGCAGCTTTAAGTTAAGAAAACCCTGGTATATTACCATACCTCTACTATTATACTTAGGACTAAATGACACTTAATTCTTATTTTTTTATTACATACTCTTTTCAGATAGTTAAATCCATACATTTCCATTATGAACTAATTCCTAATTTCTGTCCTTACATATGAGGATATATTTACATGCTTTAACTACTAGCTTGCAAACTGTAGAATTCTCATCCTTTTCTCAAATTATTTTTCATCCAATTAGTTATTTTCACTAAACTAGAAATTATCATCATTGGATCCTTAACAACAAGCTTTAATACATTGGGCTCAACCAATATTTTCAACTGATAAATAATATACTTCAAAATTACATACAAAGATCAAGAGATTCTGATACCTATAAACTACCTAAATAGTCCTTTTTAACAGTTCTCTGGTATCCACAGAATAATGAGAACTCTTGAATGTTATCAACTTTGTAGTATTTTAATATAATACACACAAATTTCAGTACCCAAAGGGTTGATTTAGTTTATAACCCAGGTATGCAGCCCAATTACATAAGACCACTCCTACTTAATAGGAGTTTTAAATCTGACCTATTTAGTGTCAATCTTTACCTTTACAGCAAGATTGGTTAGGACCTGTGTGGCGAAACCGACCTCGCCACGTGTCCTTGGAGGGGGCTGCTTGCCTGCCTCTTGCCTTTGGACTATGGACCAGACTTTATGGGAATGTGATACCCCAGATAGCTATACCATGGAGCCTATTCATATAATGAAAGACTATGGGAAAGACTTTAGCTCCATGGCAATTGTACTGTGTGAGTAGGATCTGCGCGCTATTCGGTAGTTTTGTGCGTGCAGATCCCAGCTATCTGGGGATAGGTGAAATGTCTGTGTGTTATGTGTAAATGTGACTTTATGTATTTTAAAGTGTTTTATGTCGTTTTGCAACCATGTGGTTAATGGAGTCTGCCTCTAGTCCTGGATAATTGGATTACTTCTCCAATTAACTCCAGGGCAGAAGGGAGGAAACCAGGGTGCATTGTGGGGATGTTTTTCTGCCAGCCAGAAAGGAACAAAAGATACTTTTAGTAACTTTTGAACCCCTGGTCGGATTCATGCCATTTTTTAATATGTTGTTCCCCTGAATGGATTGATTGTGGATATGTATTTTTATGTGAATGTGATGTATGGTTTTAAAGTTATGAAAGTTGTGTAAAAGTATATTTTACACTGTATGCATAATGGGATTATGTGTCACACTAAGGGGAGGGGATGTGTGGGAGGTAACATCTATGTGATTGGTTATTTTATGCCTCCCCCTGGGTGTGGCCTGTATGTGTGAGTTGGAAATAAAAGCCAGGCTGGATGAGCCAGTCCAGAGTTCCTGTTTAACCCTCAAAATGAAGTGTCGTCTCGTTCTTGGGGGGAATTGGATTGTAAGCTGACTGCCAGGAGTGTAAGCGGATTGTATGCTTTTCTTGTTCAGCTGTTCCAGTTCGGAGTGTTATCTTGTATCCAGTTCGGGAGTTTGGTGTTCTGCAGTAGCTGTGCCTGTCTCTCAAAAAGGGGATTATCGCCTAAACGGATTTTTCCCCTTTTATGCTGAAACGGTCCGTTACAATTGGTGGCAAGCGACAGGATCGTTCCTACAGCCAGGACAGCTACAGGAAACACCATTTCCGTGGATTACAAATTGAGGGCAACGCTAGTACCCGTACAGCGACCCTATCTACAAAAGAATCAACTTCAGCAGAGCAAGCATGGCATATGACTACACTCAGGAGGAGTTGGACAGAGAGGTCAATGAGGTGCTGTCTGGCTATCGACCCAACCCCCCGGAGAGAGCCGTGCAGCTCGCCAGGAAACTAGTAGGAGAGTACCTGCAATCCCTAGTAGATTTGGCCAAAAAGGAATCCCAGGGAGCTGAAGGTGTCGTCCTTCCTCCCCAGCGGCAGAGTAAGTCCCAGGGAGCTGAAGGCGCAGCCCTTCCTCCCCAGCGGCAGTGTGTACCCCAGGGAGCTGATGGTGTCGTCCGTCCTCCCCAGCGGCAGTGTGTGTCCCAGGGAGCAGAAGGTATCGTCCTTCCTCCCCAGCGGCAGTGTGTACCCCAGGGAGCTGATGGTGTCGTCCGTCCTCCCCAGCGGCAGTGTGTAACCCAGGGAGCAGAAGGTGCCGTCCTTCCTCCCCAGCGGCAGTGTGTACCCCAGGGAGCAGAAGGTACCGTCCTTCCTCCCCAGCGGCAGTGTGTGTCCCAGGGAGCAGAAGGTACAGTCCTTCCTCCCCAGCGGCAGTGTGTACCCCAGGGAGCAGAAGGTGCAGTCCTTCCTCCCCAGCGGCAGTGTGTACCCCAGGGAGCTGATGGTGTCGTCCGTCCTCCCCAGCGGCAGTGTGTACCCCAGGGAGCTGATGGTGTCGTCCGTCCTCCCCAGCGGCAGTGTGTGTCCCAGGGAGCAGAAGGTATCGTCCTTCCTCCCCAGCGGCAGTGTGTACCCCAGGGAGCTGATGGTGTCGTCCGTCCTCCCCAGCGGCAGTGTGTAACCCAGGGAGCAGAAGGTGCCGTCCTTCCTCCCCAGCGGCAGTGTGTACCCCAGGGAGCAGAAGGTACCGTCCTTCCTCCCCAGCGGCAGTGTGTGTCCCAGGGAGCAGAAGGTACAGTCCTTCCTCCCCAGCGGCAGTGTGTACCCCAGGGAGCAGAAGGTGCAGTCCTTCCTCCCCAGCGGCAGTGTGTACCCCAGGGAGCAGAAGGTGCAGTCCTTCCTCCCCAGCGGCAGTGTGTACCCCAGGGAGCTGATGGTGTCGTCCGTCCTCCCCAGCGGCAGTGTGTGTCCCAGGGAGCAGAAGGTGCAGTCCTTCCTCCCCAGCGGCAGTGTGTAACCCAGGGAGCCGAAGGTGTCGTCCTTCCTCCCCAGCGGCAGTGTGTACCCCAGGGAGCAGAAGGTGTAGTCCTTCCTCCACAGCGGCAGTGTGTACCCCAGGGAGCAGAAGGTGTAGTCCTTCCTCCCCAGCGGCAGTGTGTACCCCAGGGAGCAGAAGGTGTAGTCCTTCCTCCACAGCGGCAGTGTGTACCCCAGGGAGCAGAAGGTGTAGTCCTTCCTCCCCAGTGGCAGTGTGTACCCCAGGGAGCTGATGGTGTCGTCCGTCCTCCCCAGCGGCAGTGTGTGTCCCAGGGAGCAGAAGGTGCAGTCCTTCCTCCCCAGCGGCAGTGTGTAACCCAGGGAGCTGATGGTGTCGTCCGTCCTCCCCAGCGGCAGTGTGTAACCCAGGGAGCCGAAGGTGTCGTCCTTCCTCCCCAGCGGCAGTGTGTGTCCCAGGGAGCAGAAGGTGCAGTCCTTCCTCCCCAGCGGCAGTGTGTAACCCAGGGAGCTGATGGTGTCGTCCGTCCTCCCCAGCGGCAGTGTGTACCCCAGGGAGCTGATGGTGTCGTCCGTCCTCCCCAGCGGCAGTGTGTGTCCCAGGGAGCAGAAGGTGCAGTCCTTCCTCCCCAGCGGCAGTGTGTACCCCAGGGAGCAGAAGGTGTAGTCCTTCCTCCCCAGCGGCAGTGTGTACCCCAGGGAGCAGAAGGTGTAGTCCTTCCTCCCCAGTGGCAGTGTGTACCCCAGGGAGCTGATAGTGTCGTCCGTCCTCCCCAGCAGCAGTGTGTGTCCCAGGGAGCAGAAGGTGTCGTCCGTCCTCCCCAGCGGCAGTGTGTAACCCAGGGAGCCGAAGGTGTCGTCCTTCCTCCCCAGCGGCAGTGTGTGTCCCAGGGAGCAGAAGGTGCAGTCCTTCCTCCCCAGCGGCAGTGTGTAACCCAGGGAGCAGAAGGTGCCGTCCTTCCTCCCAAGCGGCAGTGTGTACCCCAGGGAGCTGATGGTGCCGTCCTTCCTCCCCAGCGGCAGTGTGTACCCCAGGGAGCTGATGGTGTCGTCCATCCTCCCCAGCGGCAGTGTGTCCTGCAGGGAGCAGAGACAGTCAGTCTCGCACCCCAGCAGCAGGACAAGAGAATGAAAGGGGAGACAGCTGGTCTCCCTTTCCACCAGCAGAGAGAGTGGCAGGGAGAGGAGCCTGCTAACCCCTCTCCCCAGCGGCAGTTCACCGTCCAGAGAGAGGAGCTTGTTACACCCTCTCTCCAACGGCAGCCTAACCCACCAAGGGGAGATGTTAAGCCCCACAACTGTGCAGATGGGACCGTAGTCTCTGCACTTACAGCACAAGGGGTAGGGACGGTCGGTCCTGTCCCCCAGCCACAGAGCGGTGTATCCAAAGGGGAGACAGTCGGTCTCTCCCTCCGGCAGCCGAGCTATGCACCTAAAGGGGAGACAGTCAGTCTCCAGCAACCAGGCTCCAACCAGACTACTCCCGTGGTAGTGCGGGCACCAGGACAGAGTACAGCTAGTCTCTGCCCCCTCAGCAACCCACCAAGGCAGCCTACCAGTCCCCCACACAGCCGTGGTAAGGCACCTGGACATGGACCAGATTCTCCCTTACCCAGGTGTAGTAACCGTTTATTGTGGGTGGGCTGTACTGCTGTTTCTGTTTTGTGTGTGGGCTGCTGGACTAACCAGGGCACTGACCGGCAGGAGGTCAGATACCCTGTTAGTCTATTTGGAAAAGGGGAGAAGTGTGGCGAAACCGACCTCGCCACGTGTCCTTGGAGGGGGCTGCTTGCCTGCCTCTTGCCTTTGGACTATGGACCAGACTTTATGGGAATGTGATACCCCAGATAGCTATACCATGGAGCCTATTCATATAATGAAAGACTATGGGAAAGACTTTAGCTCCATGGCAATTGTACTGTGTGAGTAGGATCTGCGCGCTATTCGGTAGTTTTGTGCGTGCAGATCCCAGCTATCTGGGGATAGGTGAAATGTCTGTGTGTTATGTGTAAATGTGACTTTATGTATTTTAAAGTGTTTTATGTCGTTTTGCAACCATGTGGTTAATGGAGTCTGCCTCTAGTCCTGGATAATTGGATTACTTCTCCAATTAACTCCAGGGCAGAAGGGAGGAAACCAGGGTGCATTGTGGGGATGTTTTTCTGCCAGCCAGAAAGGAACAAAAGATACTTTTAGTAACTTTTGAACCCCTGGTCGGATTCATGCCATTTTTTAATATGTTGTTCCCCTGAATGGATTGATTGTGGATATGTATTTTTATGTGAATGTGATGTATGGTTTTAAAGTTATGAAAGTTGTGTAAAAGTATATTTTACACTGTATGCATAATGGGATTATGTGTCACACTAAGGGGAGGGGATGTGTGGGAGGTAACATCTATGTGATTGGTTATTTTATGCCTCCCCCTGGGTGTGGCCTGTATGTGTGAGTTGGAAATAAAAGCCAGGCTGGATGAGCCAGTCCAGAGTTCCTGTTTAACCCTCAAAATGAAGTGTCGTCTCGTTCTTGGGGGGAATTGGATTGTAAGCTGACTGCCAGGAGTGTAAGCGGATTGTATGCTTTTCTTGTTCAGCTGTTCCAGTTCGGAGTGTTATCTTGTATCCAGTTCGGGAGTTTGGTGTTCTGCAGTAGCTGTGCCTGTCTCTCAAAAAGGGGATTATCGCCTAAACGGATTTTTCCCCTTTTATGCTGAAACTGTCCGTTACAACCTGTATCCAATGAAACCATGTATATGGATATTTAAACTCCAGTCATGGAGGTTAACTGTTCCCCCTGAGTAGCCGCCAAACCGGCATAACGCACGTTGGGGCTCCTTCCTAACCCTCAGGATTAAGCTTTAGAAAATCTATGACAATTTAGAAGTTACTCTCACGAAATACGTTATTTTCCTGCAGGTGTACAAAGAGGATTTTTCCCGCGCATGTAGACAGTCAGACAAAGATTATTAGAGATTTGCAGGTGCCCACGAAGGCACAGCACAGACGTTATACCATGCAGGCAATTACCACTTTGTTTCCCTCTCTCAGTAACATGCACTGCTTTATTGGGGCCATAAATTATCCTAGCAACAGTACTATCTAATTCAGGAGCATTGATCAGACTAACTAGGGATCAGCTGTTTATTCAGAGACAGGGATTTTTTGCCACATTGTTTCGAAGGTTTTTTTGCAACACATCGCTACTAGGTTCTTACACTATAGTTACTATGAGACATGTCGGAATAGGCAGACTGTAACAAGTTCCGTATTTTTCAAGCTATTGTAGTATTAATCAACCCTTAGTGTAAGCTACTGTTTATTAGACAGATTCACTAAAGTTATGTGCAGTCTAACTGGTAGCATTATTTAACCCATAGGAAAGTACCTGTTAAAAAAGGCAGACTGCCAAAACTCCCTACTTTTCTATTGACAGCATCACTTATGGCCTAATGTAAGCTTCTGCAAAAACTGGCAGAGTGCCAACAGCTCCATGCTTTTCAAGAGAGAGCATCATTTAACCCTTAGTGTAAGTCTCTGCTGGACTTTATACACATTCCAGTGCAAATGATCTTGAACATTTCTCTGTTCAGATACACAACTAAGATTGGGAAAATCTTGTGTGTATAGTTTGTTTTGGAGTGTATATTTTACTCCTTTTCACCTTATTATTCATTTTTGTTATATTTTATTATTATTTTGGTTTGGGATTCTTAACACTTTCTTAGTATTTAATTATTTTCTTATTATTGGTTTAGTGAGTACTTATGTATATTTTTTGTAGCACCTTAGGAGATACCGTGTCTCCATCCATTCCCTATGCTTCAGTGTGATGGTAGTCATCTGTATCACCGTCCAATATTCCCTTTTTCCCAATAGTAGCACATTCCCAATAATCCACAGGAATAAATATTGCTGGTATCGCCAAATAATCCACACATGAGCCAAAGCTTAATGCTGGAACAAGACTGATTTACTGGAAGCAACAGGCATTCGATTTATACAGTAACAGACTCCTCCTCTGGGCCAGGCTAGATAATTGAGTTAATACTAGTTAATACTAAACTCAATTATCTGCTGGCCAGAAACTTTACAATTTTTAACATTTTTGGAAAAGTACTTTCTGCATCATATACAACTATAATATTTACATCCCTGGGTAGCTGAGGATACTGGGAGTCACATATCCAAATCTCACGAAATTCTGTTCGGTAGTTTCCGTGTCGCATCGTGTGGAAGTTTGACTGGCTCGCCATGTGGTGGTATCTGATTTACACTTCCATGAAATCAGCAGCAAGAGCCGGTCTCCATTCGCGCCTAATTACATGAAAACTACCATACAAACGTTGCAGTTTCTAATATAGAAATGCTCCCCTCTTTCGGTAGATTCCCCCTCCCAAATGCCGGTTTGATTCGTGGAGTGGAAAGTAGTCAGCCGGGACTTCCATGATGACCGGACGTTCGCGTGGTTGCCATGCCGAAAACAGTTCCAGGCAAGTCATGCGTAAGTCCCGCTGACCGCATACGTGAGATTTAAGATGGCCACCATCCTTTGTTCTCGCCACATGTTCATATGCCGAATGGCGGCCACCTAGGAGCAATTAAGTTGTGGTTTCTCAACGTTCCAATTCAGATTGCTACCCAGGGTGGTCTCCGTTCAGTAGAACGAATACATTTCTCAAATACATGGTAAAAACGAACCTATTACAAGCATTTAAACAGCAGGGAGAGGATATAACCGAAGGCACACAGGTAAGTATTTGAAAATCCTTTACATTCAGTATCTTCTGATGTAATTTAGTTAGGAAAGTCTATATTGTATACTAGATTTTATATTGAAATCATAATAAAAGTTAAGTTTTAATTACCAACTAGGACTTAAACCTCTTTATTAATAATTAAAAATTGGGTCCATGCCCTGTTGTCCTGGGACCCATTGTATTCCTCCCATTCTCTACTATTTCTATTTATAATATGGTGTTGTCCTGAAAATTTATTTTGGGGCTCTGTCAAATTAAGTTGTCACTAAAAATAATTTTATTTCAATTGTCTGTATAATTATGTATATATTCAATAATATAGTTCTTAGTTGGTAGTTTATGTTGGGATTAATAAGGAGTATGCATATTTGATGTTTAAGTGAGTGTTCTGGGCGATTACCTTATGACTATAATCAAGTGTTAGCACAATTCCCTGGGGAAATGAGGACATGATAATCTCTCTTAAGTTAGTAATATATTCTCAATTGGTTGGTATATTTACTGTGACGAGCGGGCATTAGAAATCCAACATGAAAACATAATAAAAGCATAGGCAGAACCAAGATTACATGTCACCCCCTAGCCAAAAATATCAAAGTTTATTAGAGTGAGGCTAATTTCTATAAGTAGTATTTTACATTTTAAAGGCGTGTTGAGGTCGATGGGTAGTAATATTACAATGTCAGATTTTGTGGGTCTGTAGCACCAGCACCAGCCTTAGGTGTTCAGGTGCCCTGTGCGAGCTAATCTTGTGGTGCCCCCCACCCCTCCGTCACTCACCCCCACTCTCTGTTGCCCCCTGGTCACCTAAACATACACAAAGAGAAAAACAATCGTTGTAACAAATTGATTTTTAATTACAGATAAATTAAGTGCAAACAAGTACAATAATAAATAACTGGATTGACTGGTGACCATTATGTATATTAAATACAGAAAAAAACAGCTTACTGCAATCTTTTTAAAATTGTTTTTTGGAGAAAATATATGTGCAAATGCAATAATAACTGGTGCTACAGACCCACAAAATCTGTCATTGTAATATTACTACCCATCGACCTCAACACGCCTTTAAAATGTAAAATACTACTTATACTACTGGTAAACAAAATATACACCTCCTGACAAGCAATATTAATCTGAAGCTCAGAACACAACTTGACGTGTTTTTGTCTTTGCAAACTCATCAATCACGTTGTTCATGTCTAACGTCTTCAATACATTGCTTTCAATTGATAATACTGATAAAGAGGTTAGTCTGTCATCTGTCACTGATGATCTCAGATATGTTTTATTGAGTTTTGTAACGGCTACCCAGATAGAGAGAGGGTTTCTGCCGTTGGAGACGTCCCTTTTCCCTGCAAGCTGCTGTGGAGAAGTAGGCTGATGTAATCCCATCCACGATATCCAGAGCGAAAATCAGGTTCAGCTGCAACAGGAACAGAATAACCTTCCCAAACAATCCCCTTTCAAGAACGAGACGAGGCTACGTTATGAAGGGTCAAGATGAACTGAGGACTGGGACACCCAGCCTGCTTTTTATTAGAAAAGGGTACACACAAGACACTCCCAGGGGGAGGATGAAAACAACCAATTATGCACAGGGTAACACCCCCACGTCTCCTCCCCTCAGATAACCACATAATACAATTAGAACAGACAATATTTTACCCCAGTTCTGGATGTACCCCAAAAACAGGGGGTACACCTTTAAATCCGGCACCGCTTGAGAGATCTTAGTTAGGGGAACACTCTGTCCAAAAATCAGCCCGATTGGATGAACGGTTCGGGAGTTACAGAGTTTCAAAGTTTTGACCGACCGCACAGACCAACTAGCCGAAAATAGTTCCATGAGTTTTGGCCTTGCGGTCGGTCTCTGTTCGCACGGTAAAACGGCATGAAAATCTTGTCATCCATCCGAATCGCGGGGTTCGCTGAAATCCCCATAGATGACTGAGTGTAACTACCGAATGGTGGAGTGTTCGGTAGTTTCTGTGCGAACTTATGGAGGTCTGGAGGACTCAGCGGTGTTCGCCTGTTTGCGTATCCGTTTTCAGTTCTATGCGGTTACAGGCAAACACCGCTGTTCGTACACAAGATGGCCGCGAACACGTGTAAAGTCCTGAAATGGCGGCCACCTATATTTCACATACGGACTTCGCACGAAATCAGGCGAACAGAGGCATGAACCGAACAAAAGAAAGGACTAAGTAGGAAGGATCTGTTACACTGCTCCCCTTTTGTGGAACACTCCGGCAGACCCGGATTGATCCTTTTCGGGTCAACTTGGGGCTGTCCGGTCCCTTGTTAGGGTAATAGTTCTGTTTGTCTGGACAGACCATCGGCATTCCCGTTAAACCTGCCCGGGCGGTATTGAATGGAAAAGTTGTAGGGTTGCAGTGCTAGGCTCCATCTCAACAAGCGTCCATTATCTCCAGCTACTCTGTTTAACCACACCAGGGGGTTATGGTCGGTGATTAATGTAAATTCCTGTCCGTACAAATATGGGGTGAGTTTCTTTAATGCCCAGACCAGGGCTAAGCATTCCTTTTCCACTGCCGCGTAGCTCACTTCTCTAGGTAACAGTTTCCTACTGAGATACGCGACAGGGTGCTCGCCTCCATCTTCTCCGACCTGGCTTAGAACTGCCCCCAGTCCATACATGGATGCATCTGTATGAACGACAAATCTTTTGTTAGGGACGGGGGCAGACAGGACAGGTGCATGAATCAGAGCCTTCTTTAGGGCCTGAAAGGCTGTTTCACAGGCGGGAGACCACAGGACTATCCTAGGCAAGTTCTTTTTGGTTAGGTCTGTTAATGGTTTTGCGATGGTACTATAGTCAGGGACAAACCTCCTATAATATCCTGCGGTCCCCAAAAATGCTAATACTTGAGTTTTGGTGTGGGGTGTGGGCCAGTTAGCTACAGCTTCAATTTTAGCGGGTTCTGGGCGCTGCTTCCCACATCCCACTCGATGTCCCAGGTACTGGACTTCTGCCATGCCGAAGTTACACTTTTCTGGTTTCAGAGTCAACCCTGCGGCCCGAATCTGATCCAGTACGGCCTCTACATGCCTTAAGTGCTCTCCCCAGGTTTCGCTATAGATCGCAATGTCATCCAGGTACGCGCAGGCGAAATCCTGGAAGCCATCAAGGAGGCGGTCCACTAAGCGCTGAAATGTAGCCGGGGCGTTCTTCATCCCAAATGGCATGACCTTAAATTGGTACAAGCCAAATGGGGTGACAAAGGCCGACTTAGGGATAGCCTCCTTGGCCAGGGGAATCTGCCAATACCCTTTACACAAATCGATAGTGGTCAGATAACGTCCCCTGGCAATACGATCTAATAGCTCGTCTACTCGGGGCATGGGATATGCGTCTGTCAGGGTTTTGTCATTGAGACGTCGATAATCGACACAGAACCGGGTAGTCCCATCCTTTTTGGGGACTAGGACCACCGGTGAGGCCCACGGGCTGTCAGATGGCTCTATCACTCCTAGTCTTAGCATCTCCTGGATTTCCTTCCTCATCTCATCTTTTACTGCCTCAGGGATCCTATAGGGAGTTTGCCGGAGAGGGGGTTGACCTGGGGTCTCTACATAGTGGGTTGCTAAGGGGGTGTATCCGGGCTCTTGGGAAAACGTCAACCTCTTTTCAGTCAGCAGTTGTCGGATCTGTCCCTTCTCAGCGGGGGTTAGCCGCTCCCCTAGCTGTATGGTATTGAGCAGGGTCTTAGGTTCCGAGTTAGCTAAAAGGTCGGGTATGGGTAAGCTGTCAGGGTCTTCAGTGGCTGGTATACATATGGCTGCTATATCCTCGGGCCTTTCTTGGTACTCTTTTAATAAGTTTACGTGAAAGGACTTCTGGATCCTTTCATCTTTGCTGCTGGCAATTACATAGGTGGTGTCACATACCTGTGCTACCACTTTGTAAGGGCCCTGCCAGGAGGTCTGGAGCTTATTCCCTTTGACAGGTCTAAGCACCAGCACCTTCTGGCCTACTTGGAACGTTCGCTGGCGGGCGCCCTGATCGTACCAACGTTTCTGCCGGCCCTGGGCCGCATGGAGATGGTCCCGTGCCATCCGGGCTAGCTGTTCCATGCGGTCCCGCATTTCTAGTACATATGGCACGATGGGGACACCCTCATGTTCTGTCTCTCCCTCCCAGTGCTCTCGGATGAGGTCGAGAGGGCCTCGTACTCTCCGGCCATAGAGCAGTTCAAAGGGAGAGAACCCTGTGGATTCCTGTGGCACCTCCCGATAAGCGAACAGGAGGTGCGGCAAGAATCGTTCCCAATCTTTGTATTCCGCTGTAAAGGTCCGTAGCAATTGCTTTAGGGTACCGTTAAAACGTTCACAGAGACCGTTAGTCTGAGGGTGGTACGGGGAACTAAGTAGGGGTTTAATACTACAAACCTTCCATAGCTGCTGGGTTAGGTCTGCGGTAAACTGGGTCCCTCTATCGGACAAGATTTCCTGAGGAAATCCCACTCGGGTGAATATCCCGACTAGAGCACTGGCGACAGTGTCAGCCTGGATATTCGTCAGAGCGACAGCTTCCGGGTAGCGAGTAGCATAGTCCACTACGGTAAGGATGTATTTCTTACCAGAGGGACTGGGGTTAGGTAGGGGTCCCACTAGGTCGACTGCCACCCTGCTAAATGGTTCCTCGATCACAGGCATAGGTAACAGTCGAGCTTTAGGGTGATCTCCTCTCTTCCCTACCCGTTGGCATACGTCACAAGTGCTGCAGTAACGTCGTACATCCTTTGAGATCCCCGGCCAAAAGAAGGTCTGGGTGATCCGGAAGGTGGTACGGTTACCCCCTAGATGCCCTGCCAACGGAATGTCGTGTCCGATTCGGAGAAGCTCCAACCGGTACTTTCTGGGTACCACTAGTTGGCGCTTCTGCGAAGGGGGACAGCCTCTCTTTTTTCCTTCCGTCAGTCTGTACAACCTGTCCCCATCCCATAGGAAACGTTCCTGTTTGCCCTCCCTACTGTCTGCTAATTCTCGATACTTTTGGAGGGTGGGGTCCTCTCTAGTTTCCCTCCCAAACTCCTCTGGGGTGTCCCAAGCTATGGGCCTGCTTGTTGTAGTGGGGTTACATGTGGGTGCTTGGCTTACCTGGGTCTCCCGGCCTGTATTAGGGTCATCTGTGACACGGGCCTGTGAGCGGGTGGTTACGGGACAAGCGGCAGCAGGTGTGGGCAAATATGCTGAGGTCAAGGGGCCAATGTCATTTCCCAGGACGACCTCGGCAGGCAAGTTGTCCATAATGCCAACTGTGGTTTTCCCCGATCCGACTCCCCAGTCTAAGTGTACCCGGGCAGTGGGCAAGCGAAAAACAGCGCCCCCTGCGACCCGAACAGCAACAGTGCGGGTAGACACATTCTCTGGCTTTACCAGGTGTTTTTGGATCAACGTGATGGTAGCCCCGGTGTCTCTTAGGCCTTGTGCTGTTTGTCCATTCACCCGAACTTCCTGCCGATGATGCTGTCGGTTATCTGGCGAAGCAGCTTGTATGGGATCTGCTTCATACAAAATCCCCAGGCATTCCTCAGGGCCCATTTCAGCTTCCACACAGTGAGCCGCAGAGGGTCGTGATGCAGGGGCCTCTGCGTTGGGAGTTGTGCGTCTCCAATTGTTGCTATTGGATCTTAGGGGACAATATCGAGCAATATGTCCGAGGTTGCCGCAGTGATGGCACGTCACTTTCGACAAATCTCGGGGGTAGTTGGTAGGTCCCTGAGGACGGGGTGGTCCTGGTGGGACTGGAGCTCGAAACTCTGGGCGTGAGACAGCGGCTGGGGTACGTGGCTCTATCTTATGAGCTGGTCGTGGAGTACCCTGGCTTACTCTCCTTGTCTCGGCGTATTCATCGGCCAGCCGAGCCGCCTCATTTAAATTAGCGGGGCGCCGGTCTCGTACCCAGTCTTGTAGGTCCGCAGCCAAATTTTGGAAGAAATGTTCCATTAAGAACAATTGCAATATCTCCTCTCCGGTGTTGGCCTTACACCCTTGGACCCAATGTGATGCCACTCTTTGTAGTCGGTTAGCCCATTCCATGTGGGAGTCCACAGCTTTCTTTTTGGACTCCCGGAAGCGGCGACGGTAGGCTTCTGGGGTTACCGCATACCTGGTGAGCAGTGCCTCTTTTACTGTTTGGTACTGCGTGATCTCCTCTGTAGTGAGCGCTCGAAAAGCCTCACTAGCTTTTCCTGATAATTTTCCCGCCAGGATAGTGACCCATTGCCCTGGCGGTATTTGATGTAGCGAGCACTGTCTTTCAAAGTCCGCCAAATACCCATCAATTTCCTCTTCATTTTCCGCAAAGGTTTTAAATGCATTGAAGGGAATTTTCTTTACTGTAGTAGTGGGTAGCGGGGTAGGAACTGTCTGTGTAGTGAGCTGTCTGGCTCTTACCAGTTCCATTTCTTGATCCCTCTTGGTTTGGATCTCTTCCCTTGTTTCCCGGAGTAGTTGGGTTATTAGCTCTGTAGACGTGACTGGATACAACGCTAATCTCCGCTGTACAATTGCTGTAATCACATCGTCCTCACTGCTGGGTGCCATGGGTTCCGTTACCTCCATGGACCTATCCATCTCGTCCAGCTCCAGCAGGTCAGCTATCAGCTCCCTCCGTGGTCTGTTGCTGGCACTCCTACCACGATTCTCCAATAAATCCTTTAGTGTGGGTCTTTTCAGCTTGGCATACTGAGACTCCATTCAGCACTTGCTCCTTGGATAAAAGGACCATCCCACCGCTTGCCACCAATGTAACGGCTACCCAGATAGAGAGAGGGTTTCTGCCGTTGGAGACGTCCCTTTTCCCTGCAAGCTGCTGTGGAGAAGTAGGCTGATGTAATCCCATCCACGATATCCAGAGCGAAAATCAGGTTCAGCTGCAACAGGAACAGAATAACCTTCCCAAACAATCCCCTTTCAAGAACGAGACGAGGCTACGTTATGAAGGGTCAAGATGAACTGAGGACTGGGACACCCAGCCTGCTTTTTATTAGAAAAGGGTACACACAAGACACTCCCAGGGGGAGGATGAAAACAACCAATTATGCACAGGGTAACACCCCCACGTCTCCTCCCCTCAGATAACCACATAATACAATTAGAACAGACAATATTTTACCCCAGTTCTGGATGTACCCCAAAAACAGGGGGTACACCTTTAAATCCGGCACCGCTTGAGAGATCTTAGTTAGGGGAACACTCTGTCCAAAAATCAGCCCGATTGGATGAACGGTTCGGGAGTTACAGAGTTTCAAAGTTTTGACCGACCGCACAGACCAACTAGCCGAAAATAGTTCCATGAGTTTTGGCCTTGCGGTCGGTCTCTGTTCGCACGGTAAAACGGCATGAAAATCTTGTCATCCATCCGAATCGCGGGGTTCGCTGAAATCCCCATAGATGACTGAGTGTAACTACCGAATGGTGGAGTGTTCGGTAGTTTCTGTGCGAACTTATGGAGGTCTGGAGGACTCAGCGGTGTTCGCCTGTTTGCGTATCCGTTTTCAGTTCCATGCGGTTACAGGCAAACACCGCTGTTCGTACACAAGATGGCCGCGAACACGTGTAAAGTCCTGAAATGGCGGCCACCTATATTTCACATACGGACTTCGCACGAAATCAGGCGAACAGAGGCATGAACCGAACAAAAGAAAGGACTAAGTAGGAAGGATCTGTTACAAGTTTTAACTTGGAAAAGCTGTGTTCTCCTGATGCCACAGAAACAGGAATTGTTGATAGAATTCGAAACGCTATCCAAATGTTTGGAAATGTGTCAGTCAGGCCATTTCTCACTATTAAATTGAGAATATGGTGGGGTGCTGGGGCATCTTAAGGTAGTAGGCTTTGAATATGCCAAACCTCCTCAGAAAGATATAGACCATTAATGTCCGATTGGCTGCTGTTCTCTAATGCCTTCTGTAACTGCAAGCAACAGTCCCTTAAGTTTTCTCTTGCTGGAAGATGTCTCATATTGTATAGAAATCTCCATACTTTGTTGAGTTGTTCCATTTGAGTAAATGTTCCTCCAAAGATTTAGCAGCAGTATCAACCAAAACATAATAAAAATGTCTTTGTGGGATCTGTTAACCCTTTAAGACCGGAGGGCGTACTATTACAGCCTATTTTAAGCGGCTCTAAACGACGCCGGGCGTAATAGTACGCCCTCTGGTCTTTATTTTTTACTTACCCGGTCGCCAGCGATCCCACGCCGGCAATCGCGGTTGGGGCGACTCCGAGGGAGCCCCCCACAGCACGTCCATCCTCCTTCAGCCCCCCGGCCCATGTGAGAGTGAGGTCCTTGCGAGGACCTCACAATCACATGGCCGGGTTAGCTGGCTGAGGCATTGCCAGCAGGGGGACTAACTGTAATGACAGTTAGTCCCCCTGCTGGCTGGAAATAAAATAAAATTAATTAAATCAGTGTTAAAAAAATAAAATAATATACTTAGATCATATATATATATTATATATATATATATATATATATATATATGATCTAAGTGTATATATACACATATATATATACACACACATACACTGTCTAGGTGTATTTTACTATTAATATATATATAATTATATATATATATATTAATATCAAATTACACGTAGACTGATACTGATTAAATATATATATATATAATTATTGTTATATATATATATATATATATATATATATATATATATTTATATATAATATAAAAAATTTAAATACGTTAAAAAATAAAATTACAAAAATAATGAAAAATAAATAATGAAAAAATATATAGATGTGTGTTATTCCGTTCTAACTGTATTGTGATATTAAAATATATATATTTATATCAAAATACACGTAGAACTAAATAATATATATATATATATCTATATACATAAATATATACGTATATATCACTATATATATATATATATATATATATATACCTATATATAAATAAAAATATTTTCAAAAAAATATTTATATATATACATATATATACACACATACATGTATATATATATATATATATATATATATATATATATATACACATATATTAATTCTACACATATATTTATGTAATATTTTTACATAATTAGGTATTTTAATTAATTACAATTAGCGGGACCTGCCTGACAACCCATGCCGAAAGTAAAGGGAATTTAATTTGCTAGCACTATATTTAACCCTATAACTTTCCAAGACACCATAAAACCTGTACATGGGGGGTACTGTTCTACTCAGGAGACTTAGTGTTTCAAAACAGTGTTTCCAAACAGTAAAATGTATTACAACGATGATATCGCCAGTAAAAGTGATGTTTTTTTGCATTTTTAACACACAAACAGCACTTACACGGACAATATTATTGCTGCAATACTTTTTACTGTTTTGAAACACAAGTATTTGTGTTCAGCGAAGTCTCCCAAGTACAACAGTACCCCTCATGTACAGGTTTTATGGTGTTTTCAAAAGTTACAGCGTCAAATATAAGGCTTGTGTTTCATTTTTTTCACATTCAAATTTGCTAGATTGGTTACGTTGCCTTTGAGACCCTATGGTAGCCCAAGAATGAAAATTACCCCTATGATGGCATACCATTTGCAATAGTAGACAACCCAAGGTATTGCAAACGGGGTATGTCCAGTCTTTTTTAGTAGCCACTTAGTCACAAACACTGGCCAAAATTGGCGTTTTTTGCATTTTTTACACACAAACAAATACTAACGCCAACTTTGGCCAGTGTTTGTGACCAAATGGCTACTAAAAAAGACTGGACATACCCCATTTGCAATACCTGGGTTGTCTACTATTGCAAATGGTATGCCATTATGGGTGTAAATTGTATTCCTGGGCTACCATACAGTCCCAAAGGCAACGTAACCAATCTGGCGAATTTCAATTTCAAATGTAACGTGCTATATTTCACCCTGTAACTTCCCAAAACACCATAAAACCTGTACATAGGGGGTACTGTTTTACATGTGAGACTTTGCTGAATACAAATATGTGTATTTTATTGCAGTAAAAGCAAACAGTATTTTGACATTGACAGTTAAAATGTCATGTAGAACTAAAAAAATAACAACATTTCATATTTTCTGCCATTTTTTCATATTGAATTATGTTTCATAGCTAAATATTTGATATTAAATGAAAGCCCCGTTTCCCCTGAATAAAATGATATATACTAAAGGGGGGTGCATTTAATATGAAAGAGGTGAATTACGGTTGGACAGACATATAGCGCAAATGCCAGGTTTTGTTTACGTTTTGTTTTGTTCACAATGTGTACATTTGGCTCAGTCCTTATGGAGTTAAAGGTTCTGTAAGGAAACCAAGTCTAGCCAAACCTCTTTCGGTAGTTTCCTCCCGACGCGCCCGAGTCTAATGTAGATAGACCTCTGTTCGGTAGTTACAAGGAACGAAATCCATACGAAATACAAATAGCTTCACAAGATAATTCCCTTAGTAAAGCATACGAATTCCAAATAACAGTCAGAGTCCAGGATCAGGATACAAGTAGAACTAAGCTTTATTCACACACACAGCCTTTTATGCAGGTCCCCATGCAAGGGGACATCCCACAGGGAGGAGTAACATTTATCCAATCGTGTACAGTAAAAATATAAAACACACCCAACACAAACATGTAATTCCCTCCCCTAGCCCTGGAGATAATCAGGTCTGATACAGTGGCAACCTAATTATCTCCAGGCAGAAAAATCATTAGTTTCCCCAATTTCTGGAACACCCCTTTATACATGGGGTATCCCCACAAATCCTATGTCCCCTGATAGCCCTGATCTGGGTGACCAACATATTCAAATGTCACCCAGATCGGTTCAGGGGTTCTCAAAATCTCTGGAAGTCCTTTGTGACCGGGTCACCGTGGGTGGGCTGCCCAAAATAGTTCCACAAGTTTGAGTGGTATTGCCGGTCACTGTAGAAAAAGGGGAAAAATGAATAAAAGTACCGAATGGATTCCCCTGGATCCTAGCGGCGATTGTTCCCCTCATTCGTATGCACAATTGTACCGAATAGCGCTCTTCTAGCTAATCGATATCTATACTTCCAGCACACAGACCCTCTCCCACCTCCCCCCCCACACCCCTCCCTTTTTACCTACCACAAACTTTCACTTACACGTAACTTATCTAAGGAACGCCGCGGGGGCAGTGTGGCATGCGACCGAGGAGGTCGGAACCGGGAGGACTCGAACACACTAACACACGAGATCTAACCATGGCGTGTAGAGAGTTCCACTGACACGATCTAAACTACGCAAGGCTGAAAGACAGAGGTAGAACAGGTTCAGACACATGGAGAACTAATCATCAAGGTAGGACACACCCAACTACCAAAAGGATAGGAACTAAGAATTAGATCTACGATATATCAGGGCGACCAGATACAGATGCAACCCACACCTGACCAGGGAGATACACAACAAACCCAAACAACTAAGCTAACAATAACCTCATAATTTACCCCTGGGGCTCACTTCTACGGGAGATTACGGGTTGCAGCCAGGACTGAGGGATTCGCTCCCTGGACTGTGCTGCATCGGGAATCGGAAACTGAAGCACAATACTGACCACATAATAACAGAAATAGATGTGAGCATGAGAATGTACAATGAGTTTAATAGCTTATGTGTCAAATGTCACCCAATATTGCAGCTCCTGCATTTCGGATCTATGTGTCATATCTGCCTTAGTACTGATGTTAATACAATATTACTGCCTTGTTTTTTCTGCCAACCTTGCAAGTTTGACTATACAGCAGTTTCTCATAGTATAGTAGGGCAGTGTTATCTTGCTCCTGCTCAACTATTCAGAATAGAGCTTACTTATGTTTTCAAATGCGTGCATATGCACCAATGTTACAGCTTTACACATCTTACTGTCAGAAATTATGGCGCTTGACAAATATCACATATTCAAAATCGCATATGACTAAATATTTGTATTATTAGTGCTATTACTCAACCTGTACACACGCACATGTACGCTGTTGTGGCATTTGTTTATGTTATTGTACTCATGTTATTGTACTCATCTATATGACAAAATAAAGAATTTACAAAAAATTTCCTAAATGTAGTACGCCAACATTTGCGCCAAATAAAGCATAGATAAACAAATACCAAATAACATAGGGCTTCACTAGATACCACCTAGCGATCAACTGAATAATACATACAAACCATGTACTGCAGTTATAGATCAACTGACTAACCAGTATACACAACCAATATAGCAGATGTAGATCAACTGCATTATCCATTTAGTTCAGGTATAGATCCAATAGACAAATGTTACGGTTGCCTCCAGGCTGGCTGGAAGTTGGACCGTAGAAAAGGATGCTCCTAGCGACGACCAAAGGACCATCAGCACCGTAGACACCATAACTACTGCATAGCCACCATAAGTACTGCAGACTCCACGAACCACCGCTGCTGGGCTGGTATCTCGCCGTCTGCTCTGCGCCCTGGACCTACGACCAGGCTCCAGGTTCCAGTAGGTGAACCTCTTCCTTCTGCAGAGCGAAGCAGGATCAGGAACAAGAGCTCTTACAAGAGCTCAGTAGCAAAGGGAGCATGCAGAGCATAGCAATCACTGAAGTGATTATAGCTGCTCCCTACAAACATGAGTCGAGGCTGCAAGTTAGAGGGTCAAGTCATTCTGTTTTATTGGCACCAAAAGAACCTTATTTTATGCAGGATCCCCTTAGATAGGACCACCCACAGGGCGTTACAAAACAACCAATAACACACGTACCTTACAGAAAAGACTCCCAGCAATTACACACAAAATCCTCCCCTCTGCCTGTGATATAATTATGTTACACAATACTGAACATAATTATCACAGACAGTAAAAATACAGTTTTTACACATACACTGTAACTTTAAAACCACACATCCAATCTTCATAAAAAATATTATTAATCAGCACACTTTAAACATAAACACTCTCAAAAATCAGCCAAATCCCTCCAGTAGATCAAAAGTTAGATGGAAGTCCTTTATGACCGACCGCAAGCACATTTTCCTGCCCAAAACAGTTCCATAGATTTGATCTGTGCGGTCGGTCAATTTCATGCAGAAAAACGACGACGTGCGTTCGAATCTTCGAATGGGACTTAGTCTCTGCAGCTGAAAGTTCAGTGTAGGAGAAGGTAAGGGTCAGCGGTGTTCGCGGAAATGTGTAGCCGATTTTAGTTCCATTAATTTGGCTACACATACCGCTGACCTCGTTCGAATGAACAAAGATGGCCACCGCCTCCTGTTCATTTGCATGAACTGCGGCCACCAGCGCTCGGCAATTAACCTACAGTAACCTGACAGCCTGGGAGGTAAATTGCCTGCACACTTCCACTTCTGGGTGGTCCGCCTGTGTGGTACTTGGTTCAGTAAGCCCCATTTACTGAACCAAGTGAGAGAAAGCCAGGGACAAGTTATTTTACAGGTCTGGGGACATAGTCTTAAAGGGGCATTGTTCACCAAAGTCACAATATGTCCCCAGACGGTTCTTAACCCCTTAAGGACCAAACTTCTGGAATAAAAGGGAATCATGACATGTCACACATGTCATGTGTCCTTAAGGGGTTAAAGGGCCATACACACCCAATAAAAGTCCATAAGTTTTCAGGGGCACAATCTCCCAGGGGCCATAGTCATGAGGAAGGAGGCTGGCAAACAGGCTTCTCCACAATCCAGGGAAGCAGGGCAATTTATAATTTAAAGGGCCAGTTACAAATAGCAGTTTGTAACAACAACCATGTAACAAAGAATTGCAGGTATTCATCAAATGAATAAGACATCCAAACCTTGTATTTCCAGGTATATATTAAATAACACATGGAAAAATAACATTACATGTGTAGAACAACTGACAAATCACATGCTAACACGGGAGTGAAGGTATAGATCAACTATAGATCAGCTTCAATGTCACGGTCGGTGGTCTTTGCGAATTTGGCAAATTCCAAGACAGTGATAGTGCCACTTTAACAGTATAATCCACAAAGTCAGTTTATGTATTGTAGAAAAAAGAGCAATGTTGTCAGAACACTATATTTAACCATTTTACAACACTAAGCATGTATAGCCTCTCCCTCATTTCTTCAACCCACGTCTTTGTTTGGCCCCCTCTAGACAATTTCAAGCAGACAATATGCCACATTCACCCCCTTCACCAAAACCCTTGGCCACCCCTTCAATAAAACCCCTGCCCCCCCTTCATCAGATACTGCCTCTATTCATCAAACCCTGCCCCTTCATCAATCCCCAGGCTGCACCCCTTTCTCAATCCCAAGCCTGCACCCCTTCATCAACCCTTTTCCCCCCTTTGCCCCCTTCATCAGGCCCTGCCCCCCTTAATCATACCCTGTCACCCTAACCCCGTCCCCTGCCCCCCTTAATTAGACCCTGCCCCTTAATCATACCCTGTCAACCTTACCCAGTCCCATGCCCGCCTTAATTAGACCCTGCCCCCTTAATCATACCATGCTACCCTTACCCAGTCCCCTGCCCCCCTTAATCATACCCTGTCACCCTTACCCAGTGCCATGCCCACCTTAGTTAGACACTGTCACTCTTACCCAGTCCCGTGTCCCCCTTAATCATACCCTGTCACCCTTACCTAGTCCTCTGCCCCCTCTTAATTAGACCCTGCCCCCCTTAATCATTGTGGCGGAACCCGCCTCGCCACTAGGCATTCGAGGGGCCTGGCTGCCTGCCTCCTACCTGCTGACTATGGCACCTGGAAAATTGGTACGTTTGGACTATATTTGGGCATGTTGTATTCTGTATTGCTGCTGCTGGCCCTTTTAGAGTCATCCGTGGACATATTGGGACTTTTGGGAATAATGTCCCTTTAAGACTGTGGAGCATATTACAGTAATACTGCCTTTAATATTATGTATGTATTTATGTGTTCAGTTAACCTGGGATATGTATGCAGCATTCGTCGGATTGTTAGGTAGAATCACTCCATTCATTATATTGAGTGAAACTACCGAACAACAAGACCACCCAGGAATAAGTGTGCCTCCAATTACCGTTTGCAACAATGGTGCAAACGGGTAATTGGCAATCAGTGCAGTGTGGTCTTTGTCCTCTGGGTGGCCGCCATTCGGGAAACGAACACGTGGCGGCGGCCATCTTAAACTCCCGAACAGCGGTGTTTTGCCGTCGAGTGTCTGGAACTAAAATCGGACACTCGACTAGGCAAACACCACTGAGACCTCCAGACTTCCAGAATTTCGTGTGGAAACTACCGAACGGCCCACCGTTCGGTAGAAAGAACCCCACGAACTAGGGGATTCATTCGAATCCTCCTTAGGCTCCATAACCCAGGCAATTTATATGTTTTATTCCCTTGTCTATGACCGACCGCAGGGCCAAAATGCATGGAACTGTTTTCGGATACTTTACCCATGCTGTCAGTCAAATCTTTGCCTGCTCATAACTCCCGAACCCCTGGTCCGATCTGGGTGATTTCTGAGTATGTTGCTCACCCAGATCAGGGCTATCAGAGGATACCATTTTTAAAGGGGTATCCCTATGTTTAGGGGTACATCCAGAAACCCAGGAAATTTGTATCTGGAATAATGGGATTATGTGTCACACTAAGGGGAGGGAATGTGTGGGTTGCAACTGTGATGCCATTGGATATTTTACACCTCCCCTGTGGGCAGTCTTATATGTGTAAGATGGAAATAAAAGCCAGGCTGGATGTGCCAGTCCAGAGTTCCTGTTTTTACCCTCAAAGTGAAGTGCTGTCTCATTATTGGGGGAGGATTTATTGCATGCTGTTCCAGTTTGACTGCTAGGAGTGCAAGTCTTTTCGTATGGTTCCTATTCAACGGTCTACAGCATTCCTATACTTAAGAAGATTCATATGCTTCTTCGGTTCGGTGATTGTGGTGTCTGCCAGAGTGCTTAGAGTCCTCAGGAAACGCTAGGAGCATCCTTTAACGGAGGTACCCAGTCGGGGTGCCAGGCGATCCGTTATATAGGTGGCAAGCAGTGGGATGGCGTCCTGGTGTGAGAGGAACAACACCCTGGAGACACAGGAATTATTATGGAGTGGCATAGAACCAGCGAGTCCCTGGACAGTGTTCCAGGTGGAAGAGGAGTTTAATCGGAGGTTACAGAACCTCTTGGCACCACTGGTCAAGCCAATAGTAGAGGCAACCAGGTTGGACTGCAGTGAGAGCGCCCGACAAGAGATGTGGGAAGAAACCCTAGAGGG
Organism: Pelobates fuscus; assembly: GCF_036172605.1. Classification (NCBI taxonomy): domain Eukaryota; kingdom Metazoa; phylum Chordata; class Amphibia; order Anura; family Pelobatidae; genus Pelobates; species Pelobates fuscus. The sequence goes on from NC_086320.1 coordinate 246,781,053, forward strand.
TGTCCAGCGTTGGCGAGGTGAGCGTCTTCCCAGCAAGGAGCAGCGATTACAAGCCAGAGTGGCCCTACGGATACCTATGCTGGGAGAACAGGCCCAGGAGGAATGGGTGATGCAACTTGAGTCACTGGCATGGAGGGAACTGGGTCTCGATGATGCATACCAAGCGCTACGTTGGTACGCGGTTCAGCGGGTTCCGGAATGGCCAAATTTGACAAACCCGAGGGCAAGGATTATAATGGCTCTGGCTTATTATGGGGGACCTTTGCAGAACCGGAATTTGGGAGTGCGTCAGAGTCACGGCTTTGGGACATATTTACTACAGAGAGGCTGTGCTGGATCTCCCTATGGCCGAAGACCTAAGGCCAGACCTGATTAAACTGGCTGTCCAGGAATGGGAACTGGAGCAGGAGTACCAGTACCTGTTCAGCTCCAGTCAGTTACCCTACACCGTGCAAGTACCACCAGAGCAGTGGGAGATCGAACAGAACAGAAATTTTTTTTCAGTGTAAGCTAATAGCAGTCAGTGTCCTTAAAGCGGGTGTCAAGCCTTCAGCGTATGCTCTGCCAACCTCAGCAAGTGTAATTTGCCACTCATATCTGGTGTCTGTATAGCGTGCTTTTGCAAAGATACAAAGTTTTTCAGTGTAAGCTAATAGCAGTCAGTGTCCTTAAAGCGGTTGTCAGGCCTTCAGCGTGTGCTCTGCCAACCTCAACAAGTGTAATTTGCCACTCATATCTGGTGTCTGTATAACGTGCTTTTACAAAGAAAAAAAGTTTTTCAGTGTAAGCTAAAAGCAGTCAGTGTCCTTAAAGCAGGTGTCAGGCCTTCAGCATGTGCTCTGCCAACCTCAGCAAGTGTAATTTACCAGTCATATCTGGTGTCTGTATAGTGTGCTTTTACAAAGAAAAAAAGTTTTTCAGTGTAAGCTAATAGCAGTCAGTGTCCTTAAAGCGGTTGTCAGGCCTTCAGCCTATGCTCTGCCAACTTTAGCAAGTGTAATTTGCCACTCATATCTGGTGTCTGTATAGCGTGCTTTTACAAAGATAAAAAGTTTTTCAGTGTAAGCTAATAGCAGTCAGTGTCCTTAAAGCGGTTGTCAGGCCTTCAGCCTATGCTCTGCCAACTTTAGCAAGTGTAATTTGCCACTCATATCTGGTGTCTGTATAGTGTGCTTTTACAAAGAAAAAAAGTTTTTCAGTGTAGGCTAATAGCAGTCAGTGTCCTTAAAGCGGGTGTCAGGCCTTCAACCTATGCTCTGCCAACTTTAGCAAGTGTAATTTGCCACTCATATCTAGTGTCTGTATAGCGTGCTTTTACAAAGAAAAAAAGTTTTTCAGTGTAAGCTAATAGCAGTCAGTGTCCTTAAAACGGGTATCAGGCCTTCAGCATGTGCTCTGCCAACCTCAGCAAGTGTAATTTGCCACTCATAGCTGGTGTCTGTATAGCGTGCTTTTACAAAGAAAAAAAGGTTTTCAGTGTAAGCTAATAGCAGTCAGTGTACTTAAAGCGGGTGTCAGGCCTTCAGCGTGTGCTCTGCCAACCTCAGCAAGTGTACTTTGCCACTCATATCTGGTGTCTGTATAACGTGCTTTTACAAAGAAAAAAAGTTTTTCAGTGTAAGCTAATAGCAGTCAGACTCCTTAAAGCGGGTGTCAGGCCTTCAGCCTATGCTCTGCCAACTTTAGCAGGTTTAATTTGCCACTCATATCTGGGGTCTGTATAGTGTGCTTTTACAAAGAAAAAAAGTTTTTCAGTGTAAGCTAATAGCAGTCAGACTCCTTAAAGCGGGTGTCAGGCCTTCAGCCTATGCTCTGCCAACTTTAGCAAGTGTAATTTGCCACTCATATCTGGTGTCTGTATAGCGTGCTTTTACAAAGAAAAAAAGTTTTTCAGTGTAAGCTAATAGCAGTCAGTGTCCTTAAAGCGGGTGTCAGGCCTTCAGCGTGTGCTCTGCCAACCTCAGCAAGTGTACTTAGCCACTCATATCTGGTGTCTGTATAGTGTGCTTTTACAAAGAAAAAAAGTTTTTCAGTGTAAGCTAATAGCAGTCAGTGTCCTTAAAGCGTGTGTCAGGATATTCAGCGTGTGCTCTGCCAACCTCAACAAGTGTAATTTTCCACTCATAACTGGTATCTGTATAACGTGCTTTTACAAAGATAAAATGTTTTTCAGTGTAGGCTAATAGCAGTCAGTGTCCTTAAAGCGGGTGTCCGGCCTTCAACCTATGCTCTGCCAACTTTAGCAAGTGTAATTTGCCACTAATATCTGGTGTTTGTATAACGTGCTTTTACAAAGAAAAAAAGTTTTTCAGTGTAAGCTAATAGCAGTCAGTGTCCTTAAAGCGGGTGTCAGACCTTCAGCATGTGCTCTGCCAACCTCAGCAAATGTAATTTGCCACTCATATCTGGTGTCTGTATAGTGTGCTTTTACAAAGAAAAAAAGTTTTTCAGTGTAAGCTAATAGCAGTCAGTGTCCTTAAAGCGGGTGTCAGGATATTCAGCGTGTGCTCTGCCAACCTCAACAAGTGTAATTTTCCACTCATAACTGGTATCTGTATAACGTGCTTTTACAAAGATAAAAAGTTTTTCAGTGTAAGCTAATAGCAGTCAGTGTCCTTAAAGCGGGAGTCAGACCTTCAGCATGTGCTCTTCCAACCTCAGCAAGTGTAATTTGCCACTCATATCTGGTGTCTGTATAGCGTGCTTTTACAAAGAAAAAAAGTTTTTCAGTGTAAGCCAATAGCAGTCAGTGTCCTTAAAGCGGGTGTCAGACCTTCAGCATGTGCTCTGCCAACCTCATCAAGTGTAATTGCCACTCATATCTGGTGTCTGTATAGTGTGCTTTTACAAAGAAAAAAAGTTTTTCAGTGTAAGCTAATAGCAGTCAGTGTCCTTAAAGCGGGTGTCAGGCCTTCAGCGTGTGCTCTGCCAACCTCAGCAAGTGTACTTTGCCACTCATATCTGGTGTCTGTATAGTGTGCTTTTACAAAGAAAAAAAGTTTTTCAGTGTAAGCTAATAGCAGTCAGTGTCCTTAAAGCGTGTGTCAGGATATTCAGCGTGTGCTCTGCCAACCTCAACAAGTGTAATTTTCCACTCATAACTGGTATCTGTATAACGTGCTTTTACAAAGATAAAACTTTTTCAGTGTAGGCTAATAGCAGTCAGTGTCCTTAAAGCGGGTGTCAGGCCTTCAACCTATGCTCTGCCAACTTTAGCAAGTGTAATTTGCCACTAATATCTGGTGTTTGTATAACGTGCTTTTACAAAGAAAAAACGTTTTTCAGTGTAAGCTAATAGCAGTCAGTGTCCTTAAAGCGGGTGTCAGACCTTCAGCATGTGCTCTGCCAACCTCAGCAAATGTAATTTGCCACTCATATCTGGTGTCTGTATAGTGTGCTTTTACAAAGAAAAAAAGTTTTTCAGTGTAAGCTAATAGCAGTCAGTGTCCTTAAAGCGGGTGTCAGGATATTCAGCGTGTGCTCTGCCAACCTCAACAAGTGTAATTTTCCACTCATAACTGGTATCTGTATAACGTGCTTTTACAAAGATAAAAAGTTTTTCAGTGTAAGCTAATAGCAGTCAGTGTCCTTAAAGCGGGTGTCAGACCTTCAGCATGTGCTCTTCCAACCTCAGCAAGTGTAATTTGCCACTCATATCTGGTGTCTGTATAGCGTGCTTTTACAAAGAAAAAAAGTTTTTCAGTGTAAGCCAATAGCAGTCAGTGTCCTTAAAGCGGGTGTCAGACCTTCAGCATGTGCTCTGCCAACCTCATCAAGTGTAATTGCCACTCATATCTGGTGTCTGTATAGTGTGCTTTTACAAAGAAAAAAAGTTTTTCAGTGTAAGCTAATAGCAGTCAGTGTCCTTAAAGCGGGTGTCAGGCCTTCAGCGTGTGCTCTGCCAACCTCAGCAAGTGTACTTTGCTACTCATATCTGGTGTCTGTATAGTGTGCTTTTACAAAGAAAAAAAGTTTTTCAGTGTAAGCTAATAGCAGTCAGTGTCCTTAAAGCGTGTGTCAGGATATTCAGCGTGTGCTCTGCCAACCTCAACAAGTGTAATTTTCCACTCATAACTGGTATCTGTATAACGTGCTTTTACAAAGATAAAACGTTTTTCAGTGTAGGCTAATAGCAGTCAGTGTCCTTAAAGCGGGTGTCAGGCCTTCAACCTATGCTCTGCCAACTTTAGCAAGTGTAATTTGCCACTAATATCTGGTGTTTGTATAACGTGCTTTTACAAAGAAAAAACGTTTTTCAGTGTAAGCTAATAGCAGTCAGTGTCCTTAAAGCGGGTGTCAGACCTTCAGCATGTGCTCTGCCAACCTCAGCAAATGTAATTTGCCACTCATATCTGGTGTCTGTATAGTGTGCTTTTACAAAGAAAAAAAGTTTTTCAGTGTAAGCTAATAGCAGTCAGTGTCCTTAAAGCGGGTGTCAGGATATTCAGCGTGTGCTCTGCCAACCTCAACAAGTGTAATTTTCCACTCATAACTGGTATCTGTATAACGTGCTTTTACAAAGATAAAAAGTTTTTCAGTGTAAGCTAATAGCAGTCAGTGTCCTTAAAGCGGGTGTCAGACCTTCAGCATGTGCTCTTCCAACCTCAGCAAGTGTAATTTGCCACTCATATCTGGTGTCTGTATAGCGTGCTTTTACAAAGAAAAAAAGTTTTTCAGTGTAAGCCAATAGCAGTCAGTGTCCTTAAAGCGGGTGTCAGACCTTCAGCATGTGCTCTGCCAACCTCATCAAGTGTAATTGCCACTCATATCTGGTGTCTGTATAGCGTGCTTTTACAAAGAAAAAAAGTTTTTCAGTGTAAGCTAATAGCAGTCAGTGTCCTTAAAGCGTGTGTCAGGATATTCAGCGTGTGCTCTGCCAACCTCAACAAGTGTAATTTTCCACTCATAACTGGTATCTGTATAACGTGCTTTTACAAAGATAAAACTTTTTCAGTGGTAGTGTGCTGGTGAAGCGCTATACAATATTAAATTATAACAATAGTGTTTTTTCCTATTTACAATAGGTGAATAAACTTTAACATGTGAATATATATATAAACAGTACCTTTTTGGTATATACAGTACCTTTTTGGTATATATCTCCCCTATTGCTACAAGGGAACTTTTGCGAATTTCGCTATTTAAAACTATCGGTCCCTTTGCCATATTTCTATGACTCCATTCATTAGAAAGACAGGAAACTAATATATCTATTACGTTGTTAATAATAAGATTGAAGAAATAATCAATATTTCCCCTCATTTAAACTTCTGCCATTATGAATGTATGTGTTTTTCTTATCCATATATCTATCTCCCATCATTGTGGAATGATACCACTCACTTCCGGGTATCGGCCGAGTGAACCGCAAGGTGGAACGCATGACGTAACGGCCGAGAAACACGTGACCGGAAGTGACGCGGAAACCCGGAAATACATGAAAACGAGACGTGAATCGCAGGGCGTCACCGTTCCCATGGAGATAGCCCGCGAAATCACGGACTCTTAATTAAGGAATGGACTCTTAAAGACATATAAAAGCAGGAACAGGTCCCAAAGAAGAAATAGAGACTTTTTTTATCCAGTTGAAGAAGCTGTTAAAGCGAAACGCGTCCTGGAACTTGGAGAATACCGGTCTTTATTCATTTGGACTTTTTTATGCCTACACAAGTGTTTTTATATTGCTATATATAGTTTTTTATTGTTATTAATAATTTTATGTAATAAATATACTTATATTTCTATAAACACTGGTGGCATTGTTCCTGCTCTTAAAGAAGGTGTGTGGTCCTGAACCACATATACCCGTGATCAGAGCCGATGTGGATGGCTCTGTGTCTGTGAGTACAAACCTGTTCTTTTTTTCACATATATTTGGAACCATACGGTATTGCACCATATATATGTTTTAACATTTCAGAATTTTAAGACAACAATATCCAGCAAAAAGAAGGGATAGGGTCGCCTCTACGGACCCCACAGGCGATCAAATTGAGCTATACATTATTAGCTCTCTAAAGTGTGAGTGGGAATTTTCCCTCTTAATTTAAATCTATTTTCATTTTTGTCACAGTTTACACTATGTTTGGTATATTCTGTTTTTCTTAAGGTACTGATTACCAACTTACAACACTTTTGTATATACCAAAAAGGTACTGTTTATATATATATTCACATGTTAAAGTTTATTCACCTATTGTAAATAGGAAAAAACACTATTGTTATAATTTAATATTGTATAGCGCTTCACCAGCACACTACCACTGAACTCACTCTCAAAGATAAGAACTTGGTGTTAAAGCTGCTTATTCATCGTTCACTCTTTGCAAATTAGCGCTAGTACTACCCTGTTTTGATAAAACTTTTTCAGTGTAGGCTAATAGCAGTCAGTGTCCTTAAAGCGGGTGTCAGGCCTTCAACCTATGCTCTGCCAACTTTAGCAAGTGTAATTTGCCACTAATATCTGGTGTTTGTATAACGTGCTTTTACAAAGAAAAAACGTTTTTCAGTGTAAGCTAATAGCAGTCAGTGTCCTTAAAGCGGGTGTCAGACCTTCAGCATGTGCTCTGCCAACCTCAGCAAATGTAATTTGCCACTCATATCTGGTGTCTGTATAGTGTGCTTTTACAAAGAAAAAAAGTTTTTCAGTGTAAGCTAATAGCAGTCAGTGTCCTTAAAGCGGGTGTCAGGATATTCAGCGTGTGCTCTGCCAACCTCAACAAGTGTAATTTTCCACTCATAACTGGTATCTGTATAACGTGCTTTTACAAAGATAAAAAGTTTTTCAGTGTAAGCTAATAGCAGTCAGTGTCCTTAAAGCGGGTGTCAGACCTTCAGCATGTGCTCTTCCAACCTCAGCAAGTGTAATTTGCCACTCATATCTGGTGTCTGTATAGCGTGCTTTTACAAAGAAAAAAAGTTTTTCAGTGTAAGCCAATAGCAGTCAGTGTCCTTAAAGCGGGTGTCAGACCTTCAGCTTGTGCTCTGCCAACCTCATCAAGTGTAATTGCCACTCATATCTGGTGTCTGTATAGTGTGCTTTTACAAAGAAAAAAAGTTTTTCAGTGTAAGCTAATAGCAGTCAGTGTCCTTAAAGCGGGTGTCAGGCCTTCAACCTATGCTCTGCCAACTTTAGCAAGTGTAATTTGCCACTAATATCTGGTGTTTGTATAACGTGCTTTTACAAAGAAAAAAAGTTTTTCAGTGTAAGCTAATAGCAGTCAAGCTCCTTAAAGCGGGTGTCAGGCCTTCAGCGTGTGCTCTGCCAACCTCAGCAAGTGTACTTTGCCACTCATATCTGGTGTCTGTATAGTGTGCTTTTACAAAGAAAAAAAGTTTTTCAGTGTAAGCTAATAGCAGTCAGTGTCCTTAAAGCGTGTGTCAGGATATTCAGCGTGTGCTCTGCCAACCTCAACAAGTGTAATTTTCCACTCATAACTGGTATCTGTATAACGTGCTTTTACAAAGATAAAACGTTTTTCAGTGTAGGCTAATAGCAGTCAGTGTCCTTAAAGCGGGTGTCAGGCCTTCAACCTATGCTCTGCCAACTTTAGCAAGTGTAATTTGCCACTAATATCTGGTGTTTGTATAACGTGCTTTTACAAAGAAAAAAAGTTTTTCAGTGTAAGCTAATAGCAGTCAGTGTCCTTAAAGCGGGTGTCAGACCTTCAGCATGTGCTCTGCCAACCTCAGCAAATGTAATTTGCCACTCATATCTGGTGTCTGTATAGTGTGCTTTTACAAAGAAAAAAAGTTTTTCAGTGTAAGCTAATAGCAGTCAGTGTCCTTAAAGCGGGTGTCAGGATATTCAGCGTGTGCTCTGCCAACCTCAACAAGTGTAATTTTCCACTCATAACTGGTATCTGTATAACGTGCTTTTACAAAGATAAAAAGTTTTTCAGTGTAAGCTAATAGCAGTCAGTGTCCTTAAAGCGGGTGTCAGACCTTCAGCATGTGCTCTTCCAACCTCAGCAAGTGTAATTTGCCACTCATATCTGGTGTCTGTATAGCGTGCTTTTACAAAGAAAAAAAGTTTTTCAGTGTAAGCCAATAGCAGTCAGTGTCCTTAAAGCGGGTGTCAGACCTTCAGCATGTGCTCTGCCAACCTCATCAAGTGTAATTGCCACTCATATCTGGTGTCTGTATAGTGTGCTTTTACAAAGAAAAAAAGTTTTTCAGTGTAAGCTAATAGCAGTCAGTGTCCTTAAAGCGGGTGTCAGGCCTTCAGCGTGTGCTCTGCCAACCTCAGCAAGTGTACTTTGCTACTCATATCTGGTGTCTGTATAGTGTGCTTTTACAAAGAAAAAAAGTTTTTCAGTGTAAGCTAATAGCAGTCAGTGTCCTTAAAGCGTGTGTCAGGATATTCAGCGTGTGCTCTGCCAACCTCAACAAGTGTAATTTTCCACTCATAACTGGTATCTGTATAACGTGCTTTTACAAAGATAAAACGTTTTTCAGTGTAGGCTAATAGCAGTCAGTGTCCTTAAAGCGGGTGTCAGGCCTTCAACCTATGCTCTGCCAACTTTAGCAAGTGTAATTTGCCACTAATATCTGGTGTTTGTATAACGTGCTTTTACAAAGAAAAAACGTTTTTCAGTGTAAGCTAATAGCAGTCAGTGTCCTTAAAGCGGGTGTCAGACCTTCAGCATGTGCTCTGCCAACCTCAGCAAATGTAATTTGCCACTCATATCTGGTGTCTGTATAGTGTGCTTTTACAAAGAAAAAAAGTTTTTCAGTGTAAGCTAATAGCAGTCAGTGTCCTTAAAGCGGGTGTCAGGATATTCAGCGTGTGCTCTGCCAACCTCAACAAGTGTAATTTTCCACTCATAACTGGTATCTGTATAACGTGCTTTTACAAAGATAAAAAGTTTTTCAGTGTAAGCTAATAGCAGTCAGTGTCCTTAAAGCGGGTGTCAGACCTTCAGCATGTGCTCTTCCAACCTCAGCAAGTGTAATTTGCCACTCATATCTGGTGTCTGTATAGCGTGCTTTTACAAAGAAAAAAAGTTTTTCAGTGTAAGCCAATAGCAGTCAGTGTCCTTAAAGCGGGTGTCAGACCTTCAGCATGTGCTCTGCCAACCTCATCAAGTGTAATTGCCACTCATATCTGGTGTCTGTATAGCGTGCTTTTACAAAGAAAAAAAGTTTTTCAGTGTAAGCTAATAGCAGTCAGTGTCCTTAAAGCGGGTGTCAGGCCTTCAGCGTGTGCTCTGCCAACCTCAGCAAGTGTACTTTGCTACTCATATCTGGTGTCTGTATAGTGTGCTTTTACAAAGAAAAAAAGTTTTTCAGTGTCAGCTAATAGCAGTCAGTGTCCTTAAAGCGTGTGTCAGGATATTCAGCGTGTGCTCTGCCAACCTCAACAAGTGTAATTTTCCACTCATAACTGGTATCTGTATAACGTGCTTTTACAAAGATAAAACGTTTTTCAGTGTAGGCTAATAGCAGTCAGTGTCCTTAAAGCGGGTGTCAGGCCTTCAACCTATGCTCTGCCAACTTTAGCAAGTGTAATTTGCCACTAATATCTGGTGTTTGTATAACGTGCTTTTACAAAGAAAAAACGTTTTTCAGTGTAAGCTAATAGCAGTCAGTGTCCTTAAAGCGGTTGTCAGGCCTTCAGCGTGTGCTCTGCCAACCTCAGCAAGTGTAATTTACCACTCATATCTGGTGTCTGTATAGCGTGCTTTTACAAAGAAAAAAAGTTTTTCAGTGTATGCTAATAGCAGTCAGTGTCCTTAAAGCTGGTGTCAGGCCTTCAGCGTGTGCTCTGCCAACCTCAACAAGTGTAATTTGCCACTCATATCTGGTGTCTGTATAACGTGCTTTTACAAAGAAAAAAAGTTTTTCAGAGAAAGCTAATAGCAGTCAGTGTCCTTAAAGCGGGTGTCAAGCCTTCAGCGTATGCTCTGCCAACCTCAGCAAGTGTAATTTGCCACTCATATCTGGTGTCTGTATAACGTGCTTTTACAAAGAAAAAAAGTTTTTCAGTGTAAGCTAAAAGCAGTCAGTGTCCTTAAAACAGGTGTCAGGCCTTCAGCATGTGCTCTGCCAACCTCAGCAAGTGTAATTTACCAGTCATATCTGGTGTCTGTATAGTGTGCTTTTACAAAGAAAAAAAGTTTTTCAGTGTAAGCTAATAGCAGTCAGTGTCCTTAAAGCGGTTGTCAGGCCTTCAGCCTATGCTCTGCCAACTTTAGCAAGTGTAATTTGCCACTCATATCTGGTGTCTGTATAGCGTGCTTTTACAAAGATAAAAAGTTTTTCAGTGTAAGCTAATAGCAGTCAGTGTCCTTAAAGCGGTTGTCAGGCCTTCAGCCTATGCTCTGCCAACTTTAGCAAGTGTAATTTGCCACTCATATCTGGTGTCTGTATAGTGTGCTTTTACAAAGAAAAAAAGTTTTTCAGTGTAGGCTAATAGCAGTCAGTGTCCTTAAAGCGGGTGTCAGGCCTTCAACCTATGCTCTGCCAACTTTAGCAAGTGTAATTTGCCACTCATATCTAGTGTCTGTATAGCGTGCTTTTACAAAGAAAAAAAGTTTTTCAGTGTAAGCTAATAGCAGTCAGTGTCCTTAAAACGGGTATCAGGCCTTCAGCATGTGCTCTGCCAACCTCAGCAAGTGTAATTTGCCACTCATAGCTGGTGTCTGTATAGCGTGCTTTTACAAAGAAAAAAAGGTTTTCAGTGTAAGCTAATAGCAGTCAGTGTACTTAAAGCGGGTGTCAGGCCTTCAGCGTGTGCTCTGCCAACCTCAGCAAGTGTACTTTGCCACTCATATCTGGTGTCTGTATAACGTGCTTTTACAAAGAAAAAAAGTTTTTCAGTGTAAGCTAATAGCAGTCAGACTCCTTAAAGCGGGTGTCAGGCCTTCAGCCTATGCTCTGCCAACTTTAGCAGGTTTAATTTGCCACTCATATCTGGGGTCTGTATAGTGTGCTTTTACAAAGAAAAAAAGTTTTTCAGTGTAAGCTAATAGCAGTCAGACTCCTTAAAGCGGGTGTCAGGCCTTCAGCCTATGCTCTGCCAACTTTAGCAAGTGTAATTTGCCACTCATATCTGGTGTCTGTATAGCGTGCTTTTACAAAGAAAAAAAGTTTTTCAGTGTAAGCTAATAGCAGTCAGTGTCCTTAAAGCGGGTGTCAGGCCTTCAGCGTGTGCTCTGCCAACCTCAGCAAGTGTACTTAGCCACTCATATCTGGTGTCTGTATAGTGTGCTTTTACAAAGAAAAAAAGTTTTTCAGTGTAAGCTAATAGCAGTCAGTGTCCTTAAAGCGTGTGTCAGGATATTCAGCGTGTGCTCTGCCAACCTCAACAAGTGTAATTTTCCACTCATAACTGGTATCTGTATAACGTGCTTTTACAAAGATAAAATGTTTTTCAGTGTAGGCTAATAGCAGTCAGTGTCCTTAAAGCGGGTGTCCGGCCTTCAACCTATGCTCTGCCAACTTTAGCAAGTGTAATTTGCCACTAATATCTGGTGTTTGTATAACGTGCTTTTACAAAGAAAAAAAGTTTTTCAGTGTAAGCTAATAGCAGTCAGTGTCCTTAAAGCGGGTGTCAGACCTTCAGCATGTGCTCTGCCAACCTCAGCAAATGTAATTTGCCACTCATATCTGGTGTCTGTATAGTGTGCTTTTACAAAGAAAAAAAGTTTTTCAGTGTAAGCTAATAGCAGTCAGTGTCCTTAAAGCGGGTGTCAGGATATTCAGCGTGTGCTCTGCCAACCTCAACAAGTGTAATTTTCCACTCATAACTGGTATCTGTATAACGTGCTTTTACAAAGATAAAAAGTTTTTCAGTGTAAGCTAATAGCAGTCAGTGTCCTTAAAGCGGGTGTCAGACCTTCAGCATGTGCTCTTCCAACCTCAGCAAGTGTAATTTGCCACTCATATCTGGTGTCTGTATAGCGTGCTTTTACAAAGAAAAAAAGTTTTTCAGTGTAAGCCAATAGCAGTCAGTGTCCTTAAAGCGGGTGTCAGACCTTCAGCATGTGCTCTGCCAACCTCATCAAGTGTAATTGCCACTCATATCTGGTGTCTGTATAGTGTGCTTTTACAAAGAAAAAAAGTTTTTCAGTGTAAGCTAATAGCAGTCAGTGTCCTTAAAGCGGGTGTCAGGCCTTCAGCGTGTGCTCTGCCAACCTCAGCAAGTGTACTTTGCCACTCATATCTGGTGTCTGTATAGTGTGCTTTTACAAAGAAAAAAAGTTTTTCAGTGTAAGCTAATAGCAGTCAGTGTCCTTAAAGCGTGTGTCAGGATATTCATCGTGTGCTCTGCCAACCTCAACAAGTGTAATTTTCCACTCATAACTGGTATCTGTATAACGTGCTTTTACAAAGATAAAACTTTTTCAGTGTAGGCTAATAGCAGTCAGTGTCCTTAAAGCGGGTGTCAGGCCTTCAACCTATGCTCTGCCAACTTTAGCAAGTGTAATTTGCCACTAATATCTGGTGTTTGTATAACGTGCTTTTACAAAGAAAAAACGTTTTTCAGTGTAAGCTAATAGCAGTCAGTGTCCTTAAAGCGGGTGTCAGACCTTCAGCATGTGCTCTGCCAACCTCAGCAAATGTAATTTGCCACTCATATCTGGTGTCTGTATAGTGTGCTTTTACAAAGAAAAAAAGTTTTTCAGTGTAAGCTAATAGCAGTCAGTGTCCTTAAAGCGGGTGTCAGGATATTCAGCGTGTGCTCTGCCAACCTCAACAAGTGTAATTTTCCACTCATAACTGGTATCTGTATAACGTGCTTTTACAAAGATAAAAAGTTTTTTCAGTGTAAGCTAATAGCAGTCAGTGTCCTTAAAGCGGGTGTCAGACCTTCAGCATGTGCTCTTCCAACCTCAGCAAGTGTAATTTGCCACTCATATCTGGTGTCTGTATAGCGTGCTTTTACAAAGAAAAAAAGTTTTTCAGTGTAAGCCAATAGCAGTCAGTGTCCTTAAAGCGGGTGTCAGACCTTCAGCTTGTGCTCTGCCAACCTCATCAAGTGTAATTGCCACTCATATCTGGTGTCTGTATAGTGTGCTTTTACAAAGAAAAAAAGTTTTTCAGTGTAAGCTAATAGCAGTCAGTGTCCTTAAAGCGGGTGTCAGGCCTTCAACCTATGCTCTGCCAACTTTAGCAAGTGTAATTTGCCACTAATATCTGGTGTTTGTATAACGTGCTTTTACAAAGAAAAAAAGTTTTTCAGTGTAAGCTAATAGCAGTCAAGGTCCTTAAAGCGGGTGTCAGGCCTTCAGCGTGTGCTCTGCCAACCTCAGCAAGTGTACTTTGCCACTCATATCTGGTGTCTGTATAGTGTGCTTTTACAAAGAAAAAAAGTTTTTCAGTGTAAGCTAATAGCAGTCAGTGTCCTTAAAGCGTGTGTCAGGATATTCAGCGTGTGCTCTGCCAACCTCAACAAGTGTAATTTTCCACTCATAACTGGTATCTGTATAACGTGCTTTTACAAAGATAAAACGTTTTTCAGTGTAGGCTAATAGCAGTCAGTGTCCTTAAAGCGGGTGTCAGGCCTTCAACCTATGCTCTGCCAACTTTAGCAAGTGTAATTTGCCACTAATATCTGGTGTTTGTATAACGTGCTTTTACAAAGAAAAAACGTTTTTCAGTGTAAGCTAATAGCAGTCAGTGTCCTTAAAGCGGGTGTCAGACCTTCAGCATGTGCTCTGCCAACCTCAGCAAATGTAATTTGCCACTCATATCTGGTGTCTGTATAGTGTGCTTTTACAAAGAAAAAAAGTTTTTCAGTGTAAGCTAATAGCAGTCAGTGTCCTTAAAGCGGGTGTCAGGATATTCAGCGTGTGCTCTGCCAACCTCAACAAGTGTAATTTTCCACTCATAACTGGTATCTGTATAACGTGCTTTTACAAAGATAAAAAGTTCTTCAGTGTAAGCTAATAGCAGTCAGTGTCCTTAAAGCGGGTGTCAGACCTTCAGCATGTGCTCTTCCAACCTCAGCAAGTGTAATTTGCCACTCATATCTGGTGTCTGTATAGCGTGCTTTTACAAAGAAAAAAAGTTTTTCAGTGTAAGCCAATAGCAGTCAGTGTCCTTAAAGCGGGTGTCAGACCTTCAGCATGTGCTCTGCCAACCTCATCAAGTGTAATTGCCACTCATATCTGGTGTCTGTATAGCGTGCTTTTACAAAGAAAAAAAGTTTTTCAGTGTAAGCTAATAGCAGTCAGTGTCCTTAAAGCGGGTGTCAGGCCTTCAGCGTGTGCTCTGCCAACCTCAGCAAGTGTACTTTGCTACTCATATCTGGTGTCTGTATAGTGTGCTTTTACAAAGAAAAAAAGTTTTTCAGTGTAAGCTAATAGCAGTCAGTGTCCTTAAAGCGTGTGTCAGGATATTCAGCGTGTGCTCTGCCAACCTCAACAAGTGTAATTTTCCACTCATAACTGGTATCTGTATAACGTGCTTTTACAAAGATAAAACGTTTTTCAGTGTAGGCTAATAGCAGTCAGTGTCCTTAAAGCGGGTGTCAGGCCTTCAACCTATGCTCTGCCAACTTTAGCAAGTGTAATTTGCCACTAATATCTGGTGTTTGTATAACGTGCTTTTACAAAGAAAAAACGTTTTTCAGTGTAAGCTAATAGCAGTCAGTGTCCTTAAAGCGGTTGTCAGGCCTTCAGCGTGTGCTCTGCCAACCTCAGCAAGTGTAATTTACCACTCATATCTGGTGTCTGTATAGCGTGCTTTTACAAAGAAAAAAAGTTTTTCAGTGTATGCTAATAGCAGTCAGTGTACTTAAAGCGGTTGTCAGGCCTTCAGCGTGTGCTCTGCCAACCTCAGCAAGTGTAATTTGCCACTCATATCTGATGTCTGTATAGCGTGCTTTTACAAAGAAAAAAAGTTTTTCAGTGTAAGCTAATAGCAGTCAGTGTCCTTAAAGCGGGTGTCAGACCTTCAGCATGTGCTCTGCCAACCTCAGCAAGTGTAATTTGCCACTCATATCTGGTGTCTGTATAGTGTGCTTTTACAAAGAAAAAAAAGTTTTTCAGTGTAAGCTAATAGCAGTCAGTGTCCTTAAAGCGGGTGTCAGGCCTTCAACCTATGCTCTGCCAACTTTAGCAAGTGTAATTTGCCACTCATATCTGGTGTCGGTATAGCGTGCTTTTACAAAGAAAAAATGTTTTTCAGTGTAAGCTAATAGCAGTCAGTGTCCTTAAAGAGGTTGTCAGGCCTTCAGCGTGTGCTCTGCCAACCTCAACAAGTGTAATTTACCACTCATATCTGGTGTCTGTATAACGTGCTTTTACAAAGAAAAAAAGTTTTTCAGTGTAAGCTAATAGCAGTCAGTGTCCTTAAAGAGGTTGTCAGGCATTCAGCGTGTGCTCTGCCAACCTCAGCAAGTGTACTTTTCCACTCATATCTGGTGTCTGTATCACGTGCTTTTACAAAGAAAAAAAGTTTTTCAGTGTAAGCTTATAGCAGTCAGTGTTCTTAAAGCGGGTGTCAGGCCTTCAGCGTGTACTCTGCCAACCTCTGCCTGTGCACAATGCCACTCATATCTGGTGTCTCTATATATCTGGCGTGCTTTTAAAAACCCAAAAACTTTTTTCACTGTTATAGATTGAATAGCAGTTAGTTGTCTTGAAGCGGGTGTGTCAGGCCTACAGCGTGTACTCTGCGAACCTCTGCCAGTGCACATTGCCACTCATATCTGGTGTCACAATAGCGTGCATTTAAAACCCAAAAACTTTTTTCACTGTTATAGATTGAATAGTAGTTAGTTGTTTTCAAGCGGATGTCAAGGCCTACAGCGTGTACTCTGCCAACCTCTGCCAGTGCACATTGCCACTCATATCTGGTGTCACAATAGCGTGCTTTTAAAAACCAAAAAACTTTCACTGTTATACATTGAATAGCAGTTAGTTGTCTGCAAGCGTCAGAAAGTCACCCCCTTGCCCGACGTCTGACACCTGGCTTGTCTGAACTATTAGCCCGCCAGCTTTTACCATACAAGCTGGTGAAGTCTGAGGCGTTCAAAAAATTTGTAGCTATTGGGACACCGCAGTGGAAGGTACCCGGTCAAAATTTCTTTGCACAAAAGGCAATCCCCAACCTGTACTCGACTGTGCAAAAGGAAGTAATGGCATGTATGGCACACAGTGTGGGGGCAATGGTCCATCTGACCACTGACACCTGGTCTGCAAAGCATGGTCAGGGCTGGTATATCACCTACACTGCGCATTGGGTAAACCTGCTGACGGCTGCCAAGGATGGAATGCGTGGCTCTGCATAGGAGTTGGTGACACCGCCACGACTTGCAGGCAGGCCTGCTGCCACCTCCTCTACTCCTCCTACTCCATCCTCTTCCATAACCTCCTCGGCTGAGTCCTCTTCTGCTGCTGCATCTTGCTCCACATCAACGGCACCCCCCCAGCTCCCCAGGTACTATTCCACATCCCAGATACGGCAGTGTCACGCCGTCTTGGAGTTGACTTGCCTGAAAGCAGAGAGTCACACCGGACCAGCACTCCTGTCCGCCCTGAACGCACAGGTGGAAAATTGGCTGACTCCGCACCAAATTAAAACGGAATAAATTTGTTGGTGGTATTGTGTCAGGATCGGGACAGGGATCCAACACGCAGAATACAAACAGGAGCTAGGTACGTATACCGGACCTTAGAATGGCCGGACTAACGTAAGGAGAAAGCAAAGAATGGTCAGAGACAAGCCGAGGTCGAGGGAACGAGAGAACAGGTAATCGAGAGACGAGCCGAGGTCAAGGACACAGGAGGTAAGCAGGAACTAGAATACAAGCCGAGTCAGAACCAAAAGACAAACAGAAATAAGAGCACTGAGTGACCAGACAAGCTAGAACCACGACAGGGCAATGAACCATTACACACTTCCCTATTTTATACCTTGGCTCTCTAATTGATGAGTCCGCCCCTGCCGAGCCCTGATTCGTTGTTCGGAACTAGATTGACAGGTCGGGCCGTGATTGCCGTCATGACGTCGGCCGCTGAGCGCCGTGTCATAAAAGGAGGCGGGGGTATCGCGGCCGGCGTGTAAACGGCTATGAGAGCTGTGAGGATTGTGTGAGTCAGCCCCCCTGATAGGACGTCTGTTGGAAAGTCTAACCTCCTCCGAGGTAGAGACTTCAGGTACCCTGACAGTACCCCCCCTCTCAGAAACGCCCACCGGGCGGAAGGAACCGGGGCGAGACGGAAAACGAGCATGAAATGCCCTGAGGAGACGAGGGGCATGTACATCTTCCCGGACCACCAAAGACCTTTCCTCAGGACCATAACCCTTCCAGTTAACAAGATATTGCACCCTCCCCCGAGAAACCCGAGAATCGAGAATGGAGTTGACTTCATACTCCTCCTGACCCTCAACCTGGACAAAACGAGGGGAGGACACAGCGGAGGAAAACCTGTTACAAACCAAAGGTTTCAATAAGGAAACATGAAAGGAATTAGGGATGCGCAGGGCAGGCGGAAGAGCCAGACGATACGCAACCGGGTTTATACAAGACAGAACCCTGTAAGGACCAATGTAACGAGGAGCAAATTTCATGGACGGAACCTTCAAGCGGATGTTTCTGGTACTCAGCCATACCCTATCACCCTGGGAAAAAAACGGAGCCACCCGTCTGCGTTTGTCAGCGTGTCGTTTGAACACCGTGGAATTATGAAGAAGAATTCGTCGAGTCTGATCCCACAACTTCCTCAGATTGGCAACATGAACATCAACCGAGGTATCCCTTGGGAAGGGGAAACCGACGGAAGAACGGAAGGATGAAAGCCATAATTCATGAAAAAGGGGCTAGAACGAGTAGAATCGCAAACAAGATTGTTGTGCGCAAACTCCGCCCAAGGAATCAGACCGACCCAATCGTCCTGGAGTTCAGAAACAAAACAACGCAAAAACTGTTCAACCTTCTGGTTGGTGCGTTCGGCAGCTCCGTTGGACTGGGGATGATAGGCAGAAGAAAAATTCAATTTGATGCCAAGTTGAGAACAGAAGGACCTCCAAAACCGGGAAACAAATTGGGACCCTCTATCAGAAACGATTTCAGAAGGAATACCATGTAAACGAAAAATCTCCCTCGTGAAAATCTCAGCCAATTCGGGAGAAGAGGGCAATTTAGGCAGGGGTACAAAATGAGCCATTTTAGTAAACCTGTCAATCACCGTGAGGATAACAGTATGTTTTTTAGAAACAGGCAAATCGACAATGAAGTCCATAGCCAAACAAGACCATGGTTTCTCGGGAATTTCTAGGGGGTGCAAAAGCCCACATGGAAGCGTATGAGGTTGTTTCGTCCACATACAGACATCACATGCCCCGACGAAGTCCTTAACATCTTTACGTAACGAAGGCCACCAGAAATCTTTAGAAATCAGTAGTGTTGTCGCGAACCCGAAATTTTCGGTTCGCGAACGGCGAACGCGAACTTCCGCAAATGTTCGCGAACCGGTGAACCGCGCGAACCGCCATTGACTTCAATGGGCAGGCGAATTTTAAAACCAACAGGGACTCTTTCTGGCCACAAAAGTGATGGAAAAGTTGTTTCAAGGGGACGAACACCTGGACTGTGGCATGCCGGAGGGGGATCCATGGCAAAACTCCCATGGAAAATTGCACAGTTGATGCAGAGTCTGCTTTTAATCCATAAAGGGCAGAAATCACCTAACATTGACACCTGTCCTCAAAGCCCCTGATACACACTGACACAGAGCAGAATAGAGACTGTTCCATTTCCACAGAGTCCATGATACACACTGACACAGAGCAGAATAGAGACTGTTCCCCGTCTACAGAGACCATGATTCACACTGACACAGAGCAGAATAGAGACTGTCCCCCCTACATAGGGTCACTTGGCAGGTATGGATTGACACCTGTCCTCAAAGCCCCTGATACACACTGACACAGAGCAGAATAGGGACTGTTCCCCTTACATAGGGTCACTTGGCAGATATGGATTGACACCTGTCCTCAAAACCCCTGATACACACTGACACAGAGCAGAATAGAGACTGTTCCCTGTCCACAGAGACCATGATACACACTGACACAGAGCAGAATAGAGACTGTCCCCCCTACATAGGGTCACTTGGCAGGTATGGATTGAGACCTGTCCTCAAAGCCCCTGATACACACTGACGCAGAGCAGAATAGGGACTGTTTCTCCTACATAGGGTCACTTGGCAGATATGGATTGACACCTGTCCTCAAAACCCCTGATACACACTGACACAGAGCAGAATAGAGACTGTTCCCCTACATAGGGTCACTTGGCAGATATGGATTGACACCTATCCTAATGATCCCTGATACACACAGACACAGAGCAGAATAGAGACTGTTCCCCCTACATAGGGTCACTTGGCAGATATGGATTGACACCTGTCCTCAAAACCCCTGATACACACTGACACAGAGCAGAATAGAGACTGTTCCCTGTCCACAGAGACCATGATACACACTGACACAGAGCAGAATAGAGACTGTTCACCGTCCACAGAGACCATGATACACTCTGACACAGAGCAGAATAGAGACTGTCCCCCCTACATAGGGTCACTTGGCATGTATGGATTGACACCTGTCCTCAAAGCCCCTGATACACACTGACACAGAGCAGAATAGGGACTGTTCCTCCTACATAGGGTCACTTGGCAGATATGGATTGACACCTGTCCTCAAAACCCCTGATACACACTGACACAGAGCAGAATAGAGACTGTTCCCCTACATAGGGTCACTTGGCAGATATGGATTGACACCTGTCCTCAAAACCCCTGATACACACTGACACAGAGCAGAATAGGGACTGTTCCCCCTACATAGGGTCACTTGGCAGATATGGATCGACACCTATCCTAATGATCCCTGATACACACTGACACAGAGCAGAATAGAGACTGTTCCCCCTACATAGGGTCACTTGGCAGATATAGATTGACACCTGTCCTCAAAACCCCTGATACACACTGACACAGAGCAGAGTAGAGACTGTTCCCTGTCCACAGAGACCATGATACACACTGACACAGAGCAGAATAGAGACTGTTCACCGTCCACAGAGACCATGATACACTCTGACACAGAGCAGAATAGAGACTGTCCCCCCTACATAGGGTCACTTGGCAGGTATGGATTGACACCTGTCCTCAAAACCCCTGATACACACTGACACAGAGCAGAATAGGGACTGTTCCCCCTACATAGGGTCACTTGGCAGATATGGATTGACACCTGTCCTCAAAACCCCTGATACACACTGACACAGAGCAGAATAGAGACTGTTCCCTGTCCACAGAGACCATGATACACACTGACACAGAAGCTGGCAGGCAGGCAACTGCTCTTCTATTACAGTGAAAACAAATTATTTATTTTAAATCTAAAGCTTAACCAATTGTTAAAACAGATATGAGTGGTGGCATTGGGCAAGTAGGCACAGTATCCAATGTGAACCTCACACAGAAGCTGGCAGGCAGGCAACTGCTCTTCTATTACAATGAAAACAAATTATTTATTTAAAATCTAAAGCTTAACCAATTGTTAAAACAGATATGAGTGGTGGCACTGACTGTGCAAATGGGCAAGGCATCCAACCTGACACAGAAGCTGGCAGGCAGGCAACTGCTCTTCTATTACAGTGAAAACAAATTATTTATTTTAAATCTAAAGCTTAACCAATTGTTAAAACAGATATGAGTGGTGGCACTGGGCAAGTGGGCACAGTATCCAATGTGAACCTCACACAGAAGCTGGCAGGCAGGCAACTGCTCTTCTATTACAGTGAAAAAAAAATATTTATTTTAAATGTAAAGCTTAACCTATTGTTAAAACAGATATGAGTGGTGGCACTGGGCAAGTAGGCACAGTATCCAATGTGAACCTCACACAGAAGCTGGCAGGCAGGCAACTGCTCTTCTATTACAGTGGAAACAAAATTTTGGTTGTAAAAGCACGCTAAAGAGACACCAGATATGATTGGCAACTGTCAAAGCACGCTGGCACAGGTCTGCAGAGCACACGCTGAAGTAGGCCTGACACCCAGACGCTTGCAGACAACTAACTGATCTTCTATTACAGTGAAAAAAAATGATTTCTTTAAAATATAAAGCTTAAGCTATTGTTAAAACAGATATGAGTGGTGGCACTGACTGTGCAAATGGGCAAGGCATCCAACCTGACACAGAAGCTGGCAGGCAGGCAACTGCTCTTCTATTACAGTGAAAAAAAAAATTATTTTAAATGTAAAGCTTAACCTATTGTTAAAACAGATATGAGTGGTGGCACTGGGCAAGTAGGCACAGTATCCAATGTGAACCTCACACAGAAGCTGGCAGGCAGGCACCTGCAATTACATTACACAGGAAAAAAAAAAAAAAAAAGCAGCCTGATGTTATAGCCCTAAAAAGGGCTTTTTGGGGTGCTGTCCTTACAGCAGAGATCAGATGAGTCCTTCAGGATTTTAGTGGACACTGAATACCCTAGCCTAGCTATCAATTTCCCTATCTAAGCAGCAGCAGCTAAACTTTCCCTCCTCTCACTAAGCATGCAGCTTCAGAATGAATCGAAAATGGATGCTGGGAGGGAGGTTGGAGGGTGTGGAAGGGAGGGAGTGCTGCTGATTGGCTGGAATGTGTCTGCTGACCGAGAGGCACAGGGTCAAAGTTTGCCCAATGATGACGAATAGTGGGCGGATCGAACTGCGCATGTGTCCGCCCGCCGCGGCGAACGCGAACACGCTAAGTTCGCCGGGAACTGTTCGCCGGCGGACAGTTCGGTACATCACTAGAAATCAGAGAACACGACTTGCGTATGCCAGGGTGTCCGGCAAATTTACTGTTATGAAAACACTGCATCAGTTCCAGTTGGAGTTCAGGAGTAACGAAGTACCGATCCCCAGGGACAAGTCTGGGGGCCAGATGCTGTACTTTCTTGATCTCAGCAAGCAAGGGGGAGTGAATCTTGATGCTCGTGTTGGCAACAATATTACATTTGGGAACTACAGAAGAAAAAACCATATCAGACATAGTAGAAGGTTCATGTTGGCGGGACAATGCATCAGCCTTAGAGTTCTTAGAACCAGGTCTATAAGTGAGCACGTAGTTGAAATGAGTAAAGAACAAAGACCAACGAGCCTGCCTGGCGGACAAGCGCTTGGCTTCCCCTATATAGGACAAATTCTTGTGATCCTTCAAAATAGTAACCGGGTGTAAAGTCCCTTCCAACAAATGTCTCCACTCCTTTAAGGCCATAATGACTGCTAATAGTTCCCTGTCACCAATATCATATCTGCTTTCAGGCCCAGACAATTTCTTGGAAAAAAAAACCACATGGGTGCAGCGGTTTATTCAAACCTAGCCTTTGGGACAAGATAGCGCCTATACCTGTCTCTGAGGCGTCTACCTCGAGTAAAAAAGGCAAAGATGTGTCAGGATGAACTAATATTGGTGCTGAGGCGAACTGTTCCTTGAGTGTTCTGAAAGCAACAAGCGCCTCAGGAGACCAGGTCTTGGTATCAGCACCCTGTTTAGTCATATTAGTGATAGGAGCAATAATAGAAGAGTACCCCTTAATGAAGCGCCTATAATAATTCGAGAATCCGATAAACCTCTGAATGGCCTTGAGTCCCTTGGGCAATGGCCAATCTAGAATTGATTGGAGTTTAACCGGGTCCATCCTAAACCCGTCTCCAGAAATAACGTAACCAAGAAAGTTTATCTGAGATTGGTCAAAGCTACACTTCTCCAATTTGCAGTACAAACCATGTTGTAGAAGCTTGCGCAATACCCTTCTGACTTGTTTGTGGTGAGTCTCAGGTTCTCTAGAGTGTATTAGTATATCGTCCAAATAAACTATAACACATTCATGTTGAAACTCCCTAAGAACCTCATTAATTAGGTCATGGAATACAGCAGGAGCATTGCAAAGCCCGAAGGGCATTACCGTATACTCATAGTGGCCATACCGGGTATTGAAGGCCGTTTTCCATTCGTCTCCCTGCTGAATTCTCACCAAGTTATAAGCTCCCCTCAGATCTAACTTGGTAAAAATCTTGGAGCCTTTCAGACGATCAAATAGCTCAGTAATCAAGGGAATAGGATAAGCATTTCTGATCGTTATCTTATTCAAACCTCGATAATCAATGCAAGGCCGTAGAGTGCCGTCTTTCTTATCTACAAAAAAGAAACCGGCCCCGGCTGGAGAAGAGGATCTCCTAATAAATCCCTTGTCAAGGTTCTCCCGTATGTACTCCTCTAATGCTAAGTTCTCCTTAGTGGATAGAGGATATACTGTAACCCTCGGAGGCATAGTACCAGGCTGGAGTCTAATCTTACAGTCAAAGGACCTGTGTGGGGGTAAAGTATCAGCCCTCTTTTTTATCAAAGACTGCTTTTAAATCCAGGTACTGAGATGGTATCCATAAATCTGTGGACTGGTTAGGGTTACTTGGTGCGTCAACTACGCAAACCGGTGAGATTTTCTGTAAACAACTTCTCTGGCAACCCTGACCCCAAGAGACTATCTCACCTTGTTCCCAATCAATAATAGGGTTATGCTTTTTAAGCCAGGGATACCCCAAGACTATTGGAACTGAAGGAGAGGAGATAAGCATGAGGGATATACCCTCCTCGTGTAATATACCAATGGTTAACTTAACTGGTATAGTCTCACGAGAAATGACAGGATCTGATAATGGTCTACCATCTATGGCCTCAACGGCCAAGGGTGTATCCCTTAGCTGAGATGGGATAGAGTGGTTCGTGACAAAGGCTTGGTCAATAAAGCTTTCAGCTGCTCCGGAATCTATCAATGCCATAGCATTAAGTACTCCTTTTTCCCAAGCTAAGGAAACAGGTAACAGAAGCCTATGATCCTTGTAATCATGGATAGAGGACAAAATAGAAACACCCAAGGCCTGTCTTCTTGAGAAACTTAGGTGCGAGCGTTTCCCGGACGGTTAGGGCAATTTAGGCGTAGGTGACCTCTTACTCCACAATACATACACAGACCCTCCCTTCTCCTGTACTGTCTCTCACTTTATGTGAGACGAGTGTTACCTATTTGCATAGGTTCTGGGAGAGCTAGAGTGGTAGATTCAGAATTCTGAAATGTGGGAGCTAGTCTTAAGGTAGGCCTAAGAGTTCTATCTCGAGTGTTCTGCCTCTGTCTCATGCGTTCATCTATCCGAGAAATAAATGAAATTAACTCTTCCAAATTTTCAGGAAGATCTCTTGTGGCAACCTCGTCTAGGATCTCATCTGATAATCCGTTCAGAAATACATCCATATAGGCCTGTTCATTCCACTTGACCTCTGCCGCCAAGGATCTGAACTCTAACGCATAATCCACAAGGGTTTGGCTATGCTGTCTAAGACGTAATAGTAGTCTAGCTGCATTGGCCTTTCTTCCAGGAGGGTCAAAAGTCCTCCTAAAAGTAGCGACAAATGCATTATAATTATAGACCAACGGATTATCATTTTCCCACAGAGGGTTAGCCCATCTAAGAGCTCTGTCAATGAGTAACGAGATTATGAATCCAACCTTCGCCCTGTCTGTAGGGTAGGCGCGAGGTTGTAATTCAAAATTAATCCCTATCTGGTTTAGGAAACCTCGACAGGTATCCGGAGAACCGCCATAGCGTAACGGGGAAGTAGCACGGGAAGAGGCTCCCACTGTGGATACCTCTAGACCTGTATTAACAAGAGAGATGGATGGTGTACGCATCTCCTCTGATTGATTACTAGGATGAGATAGCAATGCTTGCAGCGCCAGAGCCATCTGGTCCATCCTATGGTCCATGGCTTCAAATCTAGAGTCAGGAGAACCAATCTGAGCGTTTGTACCTGCAGGATCTATTTGCCCTGTCGTAATGTCAGGATCGGGACAGGGATCCAACACGCAGAATACAAACAGGAGCTAGGTACGTATACCGGACCTTAGAATGGCCGGACTAACGTAAGGAGAAAGCAAAGAATGGTCAGAGACAAGCCGAGGTCGAGGGAACGAGAGAACAGGTAATCGAGAGACGAGCCGAGGTCAAGGACACGAGAGATAAACAGGAACGAAAGTACAAGCCGAGTCAAAACCAAATAGACAATAGAAATAAGAGCACTGAGTGACCAGACAAGCTAGAACCACGACAGGGCAATGAACCATTACACACTTCCCTATTTTATACCTTGGCTCTCTAATTGATGAGTCCGCCCATGCCGAGCCCTGATTTGTTGTTCGGAACTAGATTGACAGGTCGGGCCGTGATTGCCGTCATGACGTCGGCCGCTGAGCGCCGTGTCATAAAAGGAGGCGGGGGTATCGCGGCCGGCGTGTAAACGGCTATGAGAGCTGTGAGGATTGCGTGAGTCAGCCCCCCTGATAGGACGTCTGTTGGAAAGTCTAACCTCCTCCGAGGTAGAGACTTCAGGTACCCTGACACATTGATTCTGGGCAAGTTGACACATGTGCCGTGCATGGCACATGTGTGTAATCTGATCGTACAACGCTTTGTGCATAAGTACCCAGGCTTACAGAACGTCCTGAAGCAGGCCAGGATCGGCTTTGGGATGTCTGTAGGAATACTCACAGATCACTGTTCAAGGTCTGTTTGTCTGGATAACCCGTCAGCATTGCCATTTAGCTTCCCAGGGCGATAGTGCATTGTAAAGTCAAAAGGCTGTAGCGCCAAACTCCAACACAACAGCCTGGCATTGTCTCCTGACACCCTGTTCAGCCACACCAACGGGTTGTGATCTGTAAGGTAAACGGTTGTCCATACAAGTAAGGTTGCAGCTTTTTGAGGGCACACACCACCGCCAGGCACTCCTTTTCAATGGCAGTGTATCTACTTCCCTGGGTAAAAGTTTCCGGCTTAGATAAGCCCCGGGTTGCTCGCCGCCATCTGCTCCGACTTGGCTCAGTACTGCTTCCAATCCAAACATAGAAGCATTTGTATGGACGAGAAAGCGTTTAGTTGGATCAGGAGCAAAAAGTACAGGTGATTTAATGAGCGCCATCTTGAGCTGTTGGAAGGTCTGTTCACACTCTAGGGCCCATACTACTATCTTGGGGGAGGTTTTTATGTGTTAGATCCGTGAGAGGTTTAGCTAGGGTGCTGTAATTAGCTACGAATTTCTTGTCTAACCTGCGGTACCCAGGAATGCGAGGACCTGGGTTTTAGTGCGGGGGGTTGGCCACTTGGCGACTGCCTCTATTTTAGCGGGTTCTGGTTTCTGTAGCAGGCTCCCGACTCTGTGCCCTAAGTATTGAACTTCTGCCATTCCTATATGGCACTTACTGGGCTTTGGGGTCAGTCCGGCCTCCCTAATCCGGTCTAGTCCGGCTCCTATGTGGGTCAGGTGTTCGGTCCAGCAGCAGCTAAAAATGGGTATATCATTCAAGTAGGCGCAGGCATACTCCTGAAACCCATCCAGTAGCCGATCTACCATCCTCTGAAAGTTAGCCGGGGCATTCTTAATCCCGAATAGCATGACCTTAAACTGATACAGGCCAAACAGGATGACAAATGCCGACTTGGGGATGGCGTCCTCGGCTAATGGAATCTATTGTGGTGAGGTACTGGCCTCTGGCCATTTTGTCTAGGATCTCATCTATCCGGGGCATAGGGTAGGCGTCTGAGGTTGTTTTATCGTTTAGCCTCCGGTAGTCCACACAGAAACGGGTCGTGCCATCCCGTTTCGGTACTAGTATTACCGGGGAGGCCCAGGGGCTGTCAGAGTGTTCTATCACCCCGAACTGCAGCATTTCCTCAATTTCTTTCCACATATTTTCTTTAACTGCTTCGGGTATGCGATAGGCGGTTTGGCGAAGGGGGGTCTGGTCTAGGGTTTCAACTTTGTGAGTGGCTAACGGAGTGTACCCAGGTAGGTTGGGAAACGTGGCCCCCTGGATTAGTCTTTGGACCTGGGTTCGCTCCTGGGGGTCTAACCGTTCTCCTAACTGTACTTCTCCCAGGTCTCTGCTCTGGCCCTCTTGGTCTAGGAGATCTGGGAGTGGCAAATGATCATAATCTTCAGTGGCAGGTGTACAGATCGCAGTTACCTCTTCCGTGCGCTCGTGGTATGGCTTGAGCATGTTCACATGGAGCATGCGCTTGCCTCCCGTGCCTGTGACCGGACCGATCACAAAGGTGGTATCACAAACCTGCTCTACCACCTTGTATGGGCCCTGCCAGGAAGCCTGCAGCTTGTCCTTGTGGACGATTCGCCAAACTAGCACCTTTTGCCCCACCTTAAAGCTGCGGTCCCTGGCTCCCTTATCGTACCATCTGCGCTTCCTGTGTTGGGCCGTTCTGGGTCAGCATCTCCAGGCGGTCCCTAAACTCTAGCACATAGGGTACGATGGGGGAGCCGCTAACAGTCTCGTCTCCCTCCCAGTGTTCCCTAATTTAATCTAGGGGGCCCCTCACTCTCCTCCCAAATAATAGTTCGAAAGGAGAGAACCCGGTGTATTCCTGAGGTACTTCCCTATAGGCAAACATCAAGTGGGGTAGGAACCTTTCCAAGTCTGAGTGTCTATGAACGTACGGATCATCTGTTTAAGTGTTCCATTAAACCGTTCACAGAGCCCATTGGACTGGGGGTGATAAGCGGAGTTCAGTATTTGCTGAACCACACATATCTTCCAGAGTTGTTGTGCGACTTCGGCGGTAAACTGGGTGCCCCTATCCAAAATAATTTCCTCGGGATATCACACCCGGGAAAATATTCGCATCAGGGCATCCACTACCGTCTCTGCATGCACATTAGTCAAAGCTATTGCTTCTGGCTACCTGGTGGCATAGACCACCACGGTCAGTACATATTTCTTGCCGGAGGGGCTGGGCTTGGATAGGGGTCCTATAATATCTACCGCTACCCTACTGAACGCTTCCTCAATTATGGGAAGAGAACGGAGCCAGGCTTTGTATCAGTCTCCCTTCTTCCCTACCCTCTGGCAGGTATCACAGGTCTGGCAGTATCGCCTGATGTCCTGTGAGATACCTAGCCAGAAGAAGTTCTGGGTCAGCCTGTGCTTAGTACGGCTGATCCTTAAGTGCCCAGACAGGGGAATGTCGTGGGCGATGCGTAATAACTCCAGTCTATATTTTCTCTGCACTATCAATTGCTTTATGGGTAAGGGAATGGATCCGGACACTATTTTTTCTACAGCAGCCCCTTGTCCCAGGTGTACCTTTCCCCTTCTAATCCTGCCTGGTCTTTATTAATACGATCTTTGTAGATCTGCAGGGAGGGATCTAGGGCCACTTCAGAACCAAATTCTAGGGGGGATGTCAAGGGCGTGACATTGGGCATGGGGGGGTACATTGCTTACCTGAGCCTCAGAGTGGTTAGGTGGAGCTGTGGTGCGGGCCTGCTGGCAGGTCACAACCGGATACGCCTCTTGTACTGCGGTTTGAGGAACAAAAGCTGAAGTCAGCTCCCCCAGGTCGTTGCCCAAAATAACGTCAGCGGGTAGGTCCTGCCTGCCCCACCTCCACGTTTCTGTGCCCCGCTCCACAATTCAAATGTACCTTGGCAGTGGGTACTTTATAAATGGCTCCACCTGCCACCCGTACAGCAACACAGTCTCCAGTTAGGAGGACCGACCAAGCATCTTTTTCTATCTCACGGTTCCTAAAATCGCTGCCATATACAAGTCCACTGATAGGGGATGCAACAGGGATTAAACTGATAAGAATAGTACTACTTAATACACCTTATAATTACGCAGAGGGAGGCAATGCAGAGAGAGGAGTCTGAAGAAGAGGAGTCAGAGGAGGAAGGTGGCTTTGTGGAGGTGGAAGACCAAACACAGCAGGCGTCCCAGGGGGCTTGTTGTCACCTTTCGGGGACCCTTGGTGTTGTATGTGGCTGGGTGGAGGAAGAGACCGTCAATGACATCAGTGAGGACAAGGAACGGGACATATGGCTAGCTTGTTATCCAACCTTGTGCAAATTGAGAGTTTGCGGTTGTGGAAATGGACTGTTTGCGGTTGTTTGCAGTGAGTTAAACGGGGAGTTTGGTCTGTCACTGTGAAGCGGGCGTAACCCTTACACTACCTGATCGATACAACATCATACAGTAGGTCCCCCCCTCATTATTTTTATGGCCCCCACCCACCGCTCTCAGGTGGGGGTGAGGGGTGGACAGTAGGTCCCCCCATTGTGATTTATCCCCCCACCCACTGCGCAGGGGTGGGGGCCGGGGGGGGGGAGGGAGGACAGTAGGTCCCCCACTGTAGCGGATTGGTACCGGGCTGTCCTACAACATGTATGGGGATAATTGTATTTGGTCATATTGC
The DNA here is from genome assembly GCF_036172605.1 of Pelobates fuscus. Taxonomy (NCBI): domain Eukaryota; kingdom Metazoa; phylum Chordata; class Amphibia; order Anura; family Pelobatidae; genus Pelobates; species Pelobates fuscus. The sequence continues at coordinate 246,810,328 of NC_086320.1, forward strand.
TAGTTTAATGTGTGTGAACATGCATAGAAATCATTGTATCCGGGTATATTGGCAGTTGAATGTGTGTAAAGTACTGTATTCCTCTGGTTGTTCGGTAGAATCATTCGAATGAAACAAGGGAATGAAACTACCGAACAACCAGACCACCCTGTGTAAAGTGTGCCTTCAATTACCGTTTGCAACAATGTTGCAAACGGGTAATTACCTATTCATGCAGTGTGGTCTTTGTCCTCTGGGTGGCCGCCATTCGGGATACGAACACGTGGCGGCGGCCATCTTAAACTACCGAACAGCGGTGTTTTGCCGTCGAGTGTCTGGAACTAAAATCGGACACTTGACTAGGTAAACACCGCTGAGACCTCCATACTTCCAGAAATTCGTATAGAAACTACCGAATGACCCGCCGTTCGGTAGAAAGAAACTCACGAACTAGGGGATTCATGCGAATTCCCCTTAGTCTCTATAACCCAGGCAATTCGTCTGTTTCATTCCCTTTTCTGTGACCGACCGCAGGGCCAAAATGCATGGAACTGTTTTCGGATACTTTACCCATGCGGTCGGTCAAATCTTTGGAACCCCATATCTCACGAACCGTTTATCCGAATGGGCTGATTTTAAAATATAAAAACAAAGAGAAGAGTCTGCGCTCAATAACAGTAAAAGCTGCAACCCTAATTAGGGAATCCCACAAAACCCTAAAAACAAACTGGAAATGAAACAACGGGGGGGAAGGGCTGCGCTAAAAAGTAGTAAAATACAGTGTAAACCAGACCGGATGGTCACAATCTGATAATAATGGAAAACGTAAGTCTCTTACACCAGGTAAAGAAATTATCTTATGGAAAATATATATATCTTTGAGGAGAGTCTTTGCAGATAAAAAAAGAGTATACAATGAAAAAGTAGTAGTAAAAATGGTAAAAATGAATAAAAAATTGATGAATAAAAAATAGTCTCACTGATATAGCTTGGTGGGATATCTGTACAGTCCTCAGGAGTTGATCCGTCCGGGGAGTAGGATGATCCGTATATGTGGAGACAAAATAGGAGACACGACAAACTGCCAATAGTGAAGAATTGCGGCTCCAAGGGTAAAATGAGAAAATAATATGATAATACACTCACATTTATATGAGCTTTGGACCAGCTCTGGACTTATAGGCGTTGCAGCGGTATGATCCCCGCTACCAGGATATACTGGAGAAGACGTCTGGCGATCCAACCTTGGTACTCCGGAATGTATAGAAAACAACAATAGTGCTCTCAGTAGGTAGGGTATGTGAAGTAACAGTAAATGAAATATACTTACAAATATAGAGCAGGAAATACTGCTCTATTAATAGGGCGCTGGTGGAATAATCCCCACCTGGGATTTCTTTGGATCAGGATCCGAGTATGAGAGGTAAAAATAGTAGTGATAGAATAATATAATAATATTAAATAATAATATATATATAAAAAAATATAGAAAATATATATATATATATAAAAAGAAAGAAAAAAATAAAAAATAAAATAAATAAAATATAAAACTGCCAGGAATAATAAAATAGTATATCAAATAAAGTAGGAGTTGGTCCTATAAAGAAGGTAACCAAAATCACTTTAATATTAAAATACACAATTTAAAACCATTAACGCGTTTCACCTAAACAGGCTTTTTCAAAATGGTATTTGAAAAAGCCTGTTTAGGTGAAACGCGTTAATGGTTTTAAATTGTGTATTTTAATATTAAAGTGATTTTGGTTACCTTCTTTATAGGACCAACTCCTACTTTATTTGATATACTATTTTATTATTCCTGGCAGTTTTATATTTTATTTATTTTATTTTTTATTTTTTTCTTTCTTTTTATATATATATATATATTTTCTATATTTTTTTATATATATATTATTATTTAATATTATTATATTATTCTATCACTACTATTTTTACCTCTCATACTCGGATCCTGATCCAAAGAAATCCCAGGTGGGGATTATTCCACCAGCGCCCTATTAATAGAGCAGTATTTCCTGCTCTATATTTGTAAGTATATTTCATTTACTGTTACTTCACATACCCTACCTACTGAGAGCACTATTGTTGTTTTCTATACATTCCGGAGTACCAAGGTTGGATCGCCAGACGTCTTCTCCAGTATATCCTGGTAGCGGGGATCATACCGCTGCAACGCCTATAAGTCCAGAGCTGGTCCAAAGCTCATATAAATGTGAGTGTATTATCATATTATTTTCTCATTTTACCCTTGGAGCCGCAATTCTTCACTATTGGCAGTTTGTCGTGTCTCCTATTTTGTCTCCACATATACGGATCATCCTACTCCCCGGACGGATCAACTCCTGAGGACTGTACAGATATCCCACCAAGCTATATCAGTGAGACTATTTTTTATTCATCAATTTTTTATTCATTTTTACCATTTTTACTACTACTTTTTCATTGTATACTCTTTTTTTTATCTGCAAAGACTCTCCTCAAAGATATATATATTTTCCATAAGATAATTTCTTTACCTGGTGTAAGAGACTTACGTTTTCCATTATTATCAGATTGTGACCATCCGGTCTGGTTTACACTGTATTTTACTACTTTTTAGCGCAGCCCTTCCCCCCCGTTGTTTGATTTTAAAATATGTTGTTCCTCCAGACTAGGGCTATCTGGAGATATTGGATTTGTGGATGTACCCCAAGTATTTAGGGTACATCCAAAACTTGGGTAAAACTATGTACATGATAAGGGGATTATGATGCTAGAGGAGGGGAGGAGATGTGTGGGAGGTTACTGTTCACAGATTGGATAATGTCTTAAGTGATAGAACCTCCTCCCTTGCATGGGAGAGGGCTTTATAAGGAACTGTGGAATAAAGCTTGTCAGTTCTACTCCTGAAACTGTGTGTCGTCCAGTTATTGGGATTGCGATGGGGATATTGCTGTATTACTCTACCTGCTAGAAACCTTGCCTGTGGACTTATCATCACCTTGTTCCTGAGCCTCACTGGGATCTCTAGTGGAGAATAGCTGTGAAAGATCGGCTCTCCGCTACACCCACCTTATCCTTATTTACTGAATATTCCCCTGTATAACAATGTTTGGCATTTAGTGAATATTCCCTATTCTGCTCTGTGTCAGTGTGTATCAGGGTCTATGAGGACAGGTGTCAATCCATATCCGCCAAGTGACCCTATGTAGGGGGAACAGTCTCTATTCTGCTCTGTGTCAGTGTGTATCAGGGATCCTTAGGATAGGTGTCAATCCATATCTGCCAAGTGACCCAATGTAGGGGGAACAGTCCCTATTCTGCTCTGTGTGAGGATGAGGAACGGGAAATGAGTAGCTCGGCATCCAACCTTTTGCAAATGGGGTCTTTCATGCTGTCGTGCCTGTTGAGAGACCCTCGTATAAAAAGGCTGAAGGAGACCCCCGGTATAAGCAGACAGTGGTGTAAATGTTACCGAATTACAAGTCGGAAAGGATGCAGCAAAATAAATTAAAAAGTATGCTTTACACAGCGTATAAGGGTGATGTCACAGCACAACAGGAATCTAACAGGGGAAGAGGTGAAAGTCATCCTCCTCCTCCCACGACCACGCCATATCTGCCAAGTGACCCTATGTAGGGGGAACAGTCCCTATTCTGCTCTGTGTCAGTGTGTATCAGGGATCCTTAGTATAGGTGTCAATCCATACCTGCCATGTGACCCTATGTAGGGGGAACAGTCTCTATTCTGCTCTGTGTCAGTGTGTATCAGGGATCCTTAGGACAGGTGTCAATCCATATCTGCCAAGTGACCCTATGTAGGGGGAACAGTCTCTATTCTGCTCTGTGTCAGTGTGTATCAGGCATCCTTAGGATAGGTGTCAATCCATATCTGCCAAGTGACCCTATGTAGGGGGAACAGTCTCTATTCTGCTCTGTGTCAGTGTGTATCAGGGATCCTTAGGACAGGTGTCAATCCATATCTGCCAAGTGACCCTCTGTAGGGGGAACAGTCTCTATTCTGCTCTGTGTCAGTGTGTATCAGGCATCCTTAGGATAGGTGTCAATCCATATCTGCCAAGTGACCCTATGTAGGGGGAACAGTCTCTATTCTGCTCTGTGTCAGTGTGTATCAGGGATCCTTAGGACATGTGTCAATCCATATCTGCCAAGTGACCCTATGTAGGGGGAACAGTCTCTATTCTGCTCTGTGTCAGTGTGTATCAGGGGCTCTGAGGACAGGTGTCAATCCATATGTCAAGGTGTCAATATGTCATATGTCAGGTGTCAATCCATATCCATTGTGATTTAGGAATGTTAGGTGATTTATGCCCTTTATGGATTAAAACCAGACTCTGCATCAACTGTGTAATTTTCCATGGGAGTTTTGCCATGGATCCCCCTCTGGCATGCCACAGTCCAGGTGTTAGTCCCCTTGAAACAACTTTTCCATCACTTTTGTGGCCAGAAATAGTCCCTGTGGGTTATAAAATTCGCCTGCCCATCGGTTCGCGAACGTTTGCGGAAGTTCCCGTTCGACGTTCGTAAACCGAAAATTTCGCGTCCGCGACATCACTAGTAGCCGACCCTGTTGCTAACCAGTGCAGCCTATTTAAGCAGCAGATCCAAGTGCCTTCTTGCCCTTGCATGGTTTCCTGTTTCCTAGAAGACTGTATTTCTTGTTTCTGACTTCCTGACTCCACTGCTCACCATTCTGATTCCAGCTTGTCTGACTACCTGCCTTGGTGCCTGACCACTGCTTGCCTCCTGGATTTTGATTTTGGTTTATTTCATATTGCTATTTATTAATAAAAGTGTTTTGCATCTATGCTCTGTCTGGTTCCTGGTCCCTAACAGGTGCTGATCCAGGTAGTCACACCCCTCTCCCCTATCCCCTTCCCCTTTCCTGTAACCCCCCCTTTTTTTTCTACGTCCTCTCTCCCTCTTTGTCTTGCTCCCTTCCCTTTCCTTCTTTTGTCTCCTTTCCACTGGCTGCGAATCTGTCCAGTCCTTGATAACATCTTTGCCCCAGCTCCATCTTCCCCTACTTGGCATACAGTGACCTTCGCCTCATGGGGCTCAGATATGTAGTCATTGGCACACACAACCTTTTCTTAAATCCCAAGAGAGACTGCCATGGAATGGCTTTTCTACTACAATATGGCACTAAATCTAGATAACCCACACGTAACAGATTAAGCATTACAGAGTATGCATTACATTAGCAGTAATTGTTAGAAGATAGCTATAACAGTTTTAAATACCTTTATTTTGAAAATATAGGATTTAGTTTTATTTGCTCTGTGGGCATTATGATCAAATACAGACATTATTTTTACAGTCTGATGTCATGTTTAGTAAGCTGTACGGCTATGTTAAGACACTCCCAGCTTAACTGAGTGAAACCGCCGTTTAGTTGATCTTCCCCCTTTAGAGACACAGGCGCTGTTGCGGTAGACCTCCAAACCCCCGAACGGAGTATAAGGGAATGCGTTAAACTCCCGAACAAAGAATCAGCCGAACTCCTTCCACAGCTATAACAGGCAAACTACTACTTCCAAATAGCAATCCCCCCAAACACGAGACCAAGCTCCGTCTTGGGGGTAAAACAGGAATCTGCTTTAATGAGGGCTAGCTGCACGGTATTTATGCAGGTCTCCCACCTGGTGGACACTCCCCTAGGGGACCAGATGGAAGACTGGAACACAGCGTATAGTAGCCAATCACGGTGGCTCGGGTTTAAACACTTCCCTTTGCACAAATAAATCCCTCCTCTCTATCCTAGAGATAATTGGGAAGAAATCCAATTATCTCCAGGGATAGAGGAAAACCGCCATTGTACATGGTACATTAAAATGACATAAAAATCCATAACTGTAAAAATACCGAATACATTTGATTTGTTTAACGTATGCCCAGATAGCCTGGATCTGAGCGCACATTACTACCAAATAGCGCTCAGACCCAATGCACACAGTTCAATCGCCATGGAGTCAAAAGTCTTTCACATGTGTCTTTCGGTATACGATTGACTCCATGGGATGGCTATCTGGGTTAAGTCTATTCGTATAATAAAAAGTCCCGAACGGACCGGTGTTAGTATGCCCGATGATAAGTAGGGCGGTCAGCAGTTTCAGCGGTGTTCAGTAGAAAAAGTGTCCGTTTAGAGTTCCATAAGTTCGTCGAACACCGCTGTTCATCCGCCGCCTTGTGGTCGGCATACGAACGACGACCACCCTGCATACGGTTCGAATGAAGAGGTGTCTGCGGTTAACCACAATGTTCTAATTGGGGCCAAGAGGTTAACTAACAGCACACTTCTCTTCTGGGTGGCCGTCCGTTCGGTAGTTTGATTCGGTATAACTTGCAATAAACGAACAGGGACATAAGGGCAGGTAATTCCACGAATGTAGATAAAACAGACGAACCGGCAATTAGTATTTAGACAGATGGATCTGTCACAGGCTAGTAATGCCTTCAGGTTCTTTGCAAATACCTAAAAGTAATATAATTGTCAATTTGTATTTATCTATTTTGTCACAACTACTGTATATGTGAAAAATATCATTTTCCTGATTTACTCATGGGTTAGCTCCTCTCTCACAGCAGAAAGGACAGGAAATAGAACTCAGAAATTTGTATTAATAGAGCCTCCCCCTTCCCATCAGGCAGTCTTTTTTCCTGTCCTTCACAGCAGTTTGGAAGGAGTCTGCTTAAGCAGGCCTAGGTTTTTCTTTTATGCTCACCAGCCAATGTTTTGTAGCCCTGCCAGGGTTCAGCCTCCAAGCCCTGAAGACCGAGCTAACAGCAATATTGTAATAGTGGCTAGCCTGGGTACCCCCTTTAGTGACCGGGGGGTTGGGACCCAAATTCTACCTAAGGAGGTGAAATTAGTCCACTGCATGCCAGGGTTCAGCCTCTTAACCCTGAAGACTTAGCAACAGCACATCTCTATGAGTCGCCAGACTGGGTAACCCCTTTAGTGACTGGGGGTCTGACTAAATTCCCTCCCTCAGGGGATGAATGTGATCTACTGCCTACAAGGCCCTGGGGAGATAGCGCAGCTAAGCGCACAAGGACACATGTATGAGTGTGGGGATAGATGCGTGTGATTGGTTGTGTATGAATGTGTGGGTGGGATTATGTGTTGTATGAGTTAGTGGGGGGAGGTCTTACCTCAGTGCCACTTGGGATTCAGGCCAGCAAACAGCTACCTGTCCTCTTCCTCCTGTTTGTCCTGGGCCTGTTGGTTTACCAGCTTGAGGGATGGATGTTGAGGCGATTTTGGCATCCCTCAGGGCTGCTGCAGTGCTGGATGGTGGGCGGCAGCTTCGGGAGCAATTTGCTCACCTTAATCTAGGTATGGCTGCCAGTGTGTCCAACCCCCCCCCCCCCCCCCCGGGGCCTACCTCCTCCTGGTGCCTCTCCTGCGGCCTCCCCTGCGGCACCTGCCCTTGGAAGCCACACTAGCACCTGCCGGTGTTCTCGCCCCCCGGTGAGGTTGTCCACTGACATACTCCTCGGGCCCAGTTGAGGAGTAGGAGGCCGGGCCCAAGGCATCACCAGGGCCGCGTGTCTGGGGCTACAGACCCGCGGCCTGCTTCTTCCATGAGGGATGCGCGGCCTACCCAGCGGGCATCCCCAACTCAGTCCGCCCCGGCCCCCAACAGTGGATCACAGGCCGGGGGTGGAGGACGGCAGGCGGCACCTTCACGGCAGCAGGCGGCTGCTCTGTGGCCTTCCAGATTTCAACGTGGCCTTGCTGGGTCCAGGGCCCCTGTAGTGGGAGGGGGAGGGGGAGTCCCCCAGTGTATCGGGGGCCTCCTCTGCCGGTGAGGAAGGCTCTCATGGGTCTGTCTCCCCTGTTTCTTCCCCCCTCCCCCTCTGGGCTTCCTTTTTATTCCGGGAGGCCCAGCCTGCCTCTGGATGGGCCCCCTTTTCCTCCCTCTTGTCCCTCTCCCCTTTTCCCTGTCTCTGCTGGTTTCACTCCGCCTTTTCCTGTGTCCCCCCCCTCTTTTCCTATCCCAGGTTCCCTCTGCTCACTTCCCATCCCTATCCCCCCTCTTCTCTCCCTGGGCCCCCTCTCCCTCCTGCTGCTCACTTACCTCGGCCACCTCCTGTCAGGCATGGGCTCACCCTCTTCTCCACTGCGGTTTTCTCAGGACCCGGCTGCTGTTGCTGGAGCTGACCACCAGGTGGCACCTGGAACAACTTTGAGGACTTCAATGAATGCTAAATTTCCTGTTTTTTTGCCTCAACCTTCTGTGAATGCAGTGTCGAGGTTGGAACATTAGACTGCGACTGGTGCGGTGTTCCTTCCTCCTCTAGTCCTTCAGATCCCGCGCTGGGGGGCTCCTCTCAGGTCTGCGTGGATTTTTAGATCAGTGGGAGCTGGGGGAGATGGTTAGCGGAGACACCTCTATTGATAGTCAGCTGCGGTCAGTTTGGTCCCCAGCCCAGCTACCTCCCACGGTTCAGTCCTCACCCTCCCTGGGGTCTTTGTCCTTGGTGGGTAGTTGTCCATTGCCTTCGGTGCCCCTGGGACCCCGTTGCCCGTGGTGTCCTGCGCTGGCAACACTTTTCTTGAGGTGGGTGTTTCAGACATGGCGCGGCTTACATGTGCTGGTCTGACCCCCTGGGTTTGCACTTGAAACAAGAAATGAGGGAACAAATTTGAAAAGGGGAGTTCGTGGAAATATAGAAGAAGCTCTTCCGGTGGTGGAAAAGGACAGTACGAAGTCTGAAAAGGATAGGTAAAAGTACCACTATCGGAAAATTCCCAAGACATTCGGGAATTAGATTCAGGCTTTTTCTATTTGGCCAGCGTTGGTTCTTAAAGGTGTATACACGTATGCATAACATTATATATACATAATATACAATGTACAGTGGCTTGATTTTCCACACACATCATTGCTTCTGGATCCTTAGGGTCCCCTTGGCAGACCCATTGTACCAGTCCTGTTGGCAAGTTTTCTGAGAAAACGGTCCATAGCAACCATCTCCACTATCTTGGTAGCAGGGTTGCGCTCAGGCTCCAGCCATTTCTGAGCGAGCCTGAGCAATCCATACATCTAGGCTTTGGTAGGTTTACTCACGTTGTATGCCCAATTATGAAACCTTTGGGCTCTAATGGCTAGTGTTACGCCTATGCGCTTTAGAATTTCAGCTTTAAGTTGCTTGTAATCCTGGGTCTGGTCAGAAGGTAGGTCTTCATAGGCTTTCTGGCACTCCCCACTCAGGCATGGAGCTAGAAGCCCCAGCCACTGATCCAATGGCCATCTTTCCCGGGCAGCTCTATCCATCTGCTGGGCTTCCTTCAGGTTCTCAACTTGTGTAGCCAGTAAACGATTTGTTTCTTGCTGTACAGCGGTTGCCTGTACCAGTTCCTCCATTTTAGCGTTAGGCAGATAAGTCTTAAAGGTACAGTGCTACTTGTTTGTTTTAACAGGTCTGCCAAAATAAAAGTCCTCAAGCAGACTACCGGATGACTGGCACACCCACAGACCCTCAATGTCTACTCTGCCCGCATCCTCCACCATATTGTGATCCTTGTCTGCAGTTAGCACGGTCCTTTTGGGTACAAACATGCACAGTCTTTAAAAGTAACTTAATTCCAGGCACTTGACAGGTGTATAGTCGCCATATGGGCAGTCGGAATCCAGGACAACCAAACCCATATCCTAACCCAATAACACGCAGACACTAAGGAATATGGGAAAATTTTCCACAGCTTTATTAACCAATAATAATAATAATAATAATAATAATAATAATAACGATAGTAATAAATTAACAGGTAAACATGGGTCATTGCCCCCCATACTCCGCCCTCGCATCCTGTTACTTCTGCTACCATACAAAAGGCAATGACCCCCATATAAATAACACATATACATACATATAACATACACCAACATTATTCCAATCCACCAATTGTAAAAGTGCCAACCATCCATTAACCACGGCAGGGGTATACCCGGATACCCCTGCCCCACCAGGTTCTGAGCCACCGACAGGACTCGAAACCTATCAACCACCGATGACCACAACTTGTTTGTTCCACCTCACATTCATCCTGGGGAGCCTATTTCCTCTCCTTCAGCTCCCCGTCCCGCCACAAGCTCAGACCTTGACCCCTTAAGCTGTCTGAGCTCCGCCACCCCGAAGAAACAGCGCCATCTGAATACCATCCTGCCAACCCAAGTTGAGCAGATCCAGACCCACATCCGAGAGATGAACACCATCCGAGCGGTAGTATCCTGGCAACCCTTCCTCCAACTCATGGTGCCTCACTACCACACCCCCCACCTTCCTGACAAAGCTTGCCATCAAGCTGTTCACCTTCTTCCTGCACTTATCGACAGCCACCGGATCCCGTGCGTGCCGCCATCGGCGCCGTGGGACAATTTCCGACCAAACTAACATAATACCAGGAAGCAGATCCCTCAACTTGTTAATGTCCTGCTTCATCCACTTCACCAGCCGGCGTTGTGGCGTAAGACCCAGGTCATTACCCCCCACATGTAGGACCAGCAAGTCCGGCGTGTGCCCACCCGCCAGCATCCTAAACAGCGCCCCACAAACATCCCCCCAGCGAAACCCCCGATACCCAAACCAACGGACCGCCAACTGGCCCCTCGGAAAGCCCAGCTACTGGCCTTGTGCTCGAGCTGCGGCCCTCCTCTCGGCCCAGAAGACGAAGGAATGGCCCACGATCCATGCAACACGCCCTGGGGAGGAGAAAACAAACGGTGAGGGAAGTCCGAGAGAGACCCCCACCCCAGCCCAAAACATTAAAGTGTTCCTGCCGGAAGAACACCGTCCCATTAAAATCCTGCAAGAAGGCATCCCAGATGCCCAAGTCCGCCCTCATGGCCGCCAACACCCGGATGAAGTGGTGCGGGGACCGAACCCCCGCGGTAGCAGCCGACAAGCTGCGACTGAAGACCCTCCCCATTGGTATGACACGGCATGCAAAATTTAGCATCCCAATCAAAGACTGCAGCTGCCGCAGGGTAACCTTGCGCGCCCCGGCCACAGCAGCCACCGCCCCTCTGAGCCTATCCAGCTTATCCCGAGGCAGCCGGCATTCGCCCAGCACCGAGTCGACCTCCAGTCCCAGGAAACTCAGGCACGTCGCCGGGCCCTCAATTTTATCCGCCGCCAGCGGAACCCTGAAGTGGCCCGCCACCCACTCAATCGTCCGCAGCAGGCGCAGGAATTCCAAGGAATCAGCCGGCCCCACACACAGGAAATCATCCAAGTAGTGAACTACGGAACGGTTCCCCGCCTCCTCGCATACCACCTATTCGAGAAAAGTGCTACATTTCTCAAAATAGGAGCACGAAATGGAACAGCCCATGGGTAGGCACAAGTCCACGAAGTAGGCCCCCTCGAAAAAACAACCCAGTAGGTGATGACCGGGTGGACCGACAGCAGTCGAAACGCCGCCTCAATGTCCACTTTAGCCATCAGAGCCCCACGCCCGGCCCGCTTGACCAGCTCGACCGCCTGGTCGAATGATGCATACGAAACCGAGCACAAGTCCCTACTAATACCATCATTCACCGACTCCCCGATTCACCGATGAGAGATGGTGAATGAGTCTGAACTTCCCCGGCTCTTTCTTGGGAACCACCCTGAGGGGGGAAACCCGTAGGCCCTCCATCGGAGGTACCGCGAACGGGCCCGCCATTCGGCCCAGCCCGACCTCCTTGCCCAGCTTTTCCCTCACCACGTCTGGGAAGTCAGCAACAGACTTCAGGTTGTGCAGCCTCCCCGACCCCCCCCCCCCCCCGCTCCTGGAACGGAATAAAAAACCCGCTCCCAAAACCCGCCCGGAGCACAGCGGCATCAGCCCTGATACCGTAGCGGCTTAGCCACGGTTCCATCGCGCCTAGCCTCACCGGGGTTAGGCCCCGAGGTAGCGGAAGCGCCCCCTCCCCCAGCAGCGACAGCTGCTCCGACGTTTCCAGACTTACCCTTCTTGAAGCAGCAGTTGAGCCCATGAGCACCCCAGCAGCCGGAGCACTCGTGCTTGAATCGACAGGTGGCCCCCCATTTGCACTGGCCCTCATTATAGAGCCAGCATAAGCCCTTTTGTAAGGCAGCTGACGAGGCGGACTGCCCCCTTGCGCCGGCCGAGTGTTGAAAGGGCTGGGCTTTCTGCGCCATCATTAGCTTCATCCAGAGAGGCAGGTCCATCTGATCCCACCTCATACCTGGATTAGACGACAGCCGTTGCCTGAACTGCTCGTCATACCGCCACCAAGCCAAGCCCCCATAGGTACGGTATGCCTCCCAAATGCCGTCCAAATAGCAAAACAGAGACGAGCATAACCCCGGCGATTTTTCGCCGAGCACGCTGGCCAGCACGCAAAAGGCCCTCAACCAGTTCCCAAAGGATTTCGGAATCTTGCAATGCCGCTTCCTTTTCTCTTCCTCCTCCTTCTTCTCATCCTTTTTATCCTCCTCCTTGAGGTCAATAAAATCCTCCAAGGGGAGAAGGGAAAAGATCTCGCAAAACTCACCCTTCCAGATCTTCTCCTTCACGTCCTGTTTCAGGTGAACCCCCAGCAGGCGTGCTGCCTAGCCGCATCGGGAATACCCCCTGTCAACTCAGCCCGCTCACTCCCCGCCTCCACTGCCTCCTGCGTCACCACCATGTCCCCGCCCGAACTAGGCCCTGCAGAAATCCCGACCCGAGAACCTGTAACCCCAGCCCCTGGGGCCCACACCTGACCAATGCCGCCCCCTATGTCACCCCACACCCCCAATGAGTGGAGTAGTGCTTGAAGTGTGGTAACTAAAGCGCTGGAGTGTAATGACCCACTGGACTCACCGGCCAAGCCCCCCGACACCAGAGCGGTAGGGGCTGCATTGTCGATCGCCCGACGTCCAGGAAGAGATACTTCCGCCACAGTCTCGCCAACCGGGGAGCCAACCCGGTGTCTCGCCTGCGAGGAGAGAGAACGGCTCCGAGACCTGGAAAAAGGAGAAGAAGTCCTGGGTAGGGTGTAACGAGTATCAACTCCCCTCCCGTCATGACCCTGGGAGCACCTGCCCCTCACCAAAGCCTCCCTCTGAGCGCTGCGTACCCGTGGCATATGGGAACCCCTGGGACTACGACTCCTCCCGTCCCTACTCGGGGACCGCCCCCGCCGACCACACCTGGGGGCTGCCTCCCCATCATCTGCTGAGCTGCCGGAGGGGGAGCGATGCCGTCTGGACCTACACCTTTGGGCCCTGAGGATCTGACCGGCGAGGGACTGCCACTACTACCCCCGGAACCTGATCCCCCCCTAAGGCCGCAGCCCCCCCAACCGCCCACCCCCTTGGAAGAACCCAACCCCCCACCTACCCCGACCCCATGCCTAGCCGCTCCCTGAACCCCTATCTCTGCACTGACCGCCTCAGCCCCCCTATCCCTTCCCCCATGCCTGTCCGACCCAGACTGCCCAGGCCTACCCACACAACCCCTGAAGGACCCACTCACTATCCCAGCAGAACCCACTAACCCCCCACCAGCCCTAGCCCCCACTCCCCCTAAGCCACACTTTCTCTTAGGAGCCCCTGAGCCCCCCCCCTTTCTACTAAGTCCTGAACGCCCCCCACTGGCCCACTCCGGTCCCCCCTCCTAGCAGAGCTCCCCCCAGCGTCCTTCCCGCCAAGAGGGCCCCAGCCGGAGCCCCCTGTACTTGCCTGCTGCCTCAGGGGCCGGCCATGCGTCCTCCCGGATCCGGCCCCATCATCCCCGAGCTCTGGCTGGGTGGAAGCTCTCCTGGACCGCACCTCCTTGGTTCCCGGCCCTCCGGGGGGCCGCCCGATCACCTCCGCACCGGGAGCCGCAGCACCCCCGTCTCCGATATCCTTCCGCCGCCGGGCACTCATCCGAGGCTCCGGCCGCTCGCGGGGAGGCGGAGCCTCAACCACGCGGCTACCGGGCCTGCTGCCGCCCGCAACTGAAACTCCACTGCCACCAGGGATATCTTCACCGGGCCCCATGCCCGGGCTTGGCCTCCTCGGGGGCCTCCTGGCCCGAACCGATCTGCCACCGCCGCCATCCCGTACCGCCGCCTCCGCCAGGGCAGGGCCTAGCTGGGCCCGCAGCCAGTCTGCGCCCTGATGCCGTGCCGCCGACCTGATCCCCTCCAGTAAACACTCAACGTCGTCCATTGGCCCTGCAGAGGAGACAAAATAGAAAATCCCACCAAGCAAAGTCCGCGCACACCGGGGTGAACACAAACTCAACCAGGTAGAAGGTTAGAATGACTCACCTAAAATGGCTGCCTATTTAAATAGCCAAACCTACTTACCCATAATTCCAATCCTTGCTTACTTCCTCCTAAGCCCGCCTCCTAACCCCTGTCAAGGCCTTTTTCCGCTTAGCTGCACTCTAGCTACATGGGGCTACATTATTGTTGAGCTTCACCACAGAGACAGCAGCAAATGAAAAAAAAACAATAATGTAACACAAATCCCTATAAACAAAAACCTAGCTCGTCTGAGCACTAACTAACATCAGATTCCCTATCTCTCAGGGGTTAAACTATAATAAAACAATATTGGTTTCACCAACCTAGTGTCTTTGTCAGCTCTCTGCACTCCAGTGCTTAGTCAGCCTGCTGTTTCCAGCCTTACAAAGAGAAACAAACATACTCCCCTACCTGTCTAGCAGGGAGGAGTATATTCCCACTGCTGCAGCTGATTACCTGCAGCTGAGCAGTGGGTTGAAGACAGTCCAAACCCTGGTCTTGACCTAGTCTCCCAGGAACAAAACAATAAACAGCGGAGTGAAGCACAGCGGGATTGTGGCCACCCCAGGGGCCCATAACTAAATATTCATTTAAGTGATATATACACGCACACTCCCCCTGGGGTAAAAGATCATATGCCTCTCTGAACAATGCATTTGAAATATAAACTCCCTCACAGACCTCCCCATTCACCTTATCACAGGGGGATAGAATTTAACAGGATTTATTGCATTGCAGTGTTATTATTGACTTTACTGTCTAGTGAGAGACAGGGACAGCAGTGTTATTATTGGCTTTAATGTCTAGTGAGAGACAGGTACCGCAGTATTATTATTGGCTTTACTGTCTAGTGAGAGACAGGGACCACAGTGTTATTATTGGCTTTACTGTCTAGTGAAAGACAGGGGCTGCAGAGGCGAGGAAGAGGTGAAGAAGATTGCTAAGATATGTGGCATTACCATGTCTACCAGCGGCCGGCTACAACCAGAGAGCTGGAGAAAATTGGTGAAAGGCAAGGAAGGATTATTACTTGATAATGGGTTAACAAAAGCAGCAGAAGCTTGGTATCGAGTGGCCAAATGAATTAAGAGAGAGGGGTGGATAGAGGAAGAATTAGAAATAGGAGGATTGAAAGTTTATGTGTATCATTAAAAAGTTTGCACTGTTAAATTTACCGCAAGTGCGTCCCAGCCACCACCCTGACGGCGCCTGGCACAAAGAGAAGGGGGCCAGTCCAACCCCCGTAGCCCCCACCCAACCACCGGCTCCTATTAATGCCGCCCCTCAAGCCCCTGCCCCCGCCTCCTTATATCCCATCCTCAGGACAGACAGATCTTATTATTACCCTGCCCCCGTTTTGCCTTTCCTACCAACCCCAGTTACACCTCCCCTTCCTGTCTCTGTGATGTCCTCCCCTGGTTCGCCCACTTCTTATCTGCCCGTCACTCCTACCCCTGCTCCACCCTCATTTCCGGTTCCCACTACCTCCACCTTCACCCCATACCCTCTCCTTGTCACTTCCGCCCTGGTTACTCCTCCCCTCGATTCTGTCACCTCTACTCTTACCCTACAACCTCTTCCTGCATCTGCCCCGCCCGCTCCTGCCATGGTCGTCACTTCCCCTCCCGTCATCCCTCTGGTCACTTCCCCTCTTACCTCTGCATCTGTTTCCGTCACCGCCCCTGTCATGGCCGCCTCCAGTGTGTCCACAGTATGTCCCCAGATGGTTCTTAAAGGGCCAGTAGCAGTATAATCCAATACAACATGCCCAAATCAGTTCCTAGAAGGGCAATACATCCCGGGGCCATAGTCGCAGGGCAAGAGGCTGGAAAGCAGTCCTCTCCAGGCACAAGTGGTGGGGCTGGTTCCGCCACACACCCAAACCGCAAGCAGTGGTTAGATTTGTATTTGCACAAACTGGTGGACCTTGGGCATAAGTATGGCAGGTTTGTTTATTTTGACTACCACTTTTTCGGCGAAGGCTGCAGCTGCCTTGGCCCAGTTTAATGTCCATACGGAGTGGAGCCAACTTGATGCTAAACTGTTTTGCAGGCACTTCGCGGGCCTCAAGCTCCTGGGTTGCGCAAATTGCGCTTCTGCTTCGCATGCCACCAACCTTTGCCCTAACGATGTTAGCGTAAAATTCACAAGTCAAGCAGTGTTACAATATACTTACAAACGGGGGGTGGGGCCGGACCGCCATGCTGGTCGGTCGCAAATCTGATGAGCTCCTGCCTGTTCTCACCTAACCAGCTATAAATAAATGGAAAACTTGCCTAATTTCTCTGGAATACCTGCCAGTTGACACACGACGATCCACTGCCTAATCTGCAGACCTCAGATCTGAATGATGTGCACCCCAGCGGGGAGATGGTACGCCCGGAGCTTGCGGCCTACTGAAGCGAGGGGTGAGGCGGACGGCCACCGCCTCACTCTATTGCAGAGTGCCTGGTGCAGCTACCGGATGGATTGTCTCACTGGCCCTGTCACCCTCCCCCCCCTCTGGACCGGTGGGGGTTATCCCGGTCCCCGATGGCCTCACACGAACACCTTTATGGCCCCCGGTAGCTCAACGCAGCTCCTCCACTTTAAGTGAAGTCCCTAACAAGATGGCGGTGGGGCCTACATCGCCCCCTACATCTATGCCACATGGTGGAGACAACAACACTGCGGTGGAGTGCATACTTACCCGAATTGAAAAAAGTTTCCAACGCTTCTGGGCATCACTGGAAAAGCGCATGGCCCTGAAATCGGTCCACGTGGAGAGGGAGAAGACAAGAGCTGGGCTGGAGAAGGAGCGACTGCTCCCGGGCACAACTATTAAACCTCTCGCTCCTACTTACCTACCCAGGCTGAGGGCCCAAAGGAGAAAGCCTCCAAAGCATCGGCCACCTCGCAGGAAGACCGCCCGCCGCTGGCGGTGGATGTCCGCCTGGGTCTCCCACTGCACCCGATATGGGAAAGCCTCGGACTCACGAAGCCACCGAGCCTGTGGTTCACTGATGCAGCCCTCCACAAAGGCCTGGGGCCGGAAGAAGGCTACGGTCCGCGCACAGCTCTCTGCCGTGGCCTGAGGGATCCCACAGCCACCCTGCCAAGATTAGACATTGGCTGACATGTACTGGACTTCAGGCCGGTGACTTAACTGCAGCCATGTGTACATTTTGTTGATAACCCAATTGCTAAGGACACTTCTGCCGGCACTGCTATAAGTTCACAGGTAAACTCTTGTGGTTATAAATGGTTAAAACGTATTAATCTTCTTTCACACCCTTTATAGGCTTTGCGGACTATCACAGTATGTAGCTTTAATGGTTAAAACAATTATATCACTTTTACCAACTGAAGCAACTGTTTTAAGCTTTGTATCCGATAGCTAGATGGACCAGAATAGCCTGTAACACTAGCATAATGTATTGTATACGAATGTGACTTCGAGAAGTTTACTTAGCTTGACATAACTACCTACTGAAAATGTGCAGAACCATCATATACATCTCATTGAGCAAAGTGTTTTCTTTATCTTGTGTTTAAATTACTGATTAACTGTATGTTACCGGATGCTTGACCAATACTTAAATGCAGCCATGTGCACTGCTATAAGTTCACAGGTTAACTCTTGGTGGTTATACTTAGTTTAGACGTACTAGTTCTCCTTCATACACCCCAAACAGGCTTAGTGGACTATCACAATATGTAGCTTTAATGGTTAAAACAATTATATCACTCTTACCAACTGAAGCAACTGTTTTAAGCTTTGCATCTGATAGCTAGTTAAACCAGCATAGCCAGTAACACTAGCATAATATACTGTATACCAATGGGACCTTGAGACCTTTACCTAGCTTGACATAACTACCTATTGAAATTGTGCAAAACCATCATATACATCTCACTGAACGAAGTGTTTTCTCTTGTGTTCAAATTATTGTTTAACTATATGTTACCGGATGCTTGACTACTCTACCTTATGTTTCTACTAGTAACTTAAAAAAGGTGCGCTGTTATTTAAAATGCCATACTGTGTCCAACATTGTTTCTGATAATTAAGCTTGTGAAAGCTGTTGTGGCTAGACAAGCATGTACTGTTAACCTACGCACAACAAAAATAAAGATTTACAAAAAAAAAATATATACTTATGAGCCACCACAAAAGGAGTTTAAAGATAAACTTGGACAGCCTATTGTGTTTCTGGGTGTGACGAGACCAATCTCGCCACATTGCATTGGAGGAGCCTGGTTGCCCGCCTGCTGCCTTTGGATTATGGACCGGCAGTTAAAGGGTTAATTTTACTGTGCAGAAAGATGTATTTCTCCCTTTCTGCACAGCCGTTCGGTAGATGCTATCTACCGAACAAACTGCCGTTTTTCAGCCTCCCCAGAGCAGTGGGAAGTCGGCAGGTGCCGTTAATTGGCCACCCAGAAGCTGGAGTGTGCCCTCCATTTACCTCCCTGAAGCTGCGATTAACCGCAGCTTAATTGATTTTACTGGGTGGCCGCGGTTACACTGTCAGGATCGGGACAGGGATCCAACACGCAGAGTACAAACAGGTGGTAAGTACGTATACCGGACCTTAGAATGGCCGGACTTAACGTAAGGAGTAAGTAGAGAATGGTCTAGGAACAAGCCGAGGTCGAGGGAACGAGAGGACAGGTAAGCGAGAGACAAGCCGAGTCAAAGGGTAACAGAGATAAACAGGGTAGTACAAACAAGCCGGGTCAGAACCAAAGAGACAACTAGAATACAAGAGCACTGAGTGACTAGATAGGCTAGAACCACGACAGGGCAATGAGCAGATGCCGAAAGCCTTACTTTATACCTTGATTCTAGAGGGTAATCACGCCCCCGACGAGTCCTGATTAGTGCTCGGGACTTGACTGACAGGTCGACCCGGGTTGGCGTCATGACGTCGACTACTGAGCGTCGCGTCATATAAGGAAGTGGATCCCTCGCGGTCGGCTTGTAAATGGCCGAGAGAAC
This sequence comes from Pelobates fuscus, assembly GCF_036172605.1. Classification (NCBI taxonomy): domain Eukaryota; kingdom Metazoa; phylum Chordata; class Amphibia; order Anura; family Pelobatidae; genus Pelobates; species Pelobates fuscus. The sequence goes on from NC_086320.1 coordinate 246,829,548, forward strand.
CGCGAGGAACGGAAGAAACAACCCCTCTGGGAGGATAAACGTCTAAGTCTCTCACCTCCTCTGAGGTAGAGACTACAGGTACCCTGACAGTACCCCCCCTCTCAGAAACGCCCACCGGGCGGAAGGAACCGGGACGAGATGGAAAACGGGAGTGAAAAGCCCTGCGGAGGCGAGGAGCATGTACATCCTCCTGAGGTACCCAAGTCCTCTCCTCAGGGCCATATCCCTTCCAGTCAATAAGATATTGTAACTTCCCCCGGGAGATTCGAGAATCGATGATGGAGTTGATTTCCTCCTGACCCTCAACCTGAACAGAGCGAGGAGAGGATATAGTGGAGGAAAATCTGTTACAGACTAGCGGTTTCAGTAAAGAAACATGAAAGGAGTTAGGAATGCGTAAGGCAGCTGGAAGAGCTAGGCGATACGCAACTGGGTTAATTCGAGTCAGAACCCTGTAAGGGCCAATGTAACGAGGAGCGAATTTCATAGAAGGAACCTTCAAACGAATGTTTCTAGTACTCAACCATACCCTATCACCTGGAACAAAAACCGGAGCCGCCCTTCTGTGCTTATCAGCGTGTTTCTTGAACAACATGGAATTATGTAGGAGAATTTGTCGAGTCTGATCCCACAACTTCCTCAAATTGGCAACATGAACATCAACCGACGGTACCCCTTGGGAAGGAGAAACCGAGGGAAGAATGGAAGGATGAAAGCCATAATTCATGAAGAAGGGACTGGAACGAGTAGAATCACAAACGAGATTATTGTGTGCAAACTCCGCCCAAGGAATCAAACCGACCCAATCGTCCTGGTGTTCAGAAACAAAACAACGCAAATATTGTTCAATCTTTTGATTGGTACGTTCAGCAGCTCCGTTAGACTGAGGGTGATAGGCAGAAGAAAAATTCAATTTGATGCCTAGTTGAGAACAGAAGGATCTCCAAAAACGTGAAACAAATTGGGAACCTCTATCGGAGACAATTTCGGAAGGTATCCCATGTAAGCGAAAAATCTCTCTCGCGAATATCTCCGCCAATTCAGGAGAAGTCGGGAGTTTAGTTAAGGGCACGAAATGAGCCATCTTAGTAAACCTATCAACCACCGTGAGGATCACAGTCTGTTTTTTAGAAACAGGCAAATCTACAATGAAGTCCATAGCCAAACAGGACCATGGTCTCTCTGGAATGTTCAAGGGATGTAACAAACCACATGGAAGCGTATGAGGTTGCTTAGTCTTCATACAGACCTCACATGCTCCGATGAAATCCCTAATATCCTTCCGTAAAGAAGGCCACCAGAAATCTTTAGAGATCAAGGAACATGTCTTGCGAATACCCGGATGCCCAGCCGCCTTACTGTTGTGAAAACACTGTAAGAGTTCCAGTTGGAGTTCAGGAGGAACGAAATGCCTTGCCCCAGGAGTCTGTCTAGACGCCAGATGCTGCAACTTCATGATCTGACCAAGCAATGGAGAGTGAATCTTAAGACTCGTGTTGGCGATAATATTGCACCTGGGTACTATAGAAGACAAAACCGGCTCAGATATCGCAGAAGGTTCATATTGTCGAGACAAAGCATCGGCTTTAGAATTCTTAGAACCAGGTCTATAAGTGAGCACGTAATTGAAATGCGTGAGGAATAAAGACCAACGAGCTTGCCTGGAGGACAAGCGCTTGGCCTCCCCAATATAGGACAGGTTCTTGTGGTCTGTCAAAATAGTAACAGGATGTAAGGTGCCCTCCAATAAATGTCTCCACTCCTTTAAAGCCATGATAACTGCTAGTAGTTCCCTGTCACCAATGTCATATCTGCTCTCAGGGCCTGATAGTTTCTTGGAAAAAAAACCACATGGATGTAAGGGCTTATCCACACCTAACCTTTGGGACAGGATAGCACCTATACCTGTCTCTGAGGCGTCTACCTCGAGTAGGAAAGGCAGAGTCGTATCAGGGTGAACTAAAATTGGTGCAGAAGCAAACAGTTCCTTGAGTGTTTTGAAGGCAAGAAGGGCTTCAGTAGACCAGTTCTTAGTGTCAGCCCCCTGTCTGGTCATATTGGTAATAGGAGCTATAATTGAAGAGTAACCCTTAATGAAGCGCCTATAATAGTTGGAGAATCCAATAAACCTCTGAATGGCCTTGAGGCCCCTGGGTAAAGGCCAATCCAAAATGGACTGGAGCTTATCCGGGTCCATCTTAAACCCTTCCCCAGAAATCACATAACCAAGAAAGTTTATCTGGGATTGGTCAAAGCTGCATTTCTCCAATTTGCAGTACAGGCCATGTTGAAGAAGCTTGCGCAATACCCTTCTGACTTGTCTGTGGTGAGTCTCAATCTCTCTAGAGTGTATAAGTATATCATCCAGATATACAATAACGCAGTCATGTTGAAATTCCCTAAGAACTTCATTGATCAGGTCCTGAAATACTGCCGGTGCATTACAGAGGCCAAAAGGCATTACTGTGTATTCATAGTGCCCATAACGGGTATTGAACGCCGTCATCCACTCGTGTCCCTGCTGAATTCTCACCAAGTTATACGCCCCTCTGAGATCTAACTTGGTGAAAATCTTGGAGCCTTTTAGACGATCAAAGAGCTCGGTAATCAAAGGAATTGGGTAGGCATTTCTAATGGTTATTTTGTTCAAACCTCGATAATCAATGCAAGGTCTTAGTGTACCATCCTTCTTTTTAACAAAAAAAACCCAGCCCCGGCAGGAGAGGAGGATCTCCTAATGAATCCTTTTTCAAGGTTCTCACGAATATACTCCTCTAAGACTAAGTTCTCTTTAGTGGACAAAGGATATACATTACCCCTGGGGGGCATAGTACCAGGTAGTAGATTAATCTTACAATCAAAAGACCTGTGTGGATGTAAAGTATCAGCATTCTTTTTGTCAAATACTGCCTTTAAATCCAGGTACAGGGGCGGTATTTGTACCTCTGTAGAGTAGGTAGAATTAATCGGTGTGTTAACTGCGCAAAGCGGTGACACTGTCCGTAAGCACCTGTCCTGACAACCCTGACCCCATGAGATTATCTCCCCTAATTCCCAATCAATAATAGGGTTATGTTTTTTTAACCAAGGGTACCCCAGGACTATGGGAACAGAAGGAGAAGAAATAAGCAATAAAGATATGTCTTCCTCGTGTAAGATACCAACAGTTAATTTAACGGGTATGGTTTCACGGAAAATAACAGGCTCAACTAAAGGTCTACCATCTATGGCCTCAACGGCCAAGGGTGTCTCCCTTAACTGGGATGGGATAGCGTGTTTGGTAACAAAAACTTGGTCGATAAAGCTCTCGGCAGCTCCGGAATCTATCAATGCCATAGTTTCTAGTACTCCCTTCTCCCAAGTTAAAGAAACGGGTAGCAGAAGCCTGTGATCTTTATAATTAAGATTAGAGGACAAAATAGAAACACCCAAGGCCTGTCCTCTAGAGAAACTTAGGTGCGAGCGTTTCCCGAGCGATTAGGACAATTTAGGCGTAAATGACCTCTGACTCCACAGTACATACACAACCCCTCCCTTCTCCTGTACTGTCTCTCCTCTTCTGAGAGGCGAGTATTGCCTATCTGCATAGGTTCTGGAAAAAGTGAGGTTGTGGATTCAGAACTTTGAAATGAAGGAGCTAGTTTAAAGGAAGGTCTACGGTTTCTCTCTTGAGTGTTCTGCCTCTCTCTTAAACGTTCGTCAATGCGAGAAATAAAAGAAATTAAATCCTCCAATTTTTCAGGAAGCTCTCTAGTAGCAACCTCGTCAAGGATTATGTCTGATAACCCGTTTAAAAATACATCTATATAAGCCTGTTCATTCCACTTAACCTCTGCCGCCAAGGACCTGAACTCTAGTGCATAATCCACAAGTGTTCGGTTTTCTTGTCTAAGGCGCAACAGTAATCTAGCTGCATTGACTTTTCTACCTGGAGGGTCAAAAGTTCTTCTGAAAGCAGCTAAAAAGGCATTATAATTATATACTAACGGATTATCATTTTCCCACAATGGATTGGCCCATCTCAAAGCTTTCTCAACAAGTAATGTGATAATAAATCCAACCTTCGCCCTATCTGTAGGATAGGAGCGGGGTTGTAATTCGAAATGGATACCTATTTGGTTTAAGAAACCACGACACTTCTCTGGAGAACCACCATAACGTACAGGTGGAGTGATAAGGGAAGAAGCACCTACAGTGGCTACCTCTAGACCTGAACTCACAGGAGAGATAGAAGTATTACGCATCTCCTCTGGTTGATTACCAGAACGAGATAGTAACGCCTGTAGTGCTAGAGCCATCTGGTCCATTCTGTGATCCATGGCATCGAACCTAGAGTCAGAAGGACCAACCTGAGTGTTTGTACCTGCAGGATCCATTGGCCCTGTCGTAATGTCAGGATCGGGACAGGGATCCAACACGCAGAGTACAAACAGGTGGTAGGTACGTATACCGGACCTTAGAATGGCCGGACTTAACGTAAGGAGTAAGTAGAGAATGGTCTAGGAACAAGCCGAGGTCGAGGGAACGAGAGGACAGGTAAGCGAGAGACAAGCCGAGTCAAAGGGTAACAGAGATAAACAGGGTAGTACAAACAAGCCGGGTCAGAACCAAAGAGACAACTAGAATACAAGAGCACTGAGTGACTAGACAGGCTAGAACCACGACAGGGCAATGAGCAGATGCCGAAAGCCTTACTTTATACCTTGATTCTAGAGGGTAATCACGCCCCCGACGAGTCCTGATTAGTGCTCGGGACATGACTGACAGGTCGACCCGGGTTGGCGTCATGACGTCGACTACTGAGCGTCGCGTCATATAAGGAAGTGGATCCCTCGCGGTCGGCTTGTAAATGGCCGAGAGAACCGCGAGGAACGGAAGAAACAACCCCTCTGGGAGGATAAACGTCTAAGTCTCTCACCTCCTCTGAGGTAGAGACTACAGGTACCCTGACATACACTTAGCGGCCGCTAGATGGCGGTGTTCTGGAGCTCCCCTGGCAGCCAGCACTTTTCTGCCCGGCTTTCATGCACCAAACCCGGACACTTTTACGTGCAGGCACCGCTGAACTTCCAGCCCCTGGTTCTAATTCGTACGGATTTAACGAATGCATGTAAATTCGGTAGTTTGTATATGTGAATGTTAACCCAGATAGCTATGCCATGGAGCATATTAGTGTAATTAAAGACATTGGCTCCATGGCAATTAAACTGTATTCGTGTGGTCTGAGTGCCATTCATTTAATAATGTGCACTCAGACCTGAGCTATCTAAGGGATATGTTACATGTCTGTGTTTTATGTGCAAAAAGTAACTTTGTGTATTTTAAAGTGATAGTCTGTCTTTGTGTCCCCACGTGTGTAATGGAGTTTTGCCTTTGTCCTGGGAGATAATTGAATTACTTCTCCAGGGCAGAGGGGAGGAAGCCAGGATGCATTGTGGGGATGTTTTACTGCTGTATGTCTGTAATTGGTACTTGTCTGTCCGTTGGTACAGTCTCCCATTTGGTCCCCTAGGGGAGTGTCCACCAGGTGGGAGACCTGCATAAATACAGGGGCAATAAACAGACCACTGCTTGACCCTCAACACGGAGCCTTGTCTCGTTCTTGGGGGGATTCACTGTATGCTGATAGAGACTGAGTGCCAGGAGTGTAAGCCGCTTGGGAGCTTTTCCTGTTCACCTGCTAGCAGCTATTCGTGAGGTTCCAGTTCGGGAGTTTGGAGTGCTACCTTATTCCCTTGTATGCAGTTCAGGAGTTCGGTGCTGTAACGGATCGCCTGGCACCCCGACTGGGTACCTCCATTAAAGGATGCTCCTAGAGTTTCCTGAGGACTCCAAGCACTCTGGCAGACACCACAATCACCGAATCTGAGAAGCAGATAAATCCTCTCAAGCCTCTGAATGCTGTAGACAGTTGAATAGGAACCATACAAATAGGTTTACACTCCTAGCAGTCAAACTGGAAAAGCATACAATAAATCCTCCCCCAATAATGAGACGACACTTCACTTTGAGGGTTAAGCAGGAACTAACTGTACTGGCACATACAGTCTCTTTTATTCCCAATCCACAAACATAGTACAGCCCACAGGGTTTTACAAAACAACCAATCAATCCGTACAATACACACAGACACTCCCACACAAAATCCTCCCCTCTGCCTGTAATATGATTACTGAACACAATGGGTAATCTCATTATCACAGGCAGAGGAATACAGTTTTATAAAACACATCACAGGGACCCCAAAACATGCAATAACCCCATATAAATGATGTAAATCATCAGAACCGGGGGATCTGGGTGAACCACATATCCAAAATTCACCCAGATCCGTTCAGTAGTTTGGAAGATACAGTTTAATGCAGATTCCACAGAACATATACAGATTATATAAAAAATAATTACTGTATAATGTGTCCCCTGTTGTATAGTTTAAAACTACTGCATGATGTCTTTGTGCACCAAATACCGGCGAGATGGCACCGTGTAGAAAAGTCACAACAGTGTCTGTGATTTAAAATGGCTGCCATCCATTGTTCTCACCATGTGCTTCATCCATTGTTCTCACCATGTGCCTCTGATAAATGAAATGATGGCCACCCAGTAACTCCACAGTATGTCCCCGGATGGTTCTTAAAGGGCCAGTAGCAGCATAATAGAATACAACATGCCCAACTATTGCATTCCAAAAGTACAAGTTTACCAGGGGCCATAGTCAGCAGGTAGGAGGCGAGCAAGCAGTCCCCTCCAGGAAACTGGGGCAGACTCTGGTGCAGGCAGGGGCGGACTGAGCACTCGGGCAAATCGGTCATGGACCGAGGGCCCGCGGCTCTGGGGGGCCCGCCCCTGCTGCAGTGCAGTAACGGCTGAGCTGGGGAGTTAATCTCCCCAGCCAGCCTGCACTCAGTAAGGGGCCCGCAGAGCCGTCCGCGGGCCCCTGCTGCTAAAAATATTCTCCCTCCGTGCAGGGCACACTGAGGGACAGCTATAGGGCCTTCCCAAAGACCCAACTAGGCTGCCCCTCAGTGTGCCTGTCTCCAAACACAGCCTCACTGAGCTGCCAGTAACTGCTCAGGGCAGCTCCGTGCGGCTTGTTCTGCAGGAAGTGACATCACCAGTCACAGTGCAGAGTGAGCTGTGCGGAGCTGCCCTGATTAGAGTTAAAGACAGCGTGTCAAGATCCTGTGCCTGGAGTGGTGAGGGACTTTCCAGGAGAGGATGTCTGGACTACCAGAGAGGTAAGACTTGTAAGGGGGGGGCTTTATTTTTTTTTAAAATCATTTAAAAAAAAATGTAATTACAAATATTTTAATGATATTTCCCCCACTACTGCCCCTACCCCCTGCACCCTCTGCCACCACAACCCCCCTGCTCCCTCTGCAGCCCCTACCCCCCCTGCTCCTTCTGCAGCCTCTACCCCCCTGCTCCCTCTGAAGCCCCTACCCCCCCCCCTGCTCGCTCTGAAGCCCCTACCCCCCCGCTCCCTCTGAAGCCCCTACCCCCCTTGCCCCCTCTGCAGCCCCTACCCCCACTGTAACTCCTTCCTTTACAATTACAACTCCTATCATGCCAAGGCACTTTACACTTACAACTCCTATCATCCCTACTCCTTCTGCACCCCCTACCCCCCCTGCTCCTGTGGTGGAATCTCGGTAAAAATAAATTTAGTAGGCCGAGATTACCACGTGGCATGTGTACGTGCATATACTGGTGTATCGGTCAGTTGGTTGCACGTGGCAAAGATACAATCAGTAGTGTACGGAGCATGTGCGAGAATACCGGATGTAGTATTCCCCTCCTCCATTGTGCTGGGCAAGCCATGTGGTCAAACAGGAAGTTAGTTCTTGTTCGATTGATTGGTTAAGAGTATGTGTGGGTGGAGGTAATTATGGGTGGAGTTACATGCTTATATAAGGAGCCTACACTATTGTCCGGGGCTCAGAACTTGTTGTATTTTGGTGACATTAGTGCCTCTGAGTCCCGATCGGTGAACCGAATAAAGAATCTCTTCCTTCCTGAAGAAACCTGTGTCCATCTCTCTGTGCTTGGCTTCCATCAGTTTCTCCGGTATCATTTGGTGCATTGGCCGGGAAGCTCATCGTTCAACGGTAGCTGAGAAGCAGAGGCGTGAGACGGTCTATCTTTGCCCACGTTCTCTACGGCTGCACCCCTGAACTTCTGCGTGGACCTCCCTTCGTCTCGGCGCCACTGGTCTGTTGTCCAGGAGATCATCGGCCTCTACGTAGTAAGTGCTGGGGTGCCCCCGTCGATGAGTGTGAACTCAGGTTCAGGAAAGAGGAGGTAAGACGACCGCTGTTTTAGACGGCGGACCCACTAGGGGTATTGGATACCGATTGTGCGGAAGGCCCATAAGGCCTTTGGAATCTGCCCCCTCCAGTGGAGGGAAGGAGCGAAGGCGCACCGCTCAATTAAACGCCCTGTAGTCAGCCCGTTTAATTTTGGTTTGGAGTCAGGCAGGGTTCTGGTGTAAATAGCCCTAGCCGGACACCGGTGTCTTGTCCAGACTAGCGTTCTAGGGTGTATATTTCGTTCGCTAGGTCGGAGGGACCGGGAGACTAAGCGGCGCCTGTGTAAATTCGGTTCGCTAGATATCAACCTATCTTGGCTAAGTGGGAAGGCGTGTAAATTTGGAACCCACTAGACTATTGATAGAGTAGATAGACTAAGAGGGTACTGTTGTAAATTCCGCCCTCTAGTTCGCTATATGTGGTGCTTGGGCAGTGTGGCTAACCAAAACGTATGTAGATAGTTTTAGGTAGTCCATCAAGGTACTGGCCAATAGATTATTTGGGAATTGTATATGTGTTAAAGATTGTTGTAGTAGCGTGTATATCTTGCTAGATAGCGTGAGCTCTGCCGTCTAGCGAGAGTGTGAATAGTGTGTAACTGTATTATAGCGCACGGTACCATAACCATGTATAATTACTGACACTGTAAATAAGTACTAATAATTGTCATCTATGTTGCATGTTTTAACACCATAACCACTACTAATTGTACTGTGACTTTAAAGTGTACTTTAACCTATGCTAACCGTACTGTAACTACTGTTTGTAAAGACGATGTTACTGGGGTATGTTATAGACGGGTAATTTAGATATAAGAAATTATAGCGTGGGTGACCGTATAGTTTCGCCAAAGGGCACAGTATTAGTTACTTAGTGACTGGTGTAACAGCTGTGTGTGTACGGGAATTCCCTGAGTGTTTTGTTGTGTGCGTTTCGCTTAGTAACTGTACCACGTGGTGCTGTTGCCGAGGGAACGGGTGTGACCGTTGGTAGAGTGTTTGTATAGTCTCTGTTGGAAACAATACTCCATTGTTAAGTAAGGGGGCGTCAGATTCGACGATTTTGGATCCCTTAGGATGTATGATTAAAAACTTTAAAAAGGGATATACTGCTTGTGATTTTGGGGTAAAGATGTCTCAAGCACGCCTGACTACTTTGTGTAGTAGGGAATGGCCTACTTTGGTTGCCTCATGGCCAACACATGGCAGTTTGGATCCTATTCTGGTACACGTGTACACGTGGCTGTATCAGGTAGGCCTGAACTTTACGGCCAGTTTCCGTATATTGATTGTTGGAGGCAGGCCGTAAATGAGTCGCCAAGATGGATCCGAGTATGCCACGAGGAGCAATGTCGCCTCATGGTGGCCAGGACTCGCTTGTCCACTAAGGCCGTAATTACGCCCATTTTGGACACGCCCCCTGAGTCTGAGATCCCTATGCCGCCCCCTTACTCCTCCTCCACCGGAAGAGGAAGAGGAGGTGCTGCTGGAAACGCTCCTCCCCTTGCCCCGTTGTCCCCACCTTCTCCCTCCTCTAGCTCAGAGCCCAGCCCCCTTGTTTCAAACCCTCCCCTTCCGGTACCTACCTCCGTTAACTCCACATACCCAGATTTGGCGCCATATCTAGTTTCCGGTCAGGCTCTTCCTAGCCCGGCCCGGAATATTCTACTCACCAACCTTCCCCACAGTAAAGCTTCCCCATCCCCTTGCCTTACTACCCCTCGACCGGCACCCCTAACTGACGCATCTCAACGAAGCCCCATACTAACCCGACAACTGACCGGTACCCTCCAACCCCGACATTATCAAATGCCTCTTCGATTGACTCCTGGAATGACACACATTAATGATGACAACCAGATACAATATGCTGATCCAGTCTACGTCTATGTCCCTTTTACAACCACTGATCTCTTTAACTGGAAGACCCATAACTCCTCTTACACTGAAAAGCCTCAAGCCATGACGTATTTGTTTACCTCAATAGTCCAGACACACAATCCCACTTGGGCTAATTGCCAGCAATTATTAATGACAAGGTTTAATAACGAGGAAAGGACTAGGATAAATCAAGCGTCAATTAGAGCGCTGGAAGAAGAGGCCCGTACACAAAATCAGGCCAACCCAGCAGCATGGGCCGCAGCCCATTATCCAAACACCGATCCAAATTGGAATGTCAATGGCGCAGACATGGTCCGTTTAAAAGCTTACAGGGATGCTATTATTGCTGGCATGAAAGCTGGAGGAAAGAAGGCGATTAACATGTCTAAGACGGCTGAGGTATTACAGAAATGTGATGAATCGCCCAGTGTCTTTTATGACCGATTATTGGAGGCATACCGTTTGTATACCCCCTTTAATCCGGAGGCTCCTGAGAATTCCCGGATGGTTAACTCTGCCTTTGTCAGCCAAGCCTATGGAGATATAAAGCGCAAGCTACAAAAGTTAGAAGGGTTTGTAGGGATGTCCATAACCCAACTGATGGAGGCAGCGAATAAAGTGTACATGAACAGGGAAACAGAGACAAAGAAAGAGGAAGAGCGCAAGATGCATAGAAAGGCAGATATGTTAGCGGTAGCGATCGCAGGCGTAGATAGAAGGGAAAAGGAAGTATATAGGGGAACGGATAAAGGCGATAGTAAGTGGAATAGGGAACCCCTGGGTAGGAATCAGTGCGCGTACTGTAGGGAAGAAGGGCATTGGAGAAGTGAGTGTCCACAAAGGGAACAGTATGAGAGAGACAGACCTAGGGCAGGATATGGTAATTATAGAGGCAGAGCGAGAGGTAGAGGAGGTCCTGGAGGGAATAATGGTAGCAATAGAGGAAGTGTTAGAGAAGACAGGTACTATCCAGCAACGCAGAGATCCCGCGATAGAGAAGATAGGGACTTTGTGGGGTTGGCTGACACAGTCATGGAGGACTATTGATGCTGACCGGGCTCCATCCCTCTTGGCCGAGCGGAGCCTATGGTCGATGTATCAATAGTGGGAAAAAGGAGTGCTTTCATGATTGATACTGGTGCTGAACATTCGGTGGTGACTGACCTAGTTGCTTCTCCATCTGGAAGAACTATCACCGTAATAGGAGCAACTGGAAGGAGTGCTGCTAAACCGGTTCTTAAAAGTCGACTCTGTACATTGGGAGGCCACGTAGTAAAACATCAATTCCTTTATATGCCTGAATGTCCAGTCCGACTGCTAGGACGTGATTTGTTGTCAAAACTACAAGCGCAGATAATGTTTCTACCTAATGGAACAACTTCTTTAAAGTTCAATGGACCTTCAGGTATAATGACAATATCTGTACCAAAGGAAGAAGAGTGGCGACTTTATACAGCATTGACTAGCCAAAACCCTAAGAGTGATGAATCCTTGTTCAATATACCAGGAGTTTGGGCAGAGAACAACCCACCAGGACTTGCTCGCAATATTCCACCAATTCGAATCGAACTGAAACTTGGGGTTTATCCAGTGAGCTTAAAACAATACCACATCCCACAAAAGGCCAAGAAGAACATCCAATCATATTTGGATAAGTTCATACGGTATGGTATCCTAAAATTCTGTACTTCCCCCTGGAACACCCCATTGTTGCCTGTTCAAAAGCCCGGTACAGATGAGTATCGCACTGTGCAGGATTTGAGAGCAGTCAATGATGCGGTCGTAAGTATACACCCAGTTGTGCCCAATCCATATAACCTGCTTGCTTTAATTCCGGGCGGGGCTACCTATTTCACTGTCTTAGATCTCAAAGATGCCTTCTTTTGCCTTCGAATTGCTGCGGAAAGCCAGTGTATCTTCGCATTCCAATGGGAAAATGCTGTAACGGGCTCGAAACGCCAGATGACTTGGACAAGACTGCTCCAAGGGTTTAAAAATTCACCTACCCTATTTGGATCACCTCCCTCTACTGCCAATAGGTAATCCAAGGCTAATCTATTTTGATAAACAGCTGTCCTCATCCTAGTATTATGCTTCGCTAGGAGATTGAGCGCTTGTGATGTCTCATTGGTAATTATCTCAACCACTGCCTGTAACCTTATAATGCGGTTGAGCATATATATTGGGGTTCTATATCCGAAAGTACCATCCTCTGCCCAAGTGGCTGGCCTATAATAATCTATAATACGCTGGGGAGGCCATTCATTATCTTCCCAGGTACCTATCTCTAGGGGGCCCATTTTCTTCCTATGATTCACATCATACACTTTAACTCCCAAAGTCTCCCCTGTTTCAATAGGCAACAAGAAGAAGGATGGTTTGAGCATACCTAACACACATGCCCCTTCCCAGTCCTGTGGTAACTCCGAATAGGCCTTCTTACCACAGATCCAGTACAAATTTGCTGGGGCTTTCCAACTAGATGTGATAGATAGATCAAACCATACGTCCTTTAAATTGGCATAACTTGCAAACGGGTTAGGTGGTTCTGAGACATTTGAAGCCGACCACCAGGTTGTATTCTTTGTAGTATCATCATAAGCTTTTTGCCCTAGACAAGTTAGTTCTCCTACAGATGTGTTAAACATTATTCCTTTCCTTGCTATGCAAACATAACCTATGATGGAGGTCTTTAATCGCCACTCAGATTTACCTCTAACACTCATTTGATAATCGGCTTGAGAAGATATTATTTGTTCAATTGTCTCAGAACCGGACATTACCTCCTTTGCTTCCCAGGGCCATTGGTCTCCCATGTTAGTACCTCCACCTAGATATGTGTCTAGGTGTAGATACTTAGGTATAGAATATAGTGTATGCCATTTAGGAGTAGGAGAACCTAAGTGCTTCAATCCAGAGTATCAACCCCGTACAATTTGGTTGACCCTCCGGAATGGAGATCCACAGGGGACCCTAATAAATAAAACAGTATTAGAAACCGTACATTCTTCGGGTGTTCTGCTATTTGATGCATGTAAAGCGATATCAAGTGGTAGAAAGCCGTGGAATGTATGTGGGGATCTTAAATGGGAGAGAACGTATGGGTCTAAGGATAAGTATATTTTTCCCAGTAGTAAAAACAAGTATGTAAGTCCAAAATGCCCAGATAGGGATTATAATTATTGCCCATATTGGTCTTGTGTGGACAGACAGTGGCAACTTGGGGACAGACAGTAGATAAGGATATGATTGTTACTAAGTTGCCTACCAAACCGTATTGTAAGTCTATGGAGTGTAACCCAGTCCATTTACTTATTAATAATCCTGAACAATTTATAGATAGGTTCGGAAACTTATTTGGGTTCCAGATATATGGGACGGGTTTGGATCCTGGGACAATATTATTTATAGGGATAGAGACCGATACCGTAGCATCCCAAACTCATCAGGTTTTCCATTCTTTTTTTGAAGAGATGAGTGTAGAAAATAAGATCCCCCATAATGCTAAAAACCTGTTTATAGATTTAGCTGAAAGTATTGCTGGTAGTCTTAATGTGACCAACTGCTATGTATGTGGAGGTACTAACATGGGAGACCAATGGCCCTGGGAAGCAAAGGAGGTAATGTCCGGTTCTGAGACAATTGAACAAATAATATCTTCTCAAGCCGATTATCAAATGAGTGTTAGAGGTAAATCTGAGTGGCGATTAAAGACCTCCATCATAGGTTATGTTTGCATAGCAAGGAAAGGAATAATGTTTAACACATCTGTAGGAGAACTAACTTGTCTAGGGCAAAAAGCTTATGATGATACTACAAAGAATACAACCTGGTGGTCGGCTTCAAATGTCTCAGAACCACCTAACCCGTTTGCAAGTTATGCCAATTTAAAGGACGTATGGTTTGATCTATCTATCACATCTAGTTGGAAAGCCCCAGCAAATTTGTACTGGATCTGTGGTAAGAAGGCCTATTCGGAGTTACCACAGGACTGGGAAGGGGCATGTGTGTTAGGTATGCTCAAACCATCCTTCTTCTTGTTGCCTGTTGAAACAGGGGAGACTTTGGGAGTTAAAGTGTATGATGTGAATCATAGGAAGAAAATGGGCCCCCTAGAGATAGGTACCTGGGAAGATAATGAATGGCCTCCCCAGCGTATTATAGATTATTATAGGCCAGCCACTTGGGCAGAGGATGGTACTTTCGGATATAGAACCCCAATATATATGCTCAACCGCATTATAAGGTTACAGGCAGTGGTTGAGATAATTACCAATGAGACATCACAAGCGCTCAATCTCCTAGCGAAGCATAATACTAGGATGAGGACAGCTGTTTACCAAAATAGATTAGCCTTGGATTACCTATTGGCAGTAGAGGGAGGTGTATGTGGGAAGTTTAACCTAAGCAATTGCTGTCTTCAAATAGATGATGAAGGGCAAGCAATAGCTGAGCTTACTAGCCATATGGTTAAACTAGCGCATGTGCCTACTCAGGTATGGAAAGGGTATAATCCAAGTAGTTGGTTTGGTAATTGGTATGAGCAGTTTGGAGGACTTAAGGCATTGGTAGGTGAAGTCATGCTAATCTTAATGTTGTGTCTTCTCCTACCATGTCTTGTTCCTTTGGTAGTTAGGTATGTGCAGGGCATTATAGAAAATATAGCAGAGAGAAAGGCTGCTGCACAGATAATGGCCATATATAGATATGAGGCTCTAAATCAGGGAGAACTAGTGCAGGAAGAAGAATGTTGAGGGATTCACGTCATTAGTCGCAAAGTCTTGTCTGGTTCATGGCAACCTGCGGTATATGCAAACTAAGGTTAAGTGATGCCTCCGTAATTGTGAAAATATCAGAGGCATCAAAGGGGGGAATGTGGTGGAATCTCGGTAAAAATAAATTTAGTAGGCCGAGATTACCATGTGGCATGTGTACGTGCATATACTGGTGTATCGGTCGGTTGGTTGAACGTGGCAAAGATACAATCAGTAGTGTACGGAGCATGTGCGAGAATACCGGATGTAGTATTCCCCTCCTCCATTGTGCTGGGCAAGCCATGTGGTCAAACAGGAAGTTAGTTCTTGTTCGATTGACACTTACAACTCCTATCATGCCAAGGCACTTTACACTTACAACTCCTATCATCCCTACTCCCTCTGCAGCCCCTACCCCACTACACCTTCTGCAGCCCCTACCCCCCTGCTCCCTCTGGAGCCCCTACCCCCTGCTCCCTCTGGAGCACCTACCCCCTGCTCCCTCTGGAGCACCTACCCCCTGCAGAGATCCTACCCTCTGCTACCCCTGCACCCTCTGCTGCCCCTCACCCCCTGCATTCACTTTAGCCCCTACCCCCAGTCACCCACTACACAGCCTCTATACCCTATGCACCAACTGCAGCCCCTACACTCCCTGCACTTACTACAGCTTATATTTCCCTTTGCAATCACAACAGCACCTATTACCCTCTGCACCCACTACAGCTTTTCTTCCCCCCCGTGCCCTCTGCAGTCCCTTCCCCCTGTACCCTCTGCATCCTCTTCCCCCCGCATCCTCTACAGCCCCTTCCTCCCAGCACCCTCTGCAGTCCCTACCCCTTTCCACGCACAACCATAAAGGAACGCTATAGTTACCAGAACAACTACAGCTTAATGTAGTTATTCTGGTGATTATAGTCTGCCCCTGCAGGGTTTTTGCTTTAAAGGCGGCCTTTTCAGAGAAAAAGCAATGTTATCTTGCTGCCTAGGAACATCTAGGTGCTTCCTGTGTCGGTGTTGCAAAATGTGCAGCACTGACATTCCGCATCTCCATGCTCCGTATGATTCAATGCATCTCTATGAGGAGATGTTGATTGGCACAGCGTAGTGTTTTGCCGCACATGCACAATAGCCTTCCAGTGCTTTCCTAGGGTAGAGCATTGGGCTGGCTGAGATCATCTAAAATTGTTGAACTGTGCCAAGGAGTTTGGTCAGTGATGGAAAAAAGGTGAGTAAGGCCAGAAACCTATAGCGTCAGGAATACACTTTTGTATTCCTGACACTATAGTGTTCCATTAAAGGGACACTATAGTCACCCAGACCACGTCAGCTCAATGAAGTGGTCTGGGTGCCAGGTCCCCCAGGTTTTAACCCTTCAGATGTAAACATAGCAGTTTCAGAGAAACTGCTATGTTTACATTGCAGGGTTAATCCAGCCTCTAGTGGCTGTCTTCCTGACAGCCACTAGAGGCGTTTCTGTGGCGCTGCATGCGAAAATCGCATTCATCATGCAGAACGTCCATACGAAAGCTATGAGAAATTATTTTCTATGGACTGTTTGAATGCACGCACGTTTCTTGCCACGCATGCGCATTCCGCTCCACTTGGAAGCTGACGTTGGCGGGGGAGGGGAGGTCACCAGCACCGAGGGAGCCCAGCGCTGGATAGAGGTAAGTGGCTGAAGGAGTTTTAACCCCTTCAGCCCAGCGGGTAGGGGACCCTGAGGGTGGGGGGTGGGGTGGACCTAAGGGTTATATAGTGTTAGGAAAACGAGTTTGTTTTCCTGACATTATAGTGATCCTTTAAGGTAGGTTGTAACATTTAACACTTGATGCATTGTAATTTAAGACGCAAAATTTGGACCTCATACAAACTCATTGCCAAAATTCAGAAATACCTCTTTATACAAACTGCCATGCTACACAAACACATAAAAAAAAAATACTACCCTATTTATAAAACCAAAAAAATACATTCACATGTCCTGACACTACACACAAAGACATACATATATTCACTCACACTAGCGCTTACAGTTAATATACACACAGAAACATACATTCACTTTACATGTACATATAATCAAATACACGGTACACCTACACCAGCGTATATATCGGTCTGCTTGGGGCCCAGTTGCTAATTTTGCCCGGGGGCCCAGGCCACTGTCAGTCCGTCCCTGGGTGCAGGGTCCAGTCCGCTACAGGTGCATTCACTTATATTTAATTCGTGAGTTGTGGTGATTTTACAGTAGCTGTGCCTGTCTTTGAAAAGAGGATTATCGCCTAAACAATTTTAACCCCTTGTCTGCTGAAACGGTCTGTTACACTGGGCAAGGCGCAAGTTTGTAATAACTTTAATGCAGGAGGTTGTGGGTATAGTGCTTGAAGACTGCTTCACGTATGTTTGAGGTGTTTTAGAGCTTCTTGCTAAAACAATGTGCCCAACATGCTCTTTCTCAAGCAGTGACTATCCCAGTGACTATAAAGATTGACGTTTTAATGGATCTCCTGTCAAATCACACTTCCTGGCACTTAGTTGAGTTTTTGAGCATTGGGTTTCTGGGAGGTTTCAACATGGGTCTGGTTGCTTTTCCCACTGGTATTTTGGGGTGTTCTTATTTACAATCTGCCTTGCAAGATCCTTCATCAGTTTCTATTGAACAAAGAATTAGAGCAGGGTTTTGTGATTGGCCTCTTTGTGATTCCCCTGTTTTCTAGCTGGAGAACCAGTCCACTGGGTATTGATATTGATTATAGATTTCTTGGCTCCTCATTCATCCACAACACCTAGTCTTAATTCCCTAATTCCATCCTTTGTGTGTCTCTTACTACAATCTGCAAAAATAGATGATGCCATAAAAGCAATACTCTTCCTAGGTCCCAACATTTGGATGAGTAAAACAGATATCTCTAATTCTTTTAAACTCCTTCCCATACACACATTTAAAAAAAAAAATGGCATCTGCATGGAGTTAAGTGGAACAATAGGTACTATTTTGTTACTAAAACTTACCTTTGGTTTTAAGAGCAGCCCAGAGCTTTTCAACATTTTCATGGAAACTTTGTGCTGGCTATTACTGAATACTTGTAGATGTCCAATGGTAATTCACTGTTTGGATGACTTCCTTATTTTGAAAAAATACAATACTACTTCCATGGACTTACGACTGGTCACGTAATGACTTTTTGGGGGATTCAACTCAATTCAGAGACGTTGATAGCTAGTCTACCTTTGGAAAAAGTAAACAGGATTATAGAGTATGTCAATGCTTGTCGTACAACAGGAGGGAAATCCAATCACTGACTTTCGCAATGAGAGTAATCCCCCAGGGACGTTCCTTCCTATCATGACTGCTCTACCTTTTGCACGATCTCCCTGACGATGGTACTAGAAAAAGCATGTAAAAGAAAATCTTTGCAGCCCAAGTTTGACATGTTAAGGCAGAGTAGGTACCTGGAAAGGAGCCCAGTCATGCTCTTAAAGGACTGCGGGGCTTTGGCAATGAAGGCAAAGGGTAGACTCCTCTTCCATCAATTAGGAAAATAAACCATAAAAAAACAGAAAATAGCAGTGAAATGTGCAGGGAACACAGAGCTGTAAGTTGCGGGAAGACAGCTAGACCTTCTCTCTAACCTGATAGGAAGGTGCACATAGGCGTCTGTGGTTGCATGGAGTTTATAGTTCTGCATTGTGCATCGCAAGGAGTTCTGAACCTGCCCCCAAGTGGGACAGATGTTCCTCAATGGCTTGATTTTCTGCTACAGACAGTGGGTAAATCCAGCCACAAGGTGGAATGGCATCAGGATGGAGTTTGATAGCACAGTCAAGGCAAATAAATAAACCTTGGAATTTCTGGTACCCAGCAGGCAACAAAGAGGCAGAATATGTGCACAAAACTCTGATCGGTTTCCGAAGACAAGTAAATGTACATTGCTGGGCATGGTCTCATGGGTTACGTGTGTAGGCTGTAGTGGTCTGCCATCAATGGCTTTGAAAGCTAGCGAAGAGGTGCGAGGCTGTATGGGTATAGCGTGCTCTGATGCAAAGGCACTGTTGGTAAACTAACCTGCAGCCCCAGAATCGAGTAATGCCTGAATATTAATGGATGACTCAGGCCAGGAGAGGACAATAGGAACTAAGGGTTAGCCTTTAGAGATCTCTGGGGATGCGGAAAGTCCACCAAGGTCTGGCCCTAACAGTACCTTAGGTGCCTTTTCCTGGATGAATCAGGCAAGACTTTAACAGGTGACCATGGTATCCGCAGTATAGGCACAGACCTTCCTTCCTCCTAAAGGCCCTCTCCTTGACAGAGATGCATGAGAAGCCTAACAGCTTCAGCTCCACAATGCAAGAGGACTCAGGACCAGAAGGCGTGGGAGGTGAGGGTTGGGAAGAAATGCTCTGTGCCAAATATATAGGAGGCTTTCACAGGGGCTCCCTTGTGACGGACCGCCTGGCACCCCGACTGGGTGCCTCCGCCAATTGATGCTCCTAGTGCTCACCGAGGACTCCAAGCACTCCACCAGACACCATCAGCATCGTAGTCCCCACGTCCAGCGTTACAGCTTGACTCCACCCACCCTGGACCCAACCCTGCTGTCCTCCACCCACCCTGGACCCAAGACCAGGATCCAGCTTCCAGTGGGTGGACCTCTCCTACTCCAGAGGGTATAGCAGGAACAGCTCTTGTAAGAGCTAGTGAGTATAATCTCAGGGGAGTATAGTGATATAGCAATCCCCAAGGTAGATACAGCTGTTCCCCCCACACAAGAGATGAGACGCTATGTCGAGTGTAGGCAGGAACTGATTTATTGGCAGCCACACTGGCCTTTTATGCAATTCCCAATGCAAGGGGTACTCCCATATGGACCTTGTGGGGAACTTCAATCTAAAGTTACAGACCAATGATAATGGTGTTTAAATGTATGACACTCCCATATACAAACGTACAATCCCTCCTCTCTGCCTGGGAGATAATTGAGTCAGATGTATTAACTCAATTATCTCCAGGCAGAAAAAACACATATTTAATAAAAACCCCAAAGTACGCCTAAACCCTATAAAAGTTATATCGCCTGATAGTCCCGATCTGGGTGAACAATATATCCAAAAATCAGATCGGTTCAGGGGTTCGGGATTTTCATGGAGGTCTGTTTTTAACCAACAGCACACAGAATTACTGTCCGAAAAGAGTTCCAGGAAATCAAACTGTGTGGTCGGTCTGCTTTGGGGATTCGAAGTAGCATATAAAATACCAAACGTATAGATTCAGGAGTAGTCTCAGTTTATGTCTCTCATTCGGAGTTTATTCTTACTTAACGCCGTTCAATTCCCATTTGAATAGCAGAACATCAGTATGTGTCCAGCGGTGTTCGCGCCGTCGAGTGTCCGATTTGAGTTCCATGTACTCGACGACCAGACACTGCTCATTGTGCTTGCAGGTTAAGATGGCCACCGCCACATGTTCGAATGCTTCAAACTGCTTCGGGAGTTTGAAGTGCCGCTTCACCAACAGTTTATTACAGGGGCTGTAGTAACAGGGCAGTAGGCTGGCAAACAGGCTCCTCCAAGAGCTAGTGGCGAGGATACCTTCACCACATCCCTGAATGAGGATCACGCTTGGAGTCTTATATCAATGAGGATGACAAAGGATTTATCAGTTCCTTGAAATCTTTAGGTAATTCTCTTGCTGCAATCTCATCCTTAATAGCATCGGAGAGCCCATGTGAAAAGGCAGCAACAAGAGTCTCGTTGTTTCAGCCACTTTCTGCTGCCAGGATACGGAATTCACTGGCACACTCGACAATCATTCTTGTGCCCTGCGCATTAGACATGAGTTGTTTGGCAGCAGAGGTGGAGTGAGCTGGAATATCAAATACCCTTTTAAAGGATGCCACAAATTCAGGGTAATTGTAAATAATGGGTCTCTCTGCCTCCCAGAGAGGAATTGCCCAAGTTAGGGCTTTATCAGACAGCAAAGAAATCATGAACCCACCCACCTTCTGTCGGTAGAAAAATGCCTGGTGAACCATTTCAAGGTATCTTCTAGATAGACCCAGTCATTCCTCTAGCCACAACAGTTTTGGAGGCTACAACCGGTGCTAGAACAGAAAGTGAGGCAGAGGCGATCGCAATCGCAGGCTGACCGGGCGCTGGATCCAAATGTGCAGTACGAATCAGTGAACGCGCACACTTGTTCAAACAGTGGTCCTGCTGGTCCAACTGAGTAAATAGGTTAGGTATAGGAGGATTGCCTGTACGATCTGTATTGGCCCTAGCGTAATGTTAGGGACCAGGAACCAGACAGAGACAGAGCATAGATACAAAACACCTTTATTAATAAATAGCAAAATGAAATAAACCAAAAGCAAAGTCCAGGAGGCAAGCAGGGAGCAGGTAGTCAGACGAGCCAGAATCAGGAGAACGGAGAGCAGAGTAGTCAGGATCCAGGAATACACAGGAAATCACGCAAGGGCAAGAAGGTACTAAGATTTGCTGCTTACATAGGCTGCACTGATGAGCAACATGGCTGGCTACTAACAACCAGGTGAGTAACTGTGGAGATGAAGGTGATGATCGTTAAAAAGCAGTTGAATAGTTCTGACACAGAGAGAGTAAGGGTTGCTGTTTAAAACAGCAGGGAATCTGTGGCACCACCTCAATATGCCATGCCACTGTCACCCCACCCCTCAGGAAGCTCATGCCTCTCCTCTATGTGTCTATTATCCAGTGGTTAATAGCCTCTTAAAGATGTTTGTGAACAAAACTTATAGCCAGTAAAACTATCTCTGAGTATATAACTGCTTGTCTCTTGCTATCATTGCCTTCAGATCCTCAAATTTACTTATGTCCTCCACCTCCTCAAACACTTGAGTGAGGGACATACATGTCTGTTGCCAAAAAAATGCTAACTTTTTGCGGTGTTGAGGAGTCTAGGGATTATAGATTTTTTTATATGTCAATGTCAGTAATACATTGTAGTGGAAAGCGACTGGCTCCAATAGCAAGAGATCCTCTGATAGATCCTACCTAGATTATATGACCACTTGCGTCCCAAAGTGGCTTAGGCAATTGGCAGCTCCACCACATATGTGTACATGATCCCGTCTTCTACTCACATCTCCAATAGAGGTTTGAAGTTGAGGTATCACTGCTGTGAAGGATCTGTGGGGTCAAATACTACCTGGTAAAGACATTGTAGGGATTCTCCTATAAGAGTGCCATTTCTGAATATATGGAAGCATCTTGTCCCAGTCCCCATCTGTGAATACTTATTGAAGATCATCTTCCCACCACCTTATACATGGTGGTGCAAAAAGATAGCTGCTCATTGTTAGCATATGATATACTGCTGAGATGCACCTGTAGGTACCCAAACCCGCAACCAATGTTTCCTGTAGGAACATGTAGAAACATAGAAACATAGAATGTGACGGTAGATGAGAACCATTCGGCCTATCTAGTCTGCCCAACTTTCTAAATACTTTAATTAGTTCCTTGCCTTATCTTATAGTTAGGATAGCCTTATGCCTATCCCACACATGCTTAAACTCCTTTACTGTGTTAACCTCTACCACTTCAGCTGGAAGGCTATTCCATGCATTCACTACCCTCTCAGTAAAGTAATACTTCCTGATATTATTTTTAAACCTTTGTCCCTCTAGTTTAAGACTATGTCCTCTTGTTATGGTAGTTTTTCTTCTTTTAAATATAGTCTCCTCCTTTACTGTGTTGGTTCCCTTTATTTATTTAAATGTTTCTATCATATCCCCCCTGTCTCGTCTTTCCTCCAAGCTATACATGTTAAGATCCTTTAACCTTTCCTGGTAAGTTTTATCCTGCAATCCATGAACCA